>NC_056525.1:164233929-164342767 GCF_019175285.1 Sceloporus undulatus
CAGGGTTCTTGTAGCACTTTTGAAACTGAAGGAAAAAAGTTGGTAACATGAGCTTTCGTAAACTTGAAGTAGGCTCAAGTCTATGAAAGCTCATGCTACCAACTTCTTTCAGTTGATCTCCAACTTGGTCCCTTTGCATACAAGATCCCTTTGGTTACTGATTTCCCAGACTAACACAGCTATCTATATCTTTGACTATCCAACGTGTAGATGAATGCAAAATAAAGGTGAAAAAAGCAAATAAAGTACTGGTATATGCAAGAACTTTCCATTACTTGTTTCTTCCCTCCCTCAGAAACATTTAGATTTTAAGCTCAAAAATCTTGTAAAAGTTATGAGGAAACCAAGAACAAAATTTAAATGATATGAATGCAATAAATAGTGTTTGAGATACTTGTAATACTTGAAAGAGTGAGTAAAAAAGAATTGTGTCTCTTTTATTTTACTTTTCTTATTCAATTTTGGACAGAACAATCCATCCCACCCCTCTTCTTTAGTTCATTTTGGTCTTGGAAACCTTTTCCTTACTACATGTTACCACCTAGTGGAGAGTTGTTAATTTTACACCTTTTTAGGCTGTGGATTTATATTCTGTTTACAATTAAGGACACATCACAAAACAGTGCAATGTATTTAGGGTATTCATTTATGCACACACACACCCCACTGGAAATACATCATCAAAACCCAAAATATCCCCCCCAGCAGAAAATGGATTTGTATAGGATTCACACATCCTAATATATATGTATAAATACAATTTTAAAAAATACTATAATTTCTCACATCTCACAATATAGTAGGGAAGTGTGTGACTGGTTTCCCTGTCTGATCAGTCACTTTATTTATATCCTGCCTTTTCCCCAATAATGGGACTTATTTATTCTGTATAGGGTTGCCATAAGCCAGGACCTCCAAACTGGGACAAAGGTAGGACAAAGGTAGGACAACATTTTCAAATGTAGGATGTGTTTTTTTAAAAATGGAGGACATGCAAAAAATTGATGGTTTTTTAAAAATATTAATATATACGCATGTTTCTTAGGCATAATCAAAATGGAGGACATTTTGGCATTTTTCCTAGACAGATGGCAGAAACGTACTTCCCTTTCTGGCCAAATAATAATAATAAAAATAGCAAAAAATAAAATAAAAAACAAGGGAAACTTGGATATTAATAACAATAAAAATTAACCAAAAATAATAAAAAAATACATTCAAACTACTGCACCACACTGACTCTCTTAAACAGGCTTGCCCTGAATAAATAAATAAAAAAGGGAGACCTGAAATGGCCACTGACCTCTCCTTCTCCTGCTGCTGCTGCTCCTTTTTCTTTTTGTATTTGGCGCCAGAGCCCTTTCTCCTCCCTCTGGCCCAGAGTCTGCTCCGCTGTCTCCTCCTCCTCCTCTTCCTCTGCTGAGCCTCCGCTTCCTTAAGGGGACCAGCTCCCTTTGGAGGCTGGCGTACGGCCAGGGCCCCTGCCATGCAAGCGGGTTGATTGCGCGCTTCCACTGGCCGGGCGCGGAGGAGGAGGAGGAGGAGGAGGAGGAGGAGGAGGCGGAGGAGGTGGTGGGTGGCCAGCCGGGCCCCATGAGCGGCTGTGCGCAGCCATGTAAAAGGAGCACGCGGGGGCGGAGGAGGAGGAGGAGGAGGAGGAGGCAGAGGGCCAGCTGGCTGCATGAGTGGCCGCACGCGGCCATTCTGAAGCAGTGCGCGAGGGCAGAGGTGGAGGAGCAGACAGAGGAGGAGGAGGAAGTGGGTGGCCGCCGGCTGCATGAGCAGCTGCGGCCATTAGGAGGGCGCGCGGGGGAGCGGAGGAGGAGGAGGAGGGTGGCCGTGGGCAGGGCAAACCCCGCTTTTGGACCTAAACCGGACTGGGCCAGGACCCCCAAAAGCGGGATTGCCCCGCCTGCAGGCGGGATATGGCATCCCTAATTCTGTAAGGTAGCTTACAGAATAAAGGTACTAGAAACGCGACACATAGCTAAGGAAAGAAGGGAAGGGGAGAAAAAGGAGGGGGGAAAAAGAAGTGTAAGTAGAAAATATCAAATTTTCTGCACAGTATAAGTAAATGCATTGTGTTGTCTCCAGTTCAGGTGGCTTAATTTATGGGATGGTGATTTGGATATGGATGAAGAATAGCAGCCAGGGATGGGGAGTGAGGTTGGTGGGAGATGTGCAGGGACTAAAGATGTGGGGGGACAATCCTGAAAATATTTAAGGAAAAAGAGTAAAGAATGGGGGGGGGGGAGTGCTTCAAGATTTGCTCTACCACCATTTCACACAGTCTGCCTCCCTCCAGAATGAAGAAATTAATAAATACACCACGATCCTAAGTAAGTCTACTCAGAATCAAAATTCATTCCGTTTGCTCACACCAAATGCCTCCTGTTAATTTGGCAGAAAAAGAAGAATCCTTTAATCAAGCCTAGACATTTCTGCTAAGAGCAAATTCCTATTGCTTTCAATCAGGCTTGTAATTAAGTGAATGTGCCCAATTACCACAGAGTAAACCCCACTGAACTCGATGGAATTGTTTCTGAGTAGCCACTGCTGGGTTATATCTTGAGAAATAGCATTAATGTAAATATCACTCATAGTTTGGAGAATCTTGAAGCTGCCCTGGGGCTGCGGCAGGGCTGGGAAAGCCGTCTCTTTCTCGGCCCAAATATTAATTACAAGGCTCTTTATGGCTCCTATTTGGGCCAGGTTCAAGGCAGATTGGGGCTATGGCGTGTGTTTGCCGCAGCCCCAATGCATCTTTGGCGAGGGCGGCTTCAAGCCACCCCTTCTTGTCGGTCTGTTCTGGCCCTATATTTCAGAAGAAAGAACTGGCAAAACCACCACTGAGTATTCCTTCCCTATGAAAACCCTATGAAAGGTATGGTGTCACCATAAGTCAACAGGTGACTTGAAGTACACACACATACATACTTACTGCCTGATCCTGCCTACTAAATCAGAGAGATACCTGACCTGATTGGCCACTCAAGAGCCCTGGAGGGGAATCCTGTCACACTTTGAGTATTTCTACCTATGGTAGCTAAGCTACAATAATTAAGAGCCAGAAAGTGTAGGAACACCCTGATCTGCATCTCTCTTCCTTCCTGAATAAGGTGATTGGAGAGACAACGTACTGTTCATTCGCTCTGTTTCATTAAACTTTTCCCCTTGGCAAGCACACTCTGTAATTCCCAGAGCAAGAAATGCCATTGTTCAAGCTCTGCCAGACTGCAATTTAATATTAACTGATATCTCTCTGGTGAATCCAAGAGCATGTACTTCAAGTGTAGTTTCTATTGTCTCTCCTGTTTGGTAGCAGAGGTGTGGGTGGCACTGTGGCTTCGCTAGGAAATGATAGTCCTCCATGTGTGTTATTAAGTGCATTATTTAATTCTATTCAACAGCTCATTAGAAGTTAGCCTTTGTATGTCCCGTGCTTTTAGTCCTTGTGTTTTTCCACAGCAGGTGGAAATGTGCAGCAATGTTAGTTTCCTACCAACCTACTTTCCTAATGTTTTAATTTTGGTTAAAGACAATAATGATGAGATACAAGTGGGGGAAACAAGGGCCCTTATCACACAGAGGGTTTTGCAGCTCTGATCCAAAGCCACTGCGGGTCCAACCTTGCGAATTCATGTTAAACCATGATGTATTATCTCACGTGATTGCTTTCTATGGGGGGGTCGTTCCAAAGCAGATCCACAGTCAATCCAAAGTGACTCCTGATTTTTGTGAATTCGGTAACAAGCGAATTCATAAAAATTGTTTCCAAGCTCACTTCGATTTCAATCCAAATTGGTCTGGTGTGGAATGTAACTTTGCTTCCATCCTGGTACACCCCCCAACCCTCCAAGGTCCCACATTTCCTATGATGCTGCACTGCAATTTTTCCCCATTTGCTTCTGGTGCTCCTTCAAGAATGGAGGGCACGTTTGGATGTAGCTGACAGGGATGAAGGGAAGGAAACAGGAGGCGGGGGGAGAGATGGGAGCAACGGAAGGGGCCATCGGAGGCTGGGGGGAGCAACAAACTCCAAGTCCCAGAATTCCATAGTCTCGAGCCAAGGACTCCGCAACACATTCCAACTCCCAGAATTCCATAGCACTGAGCCAGGACAGTTAAAGTGGAGTCAAACTGGATTATTTCAGCAGTGCAGATGCAACCTAAGAGAAGGCAACTGTAACAAAGGGAAGGAGAGTGGATTGGATTCAGGGAGATGGTACTTTAGGGAGCATAGAGAATAATTATAATAAAAAAACAAAAAAAGTTTTTAATAATAATAATAATTAATAATAATAATAATAATAATAATAATAATAATAAGTTATTAGTTTGCTGAGGCACCAGAGCTCTCTGACAGAGAAGGCTCAAAGGTTATGAAGGGCTAAGGCAGAAAGTGCACCAAAAGGAACAGAGAGACAAGCATGAATAAATAAGTATAAGACTTGTACCTTTAACTTGCAATTTTTCTGTTAAGAAAAAATTAAAATTTCAAATCTGGGAAGAGGAACCCAAGAGCGAAAGGCCTCGTTGGGGGTTTCATTGAAGCAGTGTTTGGGGTTAAGGAAATAGGGCAGAACAAAACCAAATTAGGCAAAGCAAAGGAGTAATACAGTTGGGATCAAACCCAACTCTCTTCCTCCTTTCCATCATAAACCAAGGAAGATGTTTTGGTCCTAAACTAGTGCCTGTCATCAGTAATGGACTGGATGAGTGAACACAAATTGAAACTTAATTCAGATAAAATGTGGTGTTCCTGGTCAGTCGAAGGACAGATCGGGGAATAGGGATTCTGCTTATGCTGGATGGAGTTACACTCCCCTTCAAGACATAGGATCACAGCCTGGGTATGATCCTGCATTAAACTCTGAACCTGGAAGTCCATGTTTTAGCAGTGTCTAGGAGTGCATTTGCACAGTTAGAGCTTGTGCACCAGCTGTACTGGTTCCTTGAGGTCACAGATCTGCTTATGCTGACACATGCCTTAGTTACACATAATTACATATAATTAAATATAATAATAAAATAATAATAATATCCCTAGTCAGACTATTGTAATACACTCTACATAGGGCTGTCTTTAAAGAGATTTCAGAAACTTCAGCTGGTTCAAAGAGCTGCAGCCAGATTGCTAACTAGGGCTGGCTAGAGGGAATACAGTACAGTACAACAACCTTGTTGCAACAGCTGCACTGACTGTTGGCCCACTTCTGGGCACAATTCAAACTGCTGCTTTTGACCTATAAAGTTTATATGGCTTTTCTCTCAGTTATTTGAAGAACTGTATTCTCCTTTACAAAACAGCTTGTGCTTTGAGTTCTGCAGGTAGGCCCTTCTCTCTTTCTCACTACTCTCACAGGTAGATTTGCTGTAAACATGGGAGAGGGACTTCTCAGTGGCTGCCCCCAGGTTCTGGAACTCACTTCCCAGAGAAGTTAGACTGTCATCCTACTAATTTTTTCACAGACATGTACAGACTTTTCTGCTTAGACAGGCATCTGATGATTGACTGTTGTCCCACCAAATAATATACTGGATCTTGCTAATTGTTGTGTTGGTGTGTTTGTGCAAAGACGAGAGAAGAAAGTCATCCCATAACCATTTTTGAAAACCAAGAAACCAGTCAGAAAACACTTCAGATATTTCCTAACAATGCTGCTCTGAAGTGAACAAAAAGGAACTGAAGACACTGAGGGTCACATGTATGGAGGATGGGAAGGTTTACCTTCTTTAGTCTTTAAACACAGCTTCCCCAGATTTTCATTCCAATAATTAAAGCCTGCCACCTCTTGCACATCCTAAGAAGCATTTCTATAAATCATGGAAACTGCCTGGAGTAACCTCAAGACAGACACATGCCAACAGACTTTTTTAGGCAAAGAAAAAGCATTGAATCACAGTAGAAGTGTTAAAAGGGAAAGACAATACTTCTCTGCCCCAACTAGATCTTGCACTTTGTTGTTTACAGATACATTGTTGGCATAGCACAAGTGGAATAATGTTACTATTGTAATAAAAGGGAGTGGCTTTCTGCTAGTTTACACACTGAACTGAGTGGGCTGTTGCTATGAACCAAGCTCAAGTTTTACAAGTTGGTGTGGGTGTCTTTGAAATTACTTTTGTGGGTTTAAAAAGCTAGAGGGAAAACAATATTGCAGCAACGAGAAAAAGTGAATGGATTTAGATGAGAACAAATGAAATGTGAACAGGTAAACTGCAATAACAAAAGGTAACTGTAGTCCAAGTACTTGTCATTCCACGTTGTTTTGTGAGCCTGCCATTTTATATTTGCTTATAATGAATGAAAGCTTAGTTAAACTTAGTGTGCTCCTCTTTTGTATTGTCTTGTTTGTTATTGTAGTGCTATTATTTCACCATTACTATTGTAATTCATGACTTTAAATTTTCAATCTTAATTGGCTTCCATGAGAGCATTTATTGGAAATATAATTGCTGCACTGAGAACAGAAAAAGAGGGAAAGTTGCAGGCTGCATCCATGCTTCTGTTTCTGCATCCATATTATAGAAGAAATATTTGTTACAAGGATTGTGAGCAACTATTTCTGGTTTTCCTTCCTGCCAGTCTAAGTAGTATCTCAGTCATCAGCACAGGGATTGGCACAACTGTCTTATTTGATGGGCATGTGATAGCCCTGCCACTTACAAAAGCATTGGGAGGAAATCAGGAACTAAATGCCATTGTTTTACTTTGGCACCAAATACCCAGATTAGCATCTTTCAACTACAAAAGCCTGCAGCTCCTTCTGATTCTCCAATGACAGTTCAAAAATCTCAGCTGAAGTCTTACAAATAACTCTTTTAGGTTTGTCTCAATTTTGCTGTAAAGAGGCAACTGACCATTCATTATATCCACTTAGCATGTGCTCTCCCATCTTTGTAATGAGCTAGGAAAATCAAAGACAGTGGTCAAACACAAAAATAGTGGTTCACATGTCTCCAAGGATCTTGTCCATATCCTTTGGCAATGCAAATTGAAAGATAACCATTAGCACTGGACAAGAGAGTCCAAGTCAGAATGAATCCAAGCAATTTTGTCTCCAAGGTACTAAGTAATTATTTCACAGCACACAATCAATTGGTCTTAATTAGCATCTTGCAAAGGTTGTAAAACAGATGTGAGAAACTCTGGAGGGAATGGGGTGGTTTTGCACACCTGTGGGTGACATTGGCGTATCCGAGGTGGCCAGAAGTGATGTGACATCACTTCCAGTTTCAAAATTGACTGATCTTTGGGTATTTTTTCTGCCTTTTTTACAACTTTGAGGTTACGTAGAGTGTTTGGAGTCTAAAACTGCAACATTTTGCATCGGTGACAACTCATTTGAGACCTGGGGTTTAGGGGCCACACTTTGGTGCTGTAGATGACAGATGTGACTCACAGCATACACTTCGCCTACTCTACTGGTGTAGAGTTTCCCTGGCCACTTGAAACAAATCCACTAAATATCTTTGTGCAGGTTCATAATGGCTTTGTATTTGTTTGTTGCTTTGTAGTACCATAGGTACCTAGGCCATTTTTTGTCAGACTCATTCTGCGTTTTCTGCCAATGTTGCTCTAGTGATCATCTCAGTAATTCATCATTGCTGCCTCTGTAGAAAATCAGTAGACTGGTTTTGCTCCACATGATGAGACACTCATGAATGATCATGTCCACAAAATGAAATTCAACATGGAGAAATGTAAGGTACTGCACTTAGGGCGGAAAAAATGAAATGCACAGATATAGGATGGGCGACACCTGGCTGAATGAAACTATGTGTGAAGGGGATCTAGGAGTCCAAGTAGATCACAAGTTGAACATGAGTCAACAGTGCAGTGTACCAGCTAAAAATGTTTAGCCTGGAGAAGAGAAGGTTAAGAGGTGATATGATAGTCCTGTTTAAATACTTAAAGGGATGTCATATTGAGGAGGGAGCTAGCTTGTTTTCTGCTGCTCCAGAAACTAGGACCTGGAGCAATGGATGCAAGCTACAGGAAAAGAGATTCCACCTCAACATTAGGAGGAACTTCCTGACAGTAAGGGATGTTCGAGAGTGGAACAAACTCCCTCGGAGTGTAGTGGAGTCTCCCTCCTTGGAGGTCTTTAAGCAGAGGCTGGATGGCCATCTGTCAGGGATGCTTTGATTGAGATTTCCTGCATGGCAGGGGGTTGGACTGAATGGCCCTTGTGGTCTCTTCCAACTCTACTTTTCTATGATTCTATGACCACTCCATTCCAGGAAATAATTCTGGGTTTTCCCTATTCCAGAGATCAACTAAGACTTTAAGAGAATCATTTGTCAAGGTGACAGGAAAATCTCTAAGAGCCATCAAGAAACCATGAGAATTCATTAGCTTCCTGAGACAGACAATCTTAGTTGGCCCTTCGTCCATGGGGAGAACTCTCAGTGTCCATAAGTTGAAGCCTCAGTGGACAGTGATCTACATAACTTCAGAAAAGTCCTCTACTCCAAGATTATCTTCATCCATCCAACATGAAAAGTGACATTCGGAGTATGGTCTATAGAATAACTGGGGCTAGATATCACATGTGTCAACATCATGGTTGTCTAATAATAATAATAATAATAATAATAATAATAATAATAATAATAATGATGATGATGATGATGATGATGATGATGATGTAGTAGTAGTAGTTTATTTTGGATTCTAAAATTCATGCTCAGCCAAATAAACAAAGAAAGAAAGAAAGAAGTTGAAGTTATTGTAACAATGCCTCCAAGATCATATAAATCAGAAAGAAAGACAGTCAAGGTGGGTAGCATGCCACAAAATCCAGCCATGCACTTTCAGAACCAGCAAATTGCAGGAGAGGGAACAGGGTCAAGAGAATGGTAGCATGATAAACCACTGCAACTCCACTTCTCCACCATCTTTTGTTGTACATAGAACCTTATACAGGACAGCAGAGAATGTTTAACATCACGCCTCCCAAGTCTCTATGGTACAAACCTGGCTGAAGTCCTCATCTAGAATCAGATCCTAGATAGATGTCATTTTGTCATTCACTGACTTGGCATTTATCGCCAGCATTTTCAGCTTAGAGGGCCTGTTCTTATGGCCAACCAAGCTATTTGACCTGAGGGGCTTATGGAAACCCTGTTGCTGTCTCCATTTTCATGCAGACACAACTTGATCTCCTCAGACTAGGGTGCCTTTTTGGTCCATTTGTGACTTGAGAACTTCAGTATAACCAGCATGGTACAGTAGTTTGAGTGTTGGACTAGAGAACCAGGGTTCAAATCCCCATTCGCTCATGGAACTGACTTTGGTTCCATGCTTTCTTAGGCTCAGACAAAGGGAATGTGAAACCTCCTGAGAATAAATCTTGCCAGGAAAGCTCCGTGAGAGGGTCACCAGAAGCTGGAGTCAACTTGAAGGCACATAGCAGCAAATATACCAACACTGTATAAACAATTATTAGTCGTTGGTAATTATAATATAAAATTGCTGAACTTTGCCCAGGGACAAGATTTGGGGCATGACACAACAGATAACACCTTGAACCAGATATGGAATCTACATTCACTGTAATCTATCTCTGTACACATCAGAGCAAATACGATAAAATTCATATGTTGATCATATCTTACTTTAGTAAACACATCATTAAAAATACTTTAACTGTATGTTGGAGAGTGTGTGGTCTTGCAGGGACATACTATCTCATGTGGTACACAGGTCCAGTGGTCCAGCAATTTTGACAGAAAACATAAACTGAAATTGGCGATGCTGCAAGCCAAACTGTTCATCTTGAACCCAGCTTTCACTTTAATAACTTTGTATGTGATGCTAAGGGTGGGAGTTTTGCACAAGAACTTCACTTCTTATTGATTATTCACAGTGAGATAAAGAGATAGTGAAGAGATGAAAAGGAGGTTGCGTTATGTTTTGATGTGTGTTACAAAAGAAGTCAAGGATAGCACAGGGAGAAAAGAAAGCCAGTGCAGTGACATCCAAGTGGAGATAACCTGTGGCTCAGAAGGGTGACCAAATGAAGCAAGATTTTTCTTGGTCCTTATCAAGAAATGGGGTTGAATCCTAAGAAAAAGAGAATCAGCACTGAAAAGTCAGTATTTCCCCATTTTTATTTAATAACCACTCCAGAGCACTACCCTTCAAAAGGTGTACACTGAAGTCTTACCGTAAATTCTTTCCCCACTGTCAAATGACACCTTATTTAAAGACATCACCCAGAGTCAATTGTCAAAGTCCCTCAGATACAGTATGAGATAGGACAAATAAATAATAATAAAGGGGAGAAAAAATTCCTATCTAGCCCCAAAGCAATAAGCAAACCTACACTGTACTGAAGTTGGGAGGGCAGGCTGTACTGTAATGATCCCAAGAGGCACATAATAAAGTGTCCAGGGCTTAAATAGCCTACCACTTTGCTCCATCATATGCTGTAATTCAGTGCCCTACATTGCATGCAAAACCTCCTGGTCTCTGACCATGGAGGCCTTCAAAGAGTACCCTCCCCTTCAGCGTCTTTTGCTGCAGTGGTCTAAGTACATATTACATAAGTAAAATATTATTTATTTCTTACCTGCCTCTCCCTACAGATTGAGGTGGGGAACAACAATATTTAACAGATGAACAATATCAGTTAAAAAGGCATCAGTTAAAACATTTATCCATTTAAAAAGACAAACAAGATGTACTCATATTAAATCAATCTTCGTTTAAAATTCACAGTTTAAAAATTCATCTGGATAAGCCTGCTGAAAGAGACTGTGGTCTTTAATGCGTTTTTAAATTTGGGCAGCGTATTCAGCTGTCGAATCTCTTTGGGCAGGTCATTCCACAGTCTGGGGCAGCTGAAGAAACAGTCTAGTGGGGACTAAAAGAACAGAAAGGCAACAAGTTTGCTGTGACATGATTTCTTTTTATATGTTTTGCAAATCAGGAAAGAAATGGACAATGTCAGAATTCTGCTATGCGTGGGCACTGGGGGAGGAACACATCTATTTCTTTGACCAGATGGACATTTCAATGATGAAACAGATGGCTCCCTGGGTTTTTTGTTGTTTCTGTTCACAAAAGAATATTTTGCATTTTTGTTTTACTCATTCATAAACACATTGTCATATTAATGTTTCAATACATATATTATTAAATACATTCAGTTCAAGCTGCATTTTCCCATGCCTTCTTTATATTTTTCCTTTCTATTTTTTCCATTTTTTTGTATGTTCTCTTCACTCATCTGCCACACTTCAAAAACAATAACCAGGATTTTCACTCCACCTTTCTGCTTCAGCTTCCCAAATACTCTCTGCTGTCCTTATTGCTGCTTCATTATTTCAGCAACAGAAAGGGGTGGGGAGGGGAGCCTGACTCTCGGAATGAATGACACTATAATCAGGTAATGCTATTCACAGTCCACAAAATCAAATTAATTCACTGGTATAAAGAAAGATAGAAAAGATCAGATACACCTGAGCAGACAGTTTTTGAAGAAAAAATGAAGACTAATTATAAGAACCATATGAAAACATTTTCATTAGTGGAGGACTCCCACATATTTGGAAGATGGCAAGGTTAGTGGCCCTACCTGAAGCAGAGGAATATAATAATTTCTCAATCAAGATCAAACAATTTTCAATGCAATTTTAGCACATTGCCTAAATTAATTCTTTACCTCCCAAGTTGATTCAGACCAGGCAAGGTTTATGCTGACAGACAATCAACACATGAGGTCTGTTGTGCTCTTAATATGGGGTGCTACAGCTCAACAAATAACTCTTAGCAATGTTATCTTCAGATCCCATCAGTGTTGGACTGCTAGAGTGACAATACATTTTTAAACTAATGGGGAAAATGGCAGTGGACAATTCTTTTGTTAGCCATTAACAGATTGCATATGGGTTCAAAGCCAATAATCATCAGGCATGGGACTGATTCACAACCCTTCAAGCCGAACTGAGGTATACCAACAATGACCTGCACCAATATTGGAACCACTGGTAGGCCATCACAGCATTATCTGAAATTAAAGGGGTAAAAATTGTTGGGAGGAAATATAAGATTATTTTTATGTGGACTATATTATTCATGTAGGATTTAGATAATAAGATTTCAGTCCTAATGGAGTTTTTGGGGTAAATTTCAAGCACATACAGGACTTATAACAAGTTGAAATATGTTGCACTTTTGTTGCCTGTTTTGTTGAATCATGTCCTTTATTGCTATATATTTTATATGTATTATCCTACTAGAGAGGCAGGCTAACTCCAACAGGCCTCCCTGGAAGAAGTTTACCCATCCATTAAGAAGCCAAGCCCTCCCTCCAGTCCATTTGCCTTGGTGCAGGCTTCGGAGTTAGAAAAGAACTGCTGACCCTCATCCCCTTCCCCTCTCCTTTTGTGTCGTTTCTTTTTAGATTGTAAGCCTGTGGGCAGGGAACCGTCCAATTAAAAAGATTGTATGTACAGCACTGTGTGAATTTACAGCGCTTTATAAATAAAGGTTAATAATAATAATAATAATAATAATACAACAAAGGACCAGACTATTTCAATTTTTTCATATATATTTAGGAATCTTGCCTACTTGTCAAGAACTGCTTTTACCCAGTAGTTCAAAGAACAAGTCTTCTGTATAGCAAACAGTTAACTTTATTCTAGAAAATACCAAAGTGTTAACAGAAAGACATCTCAAGTGAGAAGTGCCATTACCCACAAACATTGGCATAACCTTAGCAATACTCCACCCATAAACTTCACAGGGTTTACCTTAATATGTATAATAATCAAAACACATCAGCCCTTTTTTCTCACATCAGACCTGTTCCGCCCACCTTTCAATGCCATACCAGTCTCCCCACCACTATCTGCTTCCCACTAGCAATTCTGGAAAGTTCTTCCCACACACACAACCGCAAATCTCAGCTTCAAAATCCAAGCAACTTTTTGAATCAGCATGCCCCTACATTTTATTTGTACTACGCCTTCCATCATTCTCCTTCAACTCTAACAATTATATGCTCTTTTATAATTATTATAGTATTTGTTGTTGTTGTTAACTGACTTCAAGTTGATCCCGACTCATGGAGACCCTGTGGATGAGACACCTCCAAGACTCTCTATCCTCCGCTGCTCTGCTTACGTCCTGTAAATTCATACCTATGACCTTCTTAATAGCTGTATCCATCTAGCATGATGTTTTCCTCTCTTTCTACATCCCTCCATCTTTCCTAACATTATTGTTTTTTCCAGTGAGTCGTGCCTTCTCATGATGTGGCCAAAGTACGACAACCTCAACTTAATCATCTTGGCTTTCAGGGAAATTTCAGAATTGATCTGTTCTAGGACCCATTTGTTTGCTTGTTTTGACTGTCCACAGTATCCTCAGCACTCTTCTCCAGCACCACATCTCAAAAGAATTGGTTTTCTTCTTATCTGTATTCTTCACTGTCCACTTCTTGCATCCATACACAGTAGTAGGGAATACAATGTCTTGTATGATTCTGTCATGCTCAGTTGTATATCTTTACTCTTCAGGATCTTCTATAGTTCATTCATAGCTGCCCTTCCTATTCAGAAGATTTCCTGATGCAGTCCCAGTTCTGATCTATGTTTGATTCATATACAAGAACTCTTTTACTATTTCTGTTTCCTCATTGTCTAGGTTGAATTTGTGTAGGTTCTCCATGGTCATTATTTTTTTCCCTTTATACTCAGCATAAGAGGATACAAAGTGCCTTTGTACTTTCTTCTTTGATCTTTCTTAGTAGTTGTTCCAGGTCTATGATGTTTTCTGTTAATAGTATTTTATTTTGAGTACTTATACCCCGCCCTTCAGCCCTAAAAGCTACCAGAGCAGTTTAACAACATAATTTAGACTGTTGATATTTCTTCTTCCTATTTCAAGGTGCCCAGATATCATCCTTTTCCTGGACATATCCTATATTTCAACCTTCTGTCCAGGAGGAATTTCAAAATCTCCTTTCATGATTTATGCAGTTCAAGCATGATTAAGAAGCATGAATTTACATTTATGTATATGTGTGTTTTAGCTTTTATTTTGTAATGTCGTACATTTTTCTTGAATGTCTTATATTTTGCAGTGCTTGTCCTCCTTTGTAGTTATGGCATCTGGTCACCCTGTTCTATTTTCATCCCTCCTTCTTCTGTGTCTAGGTCTGTAATTTTTATTGCATACAGGTTGAACAGATATAGTGAGAGGATGGAGCCTTGCCTGACTTGTTTGCCAATTGGAAACCATTCTGTTTCTACATGTTCTGTTCTAAGTGTAGCATCTTGTCCTAAGTGCAGATTCCTCATTAGGAGTATGTTTCAGATGTGGTGGCACTCCCACGTCTTTAAGGATGTTCCATAGCCTTTCATGATCTATGCAGTCAAAGGATTTGCTATAGTCATCATCATCATCATCATAACCTTTATTAGGCATCTCAAAAACATATCACACAATTAAAATTATAACTAAAATTATTTACAGAGATACTTAAAATTCCTGCCTTATACAAGTTACTCTATGCACTACAGCTGTTCAAATTGTACCAAATTTTTGTTGCCTCCATTAGAAAATTTGCCATCAATCGTGTAATCTGCTCATTACAATCCTCCAATAAATGCACTAGAGTTATATCCATTACACAGTAATTCATTTCCATCAGTTTCCTTATCAATTTCCTTCTCGGTTTTTGATACAATGGGCAAAGAAAAACAATGTGTTGTAAGGTATCTGGGGATGCTTCACAAATACATAAATGGTTAGCAAAAGGAATTTTCATATATCTCCCCTTAGTGACACAAGACGGATGGATGTTCAGTCTTGCAAAGAGGAAGGCTTTCCTCGCAGCCTGAAGGGACAATGTTTGGAAATACTTTGGTATCTCACCACAACAGGGGGGAATGCCAAATACAAAAGGGGAGCATACTCTGGGAGAGTTAGAATAAATTTTCTTATGTTCCCAACTCAAAAAACAATCCTTGATTGTCTTGAAACACTCCTGCTCCGTCAATAGGAGTAGAGAGTCCAAATTTAAACCCTTTAGTTTTAGATTATCTTCGAAGGTTTTTGACCAATTAGTATAATAATTATCAGATAGAAGAAACCAGATTAAACTAGATCTATTTGGTCTATAATGAATTTTAAGCCAATATTTATACGCCATCAACCAGGCTGTGGTCTCCAGTGAATCCAAGCCAAGTTCGTCATATAACGTTAAATAATGAACACATGGCGGAATAGATAACAATTTCCTGCAGAACCGAGTTTGTAGATTTTCAACCTCCTTGTTAAAAGCTGTCGCCCATACAGGTATACCATATAGTATTAGAGGTCTAATTTTGGCTTTATAAATTTTCAGGGCTGCAAGGACATCTTGGTTTCCCTTCTTATAGTAAAAGGATTGTAGCGTTGCCAGTGCTCTTTTCCCAGAATGAAGAGCCTTTTCTCTCTGCTTTACCCAAAGACCATTATAATGGAATAGAACACCCAAATATGTATACATTTTTACTTGTTCTATAGGTTGATTATTCACTTTCCATTTCCTTGGAATAAAACCTTTTGAAAATACCAAGACCTTTGATTTGTTAACATTTATCTGTAGGTGGAACCTTACACAATAATCACTAAATCTATTCAGGGCTCTCTTTAAGCCCACCTGAGTCAGCGACAATAATACAGTGTCATCGGCATATTGTAACACTAAAAGTGGGCGATTTCCTAACATAGGAGGGTGGGTATCAACCGATGACATGAAATTTGGAAGATCTGCCACAAAGATCTGCTATAGTCTATGAAGTACATGCTGATTTTCTATGGGAATTCCTTGGTGCACTCCATTAGCCATCATATGTTCACAATGTGGTCCATAGTGACTCTTCCTTTCTTGAACCCAGCATGCACCTCTGGGATTTCTCTCTCCATGTATGCACAAAATCTGTGTTGCAGAATTTTGAGCATAATTTTGCTTGCATGGGAGATACCCAATAAAACCCATTTACCCACGACAGAAAATCCCAGATTCTGACATTGCTAAAGGACTCTCACAGCTTTAAAAAATGATAAACAGTTCATCAGTGGATCAAAAACAAGCTCAAAATATGGTGGAAGTTAAAATTGTCTTCATTAGGCGGGATTGTAGAAGTCAAAGCACACATTCTATCTAGAGTTCTACTTCATTTTCAAATACAATAATCCCTTTTATACTGGGCCACCATAAATTTAAAAAAGTGACAAGTGAAATTGGAAAGATAAATTGCTTGGTGCAGCAGCAAAGAGAGGTTTAGCAATCCCAAAGTTGGATATGCACTATAGGTTTTCTGACTAAAGCAACTGAAAATGTGTCATGAGTGACAATGGACGTTATAGCAAGGTTATAGATTGCTACCAAAATGTAAGCGGCATCTGAGGAATAGAAAAGCTTATGTTAGCACTTCTTCTATTATGTTAAGTTCAAAGTTGCTACAAGCTTCCCTTGCATACTGATATTCCAGACGAATATGGCTATGTCTCTGAATTCTCTTTAAAAAATTAACTTTGCAAACAAAATAAAAATTTGCAGGGTGGAAGGATGGGACATATGTAGAGAAAGTGATCTACTTCAGAGGCATAACCCAATATCATAGGAACAAGTTTTCACAAAATGTAGATTGCCAAAGCTCAAAGTTTCTGTGATTGCAAATATTCAATTACATCTTTAGAAACCAGGGAACCACAAGATAACTTATAAAACTTGAATCTTATTGTATACCTTCAAAAATATGAGAAGGTAAGTTTCAGAAATGATTAAGTAGCAGAATATGGATTAGGAAATTAGGAGCAAGGCCTGCTTGGGAAATGGATCTTTCCATTGACATCATATATCAGCAATGGAATAGAATTTAGATTTTGGCTGTTTAAGGAAATTTTAATATGGCCTGAAGAATACATGTTAAAGTTAGCGCATAGATGGCACTTCTGCTTTACTCAATTGAACAGAGAATAGCTACTAAAACTGTTGGGAGGGATAGTGAGAGTATTTGGTCTTTTAAAACATATGTGGGCTACATATTCTTAAATTGTGAAAGTTTTAGTCTAAAGTAACTACATTGCTAGGAAAAACCATAAATCAATACTTCCTCAGAGAGCTTTATGACAGTTATCAATCTTTCAGGAGAGAATAAAAATCAATTGCATAAGAAACTACTTTGGTTCTACTGGGTGCAGTGAGATTAGAAATCACTAGGTGTTGGAATAATAGTAGATTGTCCAAACTATCTAGACAGAGCATGAAATATAGCCACATTCAAGAAATTATCATTTCTACTTCAGAGTGATTAGAGGGGAAATAAAAAGACATGTTTAAAGAAATCTGGATACTTAATATTTAGTCTGTCAACATGGATGCCAGACATTTGGATTTGTTGTCGACCAGAATGGAATCTTGGAATGTTTTCTTTTGACAACGTAATTTGAAAATTTATTTAACATAATTTAAAAAACAAAAAGAAAAAAGTGACATGATTTCTAGAGTTTGACTGAAGAGGAGTTTGGAAAATGCTGACAGTTTCAAGAGATAACTGGGTTGGTAGTTATTTGGCTCTGGATGTATTTATTCTTTGTTGTTGAAGAATGTATTCTGTACAATAAGTTAATAAACAAAACAAATTCATGGAGGAGGGGGAGAAACTGAAAAGTAGAGGTTGGAAGTAACATGCTACCTTTGGGGCAAGAATTTGAGGGCAGAACCATTTCTTTTTTTACAAAAGAATGCAATGACTGGTAACATCATTGTTGTTTGGATGTCTTAAGCTCAGACCACAGCACCCATAGAGCCTCAGAATTAAAAGGAAACCCTGTTTTCAGATGTAAGACAACATCTGATGGTTTTAGTTATTTTGTAGATGTTGTTACTGTTCCTGGATTCTAAATGGCTTATTTCCTACTGGAAGCTAAACTGAGAATTCTGTTAGAGAAGCCTATGAATGTCAAGTTATGAGTCATAGGAAATCATTTTCATCTGTGCTGTCCCCACACTTTTTATCTCTCCACTTCATCTTGCATATCATATTCCTTCTAATAGTGAATTCAGTAGTCCCTGTGGCAGCCAGCAGGGCAGGAAAACAGGATCACCCGGACAAGGTAGTAGTGTTTTCCAGAGTCCTAGGGTTCCTGAAATATGCCTCACCCAAATTAGACTGAAATCAGGCTAAAACCCGTCATTCAGAAATGGCTCCTTGTAAGCCAACATGGAATTCTCTCACAGGAACAGAAAAAGTAATTTAAAGCTTCCTGACAGCAAAGAACTATCTTGCACTCAAAAGAAAATGACAAAACAGTCACATACTTTGAGGTAGGGGCCCAACTAGCCTCATGTATATGATTACCCTGGTGGTACGAGGGCTGCATGTAGTTGCAAACATTCTCCTTGATATATCATCCTCCATTTAGCACCATAGTCTGAGGTGGAACAGAAAGCCCATTTGGTTGAATAATTCAAGGTTCTTCAATGTGAGGTCAGTAAATGTGTTTTCTCAGACATGCTTACAACAACTTTTCACACCTTTACATGAATCTAGAGCAATTTGCATACCCAGGGAGATGATCCACCCACCCATGCACCACTTTTAGCATGTTTGGGCAATGCAGTTTTGAGAGGGCTACTGTGTAATCACATTTTATACCCAAAATGGTAAGGGAGGGGAGACCTGGATTGGGAAGATAGCATAGGGCAGCAGTGGGTGACCACTGCAGGTTTAGGATTCAATTTTCTGCCCCTGAGACTATGCCAAAAACAGAAGTGGCAAGAAATATACTACAGGTTTTGTAAAATTTTTAAATGTTAAACAGTGCAGGGACTTCTGAAACATATTTGAAAAGATGAATTGTTAATCATGAATGACAGAAAAGTGTGGTCTGGACAGTCTGCAAGAGTCAAAAGCTGCAAAAACACCTTTGGGGTGCAAACGGTCCCAAGGTTGCACTTTGCCCAACATGGGGAAAGGAACTTGTTTCATTCCCTCAAGCATTTTTTTTTGCCATCAGCCACCTCACAGAAACTAGATGAAACAAACAGCATCAAAGATGGGCAAGAGGTAGAGTTAGCTCTGTGATCCATCTGCAGGCCACCCCAACCTATTCCTTTCAAACATAAATTAATGTAAAATGGCAGTCAAAACCTCCACCTCAGGTTGTTTCAAAAAGAATAGCTATTTTTTTAACAATGCATTTAGGGCAAGTCTTAAGATAAAAAGTAATATGAATAATTTATGCAGCATGGGCAGGAACAATCATTTGAGACACTTCAGAAGAAACCACAACAGAAATGAAACATAAACTTTTATTTTATTTGATGAAATTACAAAATATTAAAATTTATAATTCTGGCACAACACTTTGTAAAGCAACAAGCATAAGCGAGCTATGAGATTTTGCCATATTCACTATTAACATTAAAAGTGCATAACATATTTCACAGTATACAATTTGCAGGCGAGTTATCCATTTCCTTCCTTTTTCTTCAGTTACTATTAAACCCAGTTGAGCTGAACATAAGCCCTAATGCTAAGTAACATAAGAATGTTTAATATTTAGAGTTAAAAAGCAAACCTGGAAATATGACAAGACATTTTTGTCCAACTGTGAAGAGACCAAGAGAGCAAAATCTGAGCACATTGGGAGAGTTAAACATGTTCTTTAAATGAATGTATAAGTGATTAATTTTTCTTTAAACTACTTGGTTATTTGGCATTTGTGAACTGCTCCACAGAACCTAGAATTTGAGGTCTGAACTGAACATATGGTTAAGCAGCTTGAATGATGTTCTGCAGCACTTGAATAGTCTTGGTACACATTCACTAACTCTAGTGGTAGAAATTCGACATGGCCAATAAGGAAAATAAGTTCTAGTTCAAATGTTCCGTTTAAAACAGTCCAATGAAAATACACAAAGCTGATTCTGTGTAAAATTCCACTGCATACCAAATTACTGAATCACAGCTGATAACTGGAATTAAAATGGAACGTGCAAGTTCAAGATTTTGGTCCTTCTGACACACCAGCACTACTCATCATGGACCCATTATTTCTTCATCTCTCTCTCTTCTAAGCAGCAAATTTTTCAGCACCTCAAAATATCAGATGGCCCAAATGCTGACATTTAGACAAAACTACCACATTCAACATTTGAAGAGCCAACACTTAAGTTTGTGTGAAAGAACAAAAAAAGTAAACATAGCCATTCAGTACTTAAGCAGTTGGTGATGCGACTGCATCAGTTTTAAGAACGGATAAACCTGTTTAGATCTGGAAGACTCAGTGGTAGAGTTGAATTAGAAGCAGTTGTCTCATTTTGGGCCCTACAAAAATTTCCTCTTCTCCCAAATCTCCACATACCCCTTTATTTCTGGTAGTGGAAGACCTCTGGTTCTGGCAGAAAACACACTGGTTGCTGAGGCTCTTGTAAGAGAGATATCCTAGGCACTTTGATAATATGGTATAGCAGAAATGATTTCCAAACTGCCAACTGAATACTGGGTCTCCATGGCATCTGTAACCAACAAGAACTTGGCAATACAATTCCCCAAAGACCACTGAGGGGTACTTTGCAAAACCAAATTCTACCTAGTTAATGAAACAGACATCTTGGATTAAAACCTTGACACAATATTGACAGGCTTGCAAGCTGCTACTACCAGAAAGGAAATCTAAGCACTTCCTTGTGTTACATTTAATTCTAGCTGGCACCTCATTTCTTTACTTCAATCTCTGCTCATTAAAACAATCTCTTTCTCTTACTGAACTGGCAGAGTTAAACATGAATTCAAACTACAAACAGCAAGCAAGTGAACCAAGCAATTGCCACTTAGATTTCTTTTTTTATTTAGTGGGGGAATTCTTGGTGAAATGGGGGAACAAGATCTCAGCAAAGACTGGGTCATCCATCTTTCCTTAAGATCTAAAACTGTTAAAAGCATACTTCATTGCCTCCATACCAAGAAATTGGGACCATATAGCAACAGTTCTACTACTGAGATTTCATATATAATATAGTGCTTAATAGAATATGGGAAATACTTCATAAAACTTACTATGAAAGTTTCAGGAGTGGGAACATTAATCAAAACAGTCTAAATTCTGAAAATGCTGGTAAGAACTCAAAATTTATCTCCACGGGAATTTTTTATGAACAAATTAAAATGTTCATTCTCCAGCTTGATTCTGTTCTCTCATACAGCACTATCACATCATTTTTCAAGAAGGGGCCTACTCATTCTCCATGTACTCTAGCATCAAACCACATACTTGTATTCAAATTTCCCAACTCACAAACCAGACTTTGGCTCAATTATGTGCATTATCCCAGAGGGGAAGCACTTTATTTTTGGCTAGTTTTGCTGTTGTGACTAGATTTGCCTCATCTATTTGAATGTCTTCACACATAAGTGGCCAACCATATAAGTACATCATACAGAACGCTTGGTTCATGTATGAATGCAGGAGAACTGTACCAAGTAAAAACAATGTATGTTTGAAACAGTCCCAGATTAAGAAGTGGATCACTGAATCAAACCTTTCACTACTATTAGTATTGTTCCATAATTGCCATTGAATAGGCCACTCTGAAGCTCTGCTTTTACAAAAAGGCAATAATCTGTGTTTTACTTCAAATCACAGAAAAGAAAAGAAAAATGCAGTCTTCTTCATTAGCCCTTTCACAAAGTCTTTTTAGTAAATTTTTCATTTGTTTCCTTCTTTCACCACTGAAGATCACCACTTCTTCCATCCAGAGTATATTTAAATGAGGCATATTCAGGCCACAGATACAGTTCCATTTAGCAGCAAACTGTCAACCTTTATAAAAAGAATTCACTTCACAGTCATTCTGCTTCAGTCCGTCTTTTCAGATTTTTCTTTTTGTAGCATGCAACGGCGAACTATGCTATCAAAACTTGCAATAAAATATAAACCAATGAAGCGAAAAAATCCCATAAAAATAACCTGCAAATGGGAAGACAGGAAATAAATTTATTCAACATACTTTTAGCTAGTCATCCCTTACCAATGCATTTTCCCATCTATTAAATGTCAGCTACTTGAAGGGACATATTTGACTATTCAAATATGGATGCAAGAGATCTAGCCCAACTTAACACAAAACATAATGGTGATGTGGAGTTTATTGTATAACAAGAATAAGATGATCTAAAGGTCCAAAACATACTGCAGAAATAATCTAGTTTGAGACTGCTTTAACTGCTCTGGCTCAATGTTTGGGAATTCTGGACACTGTATATTTGTGAGATATTTACCTTCTCTTTCAAGAGACCTCTGGTGCCACAATAGGCTACAATGCCCAGGATTCCCTAGCACTGAGCCAGCATAGTTAAAGCGGTCTCAAACTGGACTATTTCTGTAGTGTGTTCTGGACCACTGTCTTGCATTTTTAAGTATAACTTCTAAACATTTTGTAAAGTATGTCCAGGAACAGCTGTGTTGCCCATGAAGCAAAATACAATAACATCCAAAATCTGTAAAACAGTGATACCTTTACTGGGGCAACCAAAATGCACAATATAAAATTCCACTGGCTTTTTCAGCAGGCAAAGGAGTTAAAAATCATACAGGAGAAAAGAAAAAAATATGACGATGTTAGTCAAAAGAAGTATCATTTTGTCTTGCTAATGGAATTTAATATTTATGGCATTTAAGAATCCCCCATTAACCACATGGCTAGAAGGAGGAGAGGCCCGCCTGCACGAATAGCCTTCCATACCATCTCAACTGACGACAACATCCACAACATTTTGACAAAATGCAGGCCTATGCCTAACATTGTCAATTTTTCTTTCTTCTGTATAATTTTTAACATCTTTGCCTTATGAAGAAACCAGTGGAGCTTGGAAAACTTGCAAGATGTACATTGTGCATTTTGGTTGGCCCCATAAAGGTATCACTGTTTTGTGGATTTTGGGTGTTACTGTACTTGCAAAGTATGTGTGACCAGTGAACAATAGCAATATATTCAAGATAATAGATCAGCATATATAATACAGAAATCATAAAATCTGGAAACAAGAGCTATGGAAAGTAACAAAACCTTGAAGATAGCTCAAGAACTGACAGGTGGGAAGTGTAACCTGACTACCACTGCTATATTATGTGGCTGTTAGAGAACCTTATAGACTATCCGGGCTGCGGAATCAACAGCCACTGAATCATACTGAAGGAAATTCCCACATAGAATGTTATAGAAATCTAGATGAGCATTTACAAGTATGCATCACACTGGGGAAGTAATTCTTAGGAAATTAATGTAGGCTTATCAGTAAAAGCTGGTGACCGGTAATCTGGTAACAAATAATCTCCATGGACAACGATGGGTCTTGAACCAACCACAGACTGCATAACTGTTCCTTCAGAAGGAGTTCAACCCCATCTAGAACAGGCAAAGTCCCCAAATCTCAGACACCAGAAACCATATGTGCACATCTTTTTAGGTTTCAATTTCAATTGCTTAGCTCTTACTCAGCCCACTACTGCCTCCAGTCATTAGTTCAGTATAATGCACAACTTCCTCTGACTCATGCAACAGAGATAAAGCTTAATGTCACCATTATACTGATACACTATGCCCTAAATCTACAAAATGATCCACTGGAACATGATTGTGTGTGTGTGTGTGTGTGTGTGTGTGTGTGTGTGTGTGTGTAGTACTGAAGTGAAACAATGTCCTATAGTGTAACTGCCAAGGTGCCAATATAGTCAATGCTATTTTCTATGACCCACGCCCTGCAAGTTTGAGTAAAACCACTGTAAAAAAGAGTGTCTCTTAACACACATGGTGGAAGCCTGGACAGGAGTGTGGTCATAATATGAAATACCAGTAATACCCAATAATGTTGGAAGGAACTTGAAAGCCATTAAGTTTAATAGTTTTTCATTTGGGACTGACTGTTCACCTGTTAGCTTTCGCATAACACTCTTCCAAAAGCAGCAGTGAATACACTGTTTTGCTATTTAGGGTGAGCAACATTATGCAAGTAACATGTTCTCATTTATTGTAAGCCATGCTTGATTATTATTTTAATAGAAAAGTAGTCTACACTAGTACTCCTCAGAATGGTTGTCCATAGACTGGTGTTGGTCCACAATCATTCTCATGGCTCAATATAACATTTTGAGCAATATCAATAGCAGGCAATTAAGTACAGCGCGCCTGCGTCATACGTGGGTGCGCCTTACGCGGCTTGAGCATATGCGCTCAAGCCGCGGGGCGCGCGCGGGGCGGAGCGTCCCATTCAATTGAATGGGCGCACGCGCCCGTTGTGCCCCGCCCGAACCCCATTGTTTACAATGGGGCTTGAGCATAGGCGGAATTCACCTTACGCGGTGGGATCCGGAACGGATCCCCGCGTAAGGTGAGGACCCACTGTAACACAAAAATAATGCTTTTCAAAGTTACAGTCATTAACTAGGTCAAATTAAGGTTTATTCCAAGATTTACAGCATATAGTAAGTTTTGCTCTCCATAGATGGAATATGTCATTATGGCTCTTTAATTTAACAGCTGCTAGCATTTTAAGCAAAAAACCAAGACAGGATTTTTAATTACGCAGATCCAATAATAATGAATGCCCCACATAATCCCAACAGGTACTGTAAAACAGACAGTCTGACTTTTCTTTCTTACCGCCTCTAGAGCTTCACCAATAGAAGAGACAGGTGACATTCCACCGGTCAGTACTGCCAACATGTGACCATCTGCACCAACAGAGCTGAAAAATTTTCCTTGCTGGGTGGAGTAGAAGAAAATATCAGTAGTTTGCCAACTACTCAATCATAGGACTGAATAGTAGTAGCCAGCATGACATTTCTATGTTGGTCAGCAAATGTAACATCGCACAGTGCACACAGATGCAACCACATACAAAGACTGAGTTGCCACGGATAATAGAAACACTTTTACCACCTGACTTGCCAGGTTACTTGAAGATGTGGTCTGAGTTACACATGCACTAGTTTCATCCTGACTGGATTATTACAGTATCCTTTATGTGCAGCTGCTTTTATAAACATCTCTGTAACCAGAATATGTACAAAATGTGGCCAACAATATATAAACCATACCGGTTCACTATTTACTTCCAAGTTCAGTTTGAAGCACTACAGTGGTGCCTCGGGTTACGAAAATAATTCGTTCCGCGGCCGCTTTCGTAACCCGAAAAGCCTTCGTAAGCCGAAAACCCATAGGCGCTAATGGGGAAAAAATTTAAAATAGCGCCGGAGTTTTTTCGTAACCCGAAACAATAAATCCCTATGGGATTTTTTCGTATCCTGAAAAATTCGTAACCTGGGTATTTCGTATCCCGAGGTACCACTGTACTATTAACCTTCAAAATGGCCTACGAGTTCTTGCTCTTTAGATTGGATGTTTGACTCGCAATTACTGTAGATTGGACCCTCTTTAGTGGTGCTTCCATTTTGGAATTCAGATTCCCCCTTTCTCATTTTTAGATGGCTCTTTAATCTTTTTTATTTCACCATGCACATTATTTGATTTCTTCTGTTTAAAAAATAAAAACATTATTTTATACAATTCTTATTTGAATTTAATGGTGGTATATGAGCACAGCCCATGGGCAGTTAGGAACCGAGGCAGGGAAACATCATTTTCCAATGCCTTGTTGCACTGGCATTACGGGGGGGGGGGGGGGGGGAGCTGCGCCGGGTAACATCCTAAGTGGGGGGTGACACCACTGCTCCTGAAACACCTACCTTTTGGCAGAAACAGGCTTTGGAATTCACCTGCTTCCCTTTAAAATGCTTTAAGAGATGGTGGTTGTGGGGTAAAGCTCAGTGGGAAAAGAAAGGAGAGGCCCCAAAGTTTTTTAAAATTAAAAGTTCAAATTTCAAAATTTTAAATTTATTTTTTTCAAAAAATGATCTTTAAAAAATATTCTTTTAAAATTTTTTCTTTAAAATAATCACATTTTAATCAAATCATATGCACAACCTACATGTATTTACATATACATTCACTATGTATATGTAAATACATTTAGGTTGTGCATATGATATTGTAATTTGAAGGTATAATTTTAATTTTTCTACATGTCTATATCACAACTATCAACATGACGTTCAGTGGTATTTGGAAATTATGATTTATGAGTAACTAGTGCAAAAAAGCATTACTAAGCATTCTGTATGGTGTGAAATGGGAGGAAGTCAATGTGTGTGTGTGTGGCACCATGAGTTACCGCATTGGGTGACACCAACCCTAGGGATGCCACTGCCCTGTTGGCTTAAACAAGCAAGGCAAAAAGTGCAGAGTGCATATAAGATGTGGTTGACAAGTTGCTTTCTTCTTCCCATTGATTCTGATAGAAGAGAAATAAAACTACACTGGTTCCAGCAGTGGCATGATCCTCCCCCCAAATTCTGTGGAACATGTCAGAGGACTTTAAATTGTGGGATGCTCTTGCAATGTCTTTTTTTTTTTTTTTTTTTGTCCTCTCTGGTGTTGCAAAATCACCAACGTGGACGTTTCTGTAGCCTTGTGAATCAGCTTTACGAGTTCATATCTTCCTGTTTAAGGGCACACCAGTTCTCATCATGCTCAGATTCAAAAAGTTCCTATGGTCCCTGGGATGTCCACCATAAACCTCAACATTACAATTCTGTCCTGAAATGTTTCAAGAAATGAAATGATGCCTTCATAAAACGCAGGATTAAAAAAATGAAATAAACTGGTGGTAGAAAAGACTGTTTTTATAACAATGTGAAATGAAATTTGTGTTGAATTCAAAGTGAACTATTTACATAACTGTATGTTGTAGATAAACTGAACTATTTAAATACAGATGACACTAAGGCTATTCTAGTTCTAGTTTTTATGGAGAAAGCACATGCATTGTTGTTGTTTTTAAATGATTCAACCTGCTTCCACTAATTGAGCAGACCACCCAATTTCCACCAAGAAAAACACTTTATACAGTATTTTACTTACAATGGCATCTTTAACAATAATTCTGGCAACGTGATCAGGTTGGCAGATAGATGATGCTTCTGAAATAAGCTTCGTCTCTAAAAGCTTGAATACAAGTGTACAAATGTTACACAGATATAAAACCAAAAAGAAATTCCCAAGTACAGCCCCAAAGTTCAACAGGTTGGCTGAACATATGATAACTGTTAGCCAACATGTGATCACCACCTGAACCTTTTTTTCCAAAGAAGTATCTATATTTCAAGACCAGGTTCAGAGTTATTGTAAGTATTTTATAGCAGTGATCAAGTATTTTTATGTCACCATTAGATTGCAACTGGGTTTTGGTGAGCATACTGTACAAAGATTTTGTACAAGAATATAGTAGAAGGTATTGAACAAAAATCAATAAAGCTCTTTAGTTTCTGAAATCTTGTGGATCAGCTCTACAGTTTTTGCTAGTCGCGATCAGAAACAGAACAGATTTTTCCCCTTAGATTCAACAGACACACCTCTGACTATTGTGTTTCTAGCAGTTTGGAGATATTATCCATATCACAGTCCGGATCACAGTCAACATCTTAATTCTTTTCTTATTGGGAGAGTCAGGAAATTGGGATAGAAGGACAGGTTGCTTACCTGTAACAGTATTTCTTCGAGTGGTCATCTGCGAATACATACAAATGGGTTTCACTGCGCCTGCGCAGTGCTGCTCGGAACCTACTGGAATCACTGGGCAGAGTTAACTCTGCAACATATTGAAACTTTTTGGCGGTAACTCCGCCCACCCGTTATAAGGCCCCTGCCTTCCCGCTCTTTCCCCAGTTCCGCAATTTTTCCGCCAAGCAGGCGATGGAAGAGAGCCAATAAGAGCAGGACACTGAGGGGACGGACGGGTGGGATTTGTATGTATTCGCAGATGACCACTCGAAGAAATACTGTTACAGGTAAGCAACCTGTCCTTCTTCTTCGTGGTCTCTGCGAATCATACAAATGGGTTTAGACTGACAAGCTAAGGTATGCGGCGGAGGGAGTGTCCTGAGACCAAAGCTATGGTAAACCAAAGGTATATTTATTGCAAATAAAACACCTTGAACCATAAAAGAGTCAGTCCTTTTTGTTCATGCACAGATCAAATAGCAATAACCTTGCTAAACCTGAGAAGGGAACAGAGGTCATGCAAGACCGATCCCATAGGACTTGTGCAAATCAACATTCAACAGCATAAACAGTGAAAAACTGTATAACACAAACATCAGTAGTGCAATCAATGCAATCCTGAAACCAACACAGCCCTCCCGAAAGCTGCGTCCCGGATGGCCCTGGTGTCCAACCTATAATGTTTAATAAAAGTCAGAGGTTGGGACCAGACAGCAGCCTTGCAGACCTCCTCCAATGGGATTCCCGATAGGAACGCGGAGGACGCTGCCATCGACCTTGTGGAATGGGACCGAACCCTGCCAGGGAGAGGCTTGCCTAAAAGTTCATAGCAGAGATGGATGGTACCCGCCACCCATTTGGACAACCTCTGCGCAGACACAGGCAACCCTTTCTTCGGTTCCGAGTAGCATTGGAAAAGTCTCTCGGATCGACTGGAGGCAGCAGTTCTGTCCAGGTAAAAGGCCAGCGCTCTCCTGACATCAAGAGAGTGCAGGCGCCGTTCCTCATCCGACGTCGGGTTGGATGCGAGAGTGGGCAACACAATGTCCTGGCACATGTGAAAGGCAGACACTACCTTAGGCAGGAAGGTAATGTCCGTACGGAGGACCACCTTGTCCTTGTGGAACCTCAGGAACGGCTGGTCCCTCCGCAAGGCACAGAGTTCGCCCGCACGGCGGGCAGAGGTGATGGCCACAAGGAAAGCAGTTTTCCAAGTCAATAGTCTCAAGTCCGCTGTGGCCATCGGTTCAAAAGGCTTGGATTGGAGGGCGGACAGTACCGACTCCAGACTCCAAGCCGGCGTTGGCACCGACACAGGAGGGTACAGGTTGGCACACCCTTTCAGGAACCCCTTCACCAAGGGGTCTCTGAAGAAGGAAACCCTCCCCCCGAACTGATATTTGGCACAAATGGCAGATAGGTAGCATTTGATGGATGTGAGGGACAGCCCTCCATCCAAGAGTGCCATCAAAAACTCCAGCACCACTGGAGTGGAAACCTGTGCAGGAGACAAGCCCTTTTGGTCTAGGAAGAGGCAAAATCTCCTCCATTTCAGGGCATAGGACCGCTGGGTGGAAGGTTTCCTCGCAGCCAGGATCACCGTCCTCACCGACTCGGGCAAGGCAGTCAGGGCTGGATCCTCCAGGCTACCATCGGTAGGTTGTCGATGTCGGGGTGGAGAATTCGTCCGTCCTGGGTCGACAACAGGTCCGGGCGAGGCTCGAGGCGGAGGAAGCACCTTCTGGAGAGATGCAGAAGAGAAGCGAACCAGGGCTGTCTCGGCCACCAAGGAGTGATCAGGATCGCGTCCGTGTGATCTAGCATCATCTTGGAGACCACCCTGATGATGAGAGGGAAGGGGGGAAAGGCATAAAGGAGTTCCCCCGACCACAGGAAGGCGAATGCGTCTCCTAAGGATCCGGTCATTGGCCTCCTGGAGCAGAACTGGGGACAATGGCTGTTCCATCCGGTCGCGAAGAGGTCGATCCGGGGGGTTCCCCACCGACCGAAGAGGTAGCTGACCGTCTCGGGATGGAGCCTCCACTCGTGGCATACCGAGGGTGATCTGCTCAAGCGGTCTGCCAAGTCGTTGTCCTCCCCTGGCAAGTGGATCGCCTGAAGGAGGATCTGTCTCTGTATGCACCAGTCCCAGATGCGCAGGGTAATCTCGAGGAGGGTCCTTGACTTGGTGCCACCCTGCTTGTTGATGTAATACATCACGGTGGTGTTGTCCGTCCTCAAGAGCACCACCCTGCCTGTCACAGAGGATTCGAAAGCTCTCAGAGCCTTTTCGACCGCGAGCATCTCGAGGGCGTTGATGTGGAGAAGACTGTCCGAGTCCGACCATTTGTCTTTGACCACCAGGTCGAGGAGATGGGCGCCCCAGCCCTCTAAGGAAGCATCGGTTGTCAGCGTCACCTGTGGTTGTGGTTGGTGAAAGGGCATCCCGGCGCACACATTGCGGTCGTCCAGCCACCAGTTGAGAGAGGCGGCTACCGGTCTCGGTACCGTCAGCCACTTGGATGGGGAATCCTCCATCGGAGAGAAGGTCGACAGAAACCAAGCCTGGAGCGGGCGTAGGCGAAGTCTCGACCACGGCGTCACGAAGGTCGTTGACGCCATGTGACCCAGAGCGATCTGGACGTCCCTGGCTCTCACCCTTCTGTGGGAGATGCAAGGTGTCAGTGATGTCACCAAAGATTGGAAGCGGTCTGCAGGAAGGAAGGCGGAGCATTTTTCGGAATCGAGGATGGCTCCGATGAATTTCGCCTGTCTGGACGGAGTGAAATGGGACTTCTCCTTGTTGATCACCAGTCCGAGAGAACCCAGCAGCCGGGTGGCGAATGCAATAGCCTCGTGCAGTTCGTGCTGGGAGTCTGCGACGAACAGCCAGTCGTCTAAGTAAGGGAAGACTCTGTAGCCCTTCCTGTGGAGGTAAGCCACCACTGGGGCCATGCACTTTGTGAAGACCCGTGGGGCTGTAGCGAGCCCGAACGGGAGCACATTGTAGTGGTATGCGTCGGAGCCGACGGCGAAGGCGAGGAACCTCCGGTGGGACTCCCGAATTCCGATGTGGAAGTAGGCGTCCTTGAGGTCGACCGTCGCGAACCACTGGTCCTGGCGAAGGAGAGGCAAAATAGAGGCTAGGGTTACCATCCGAAACCTGCGATACTTGAGGAAGAGGTTTAAGTCCCTTAAGTCCAGGATTGGTCTAATGCCTCCGTCGGCCTTAGGTACCGTGAAGTACCTGGAGAAAAAGGCCGCATGGAAGGAATCAGGAGCTAGTGGGGAAATAGCCCCCTTGTCCAATAATGTGCGCACTTCGTCGAGAAGGGTGTCCGAGGGTGGGGTGGAAATGAAAGCTCCGGTGGGCGGGAGCTCTTCGAACTCGAGGGTATAGCCCCTACGGACGATGTTTAGCACCCAAGAGTCGGAGGAAATGGAAGCCCATGTGTTGATAAAGGGCTTAAGAATGTCCAAAAAGCTTCCAGGGGAGGCGAAGTGCGCGGGAAGGTTTCATGCCCTCTTTTTGGACTGGTCAGGGTCTTGCCGTCGGTTCCTCCGGTACCGAGAAGACTGATTACGGCGGCCCGAGGACGATGGGGATTGAGACGGGTACCTCTGGCGTTGGGAGCCCTGTTGTTGGAATTGTCGGTCCTGGTAAGAAGACCTATTAAACTGGCCCTGTTGTTGTTGCCAGGGGCGGAACCTCTTACGGAAGGGGGCTGAGGTCGGGGCAGACATACCATGTTTTCTCGCCGCCGCCTTCAACCTGAACTTCCGGTTCAGCTTGTCATCCGTCTCGGCATGGAAGAGGCCCGAGTCATCTATGGGCATGTCCTCTATGGTGGACCTAACGTTGGTGTTAAGGTCCGAGCCCCGCAGCCAAGCGTGTCTTCTTAGGGCGATGGAGGCCGCCATGGCCCTGCCCGAACATTCCACCACGTTCCTGGATGCGGTGATGAGCCACGCGCCGATGGAATGGGCCTCATCCCTGATCTCCGTAAGGGTCCGCTGGGCCTCATCAGGAACGTCGGGCACGATGGGAGAGATGCCCTCCATGAGGGTCTGAATATAGGCACCCATACAAGCGGTGTAATTGGTTGCCTTCACCGCCAGTGCTGCCGCCGCGTATGCCTTCCTGGCCAAGGCATCGACCTTCTTGGCCTCCTTATCAAACGGCACAGCCGCTTGCCGTTGAGTCGCAGTTTGCTGGGCACCCTCAACAATAGCAGAATTCTGCCGAGGGTGGGAGGTCAGCCACGGAGCAGTTGGGGCCGAAACCTTATAAAGGGATTCGATCTTGCGCGGCGGTCCCACCAGGGAGGAGGGGCAGTCCCACGAGCGTCTGACTAGGGCTTCCAGGGACGGCATGAAGGGGACCAGAGGTGTAGAGTGGGCCCTGCTGCGAACCCTGCGTTCGAGGGGGTCCCTGGCTTCTTCCTCAGGATATTGGAGGTCGATGTCCAGAGCCCTGGACATCTTGATAACATGTTCAAGGAACGACCTGACATCATCTGTAGGAGAAGCCGCCTCTGGGTGGTGCAAGAGCTGTGGCGAGCTCTGGGCTGGGTCGTCATCTCCCGAAGAATATTCCGAATCCACAGGCTCGGGTTCGGAATCAGAGGGTACCAGGTCCACAGCAGCCTATGGTCTGGGAAGTTCGACAGGCCTGTCCACACGCCGAGATGGAGCCGATGTCGATGGGCCTGGTCGGTCAGGCAGCTCGCGACGATGGTATCCTTGGCCACGAGGTTGGTCCAAATCCCGGGGACGGTCCCGACCTCGGGAGGATTTGGAGAGGACCACCTCCTTAGGGACCGGGAGAAAAAATTGGTCCGTCTCCGAATCGTAGTAATACTGAGGATCAGTCGGAGAGCGTGGAGCCAGCGAAACTGGAGAAGGAGACCTCGGTGGCTGATCAGCTACCTCCTCGTCGTCCGACAGGAGGAAAGGAAGCGTTGTCGCCGACTGAGTCTGAGTTGGCACAGTCTGGGCAGCGGTGTCCCTACGGCGGCTCGCAGTCGGGGAATGGTGGAGGTCCCCTGTAGGTGAACGATTGTCCACCATCGGCGTGGCCAGAGGGTCGGCCCGTCCCGGAGAATCGGGACGCGGGCGGTCACGGCGGGACTCCCGGTGAGACTTGCGAGGTAGGGAAGCGTCGTCCGAGCGCCTCTTGGAAGGTGAGCCCGAATGGGAGCTAGCCTTGGAAGTCGACTTGGACTTCTTAGCCGAAGAGGACAAGGTCGCCTCCGGGGCTGAAGACTGCCTCTTCTTGGCTGACTTGTGACGAGGCGGTGCGTCCGGAGGGAAGAACTGGATCGGGGACTCCGAGATAGTAGCCGTCCGACCAGCGCGGTCTTCGGTACGGGCAGCGGAATCCCTCGAGCCCGAGGGTTCCTCGGAGACAGTGCCCCTCGGTGCGGGGTCCGATCCAGACTTGGACTTGGATCTCTTCTTCTCCGGAGCTGCCCGGGCCGTTGCCGATGTCTCAGAGGAGACTCCCTCCATACGGCCGGTGGCCGTGTCCTTCCCGACTGATCCCGATGTGCGGGGATGTTTCGGTGGTTTGGGAGCTGCACCCCGAGCCGGCGGGCGAGAAGAGTCCGAACTCCCCTTGTCCTGCCCCAGAGAAGTAGAAGGAGGGGCGCTGGAAGGGCCGCTACGAGCCTGGGCAGGTGGAGCCGAAGCAGAAGGCGCTGACGCCGGGCGAGGGTCCCCTTCCCTGATCTTGCCCTGGGCAATAGCGGATGTAAGCCGCGACTCCCGATTTTTACGGGCTTGGGAGGACATGGACTTACAGAGGCTGCAGACCCTGGGGTCGTGGTCTCGGCCCAGGCAGAAGAGGCAAGAGGAATGGGGGTCCTGAACAGGAACCTTTCCGCTGCAGATGTCACACTTCTTGAAAGGAGGGGACATCCTGCGAGTGAAGCGAGATCCAAGGGCGAAGTCAAACAGTCCGAAGGTCCGAAGTTACCGGGGCGGGAGAGAAAGAATGGTCAAAAACAGTCCGAAGGTCAAAAACGAGAGTGATTCCAATCAAGCAAGAGCAAGCGAAAGTTCCTAGAAGCAGCTAGCGCGGCGGAAAAAAGGAACTGGGGAAAGAGCGGGAAGGCAGGGGCCTTATAACGGGTGGGCGGAGTTACCGCCAAAAAGTTTCAATATGTTGCAGAGTTAACTCTGCCCAGTGATTCCAGTAGGTTCCGAGCAGCACTGCGCAGGCGCAGTGAAACCCATTTGTATGATTCGCAGAGACCACGAAGAAGAAAATTAAGTACATAAATACAGAGTCAGTGTGGTGTAAAGATTTGAGTGTTGTACTATGGCTCTGGAGGACAGGGTTTGATTCCCAGCTTGGCCATGAAACCCAGTAACCTTGGACATGTCACACTCTCTCAGCCTCAGAGAAAGGCAATGGCAAACCTCCTCTGAAGAAATCTTGCCAAGAACCCCCCATGATAGGTTCACCTTACAGTCACCAGCCAGAAACAACTCGAAGGCACACAACAATAACATAGTGCACTTGGCTTAAATTTTAATGCCCATATAATAATCTAGTTAACTGCAACTGCAGCACATAAATGTACAGATGATGTGGGAATCATGCAGTCTTCTGGAGGATGTCAGACTAGAACTCTCAGCAACCCCAGCTGGTATAGCCAATGGTGAACAACAACAGAAGTTGGAAGTAATTACCACCTGGAAGGCTGCCCAATTCCCACCCCTAATGTAGAAAACTTCAACAGGCTGACCTTTGCCTTACCTTCTCCTGCATGGACACAAGCAGCACTAGTGGTTATTACAGTGAATCCTGGGACTCATGAGCCTTTCTATCCACTCCCACCCCACTTATTTGTGGTCTCATACTGGAACGCAATACAGTTTAATTGTACTACACAATAAATTCAGTTTGGGGACTACAACAAAATTTTATAAAACTGCAACAAGTGCACACAATATATAAAAGATTGTCCTTTCCAAACTTGTATAGTAAGGCATCATCAATTATTGTGGCACATACTGTAAGATGTGCATGAGAATAATCTAAAATGTGTTCAGCAATCGGAATGCAAAAGTTTAAGATTTCTGCAAAACCAACAGCTTTGCTATTTCTAGTTTCAACATTATATGGGTATGGATATATGCATGTTATAGTACAAAACAACTTTCTTTTTGAGTTGTTCGCATGACTGGAAAAACCAAACCTGTGTCTGTTAACAAGTATATCGAAAATAAGATTATGCATGTATGATTTTGTTTTATAACTGGAAATCTAATTAAATCTCTTCACAAACTCTATATCGTTTTCTTTGACACCTGAAATGAGTTCATGTTTTATGGTGATAGAAGAGATGTGGAAATCTAATTTTTTAAAAAATAGGAAAAAAAAATCTGGAACTCCATCCCCACCCCTCCAAAATTGGCCAAAATTAATTATGGAATATTTTCTTTTATAATGAATTAAAGTTTTAAAAAGAGGTATTCATGTATTTATTCATGCAAAATTATTTCTAAAAACTATGTAATTGGAAGGCTTTTACATAAGACCTCATATAACGGGGTGGAGAAAGCACAGGGCCCACCTTTGTAACTCCAGGCCCCCCTAAATTTCCTAATCTATTTTTTGGCATTATTTTTGGCCAATTTAGTCTGGAAACTTCACCAAAATTCCCCAAAACATGCAAAAAGATGCGTTAGCACCCTCTGTCCCATGCAATCATTCCCCAATAGCCCTCTTGGCAAAAACAGTAACCATCAGGGACATTACATCAGCATTTGGGATGTGGTATAACTGCAGGAAGTGTTACTGCATGCAGTCAGGGAGGTTGTGGCCTGGCTGAGAGAAACTGGCCTCCGAACCCCAGGGTAGGTGCCCACTAAAACATATAGTATCAGATCATCACAATTCTTGGTCTTCATTTCCTTTCCACAATTCTTTTTATGGAACTAACTGTGATTGTTTGTTCTGGAATGGCAGGGGGAGCAATCCACCATGCATGGGTTTTACTCTGCATGCCAACCCGAAAAGGCAGGAGTCCAAATTCTTTTTCCATTTTATCCATTAGAATTCCCTTTCTCCATCAGTTTCTTTATCTAGCCCTGCTTAATCCTACTTCCCCTTCCCCTTTCCTGAGTTTTGATTATGTCTTCATACTATCCTCGCTCCCCCTCCCACTGTCCTACATTCAGTGTCATATCCCTGTCCGGTATTCCTTCTTCATCACTTCTCTAACTCCTTTCCCAATAATAAAGGCTGTGGATTTCTCCCCCTTCACAGTAAGTATCACCTCTCATCCTCGGGATGGCAGCTGGAACAATCCACCGCGTATAGGATCTATCCAAGCCGGTAATATTGGGTGAGATACTCAGCTACTTTGGAACCACTACCTGCAACACTCTCCTTCCAAATGAAGCTTGTGCTTATCTGTACTACTCTAATTTATGTTTAATTAAAGTAGAGGGTTCACGTCATTCTGCTGCATCACACACATCTTGCAAAGGTGTTGGCACAGCATACGCTGAACTCATAGCTACACATTCCTAGGTTGTGGCTTCCCTTCCAAATCATAACATAACGTAACATAACATAACATAACGTTCTGGGATTGAATGAGACAAGTATTGCTTCCAAATGTGTGAACTGACTTGTTCTTTTGATATAAATTCTTACAGCTCTCCTCACATCTAAGGAATGCCATTTCATTTCTTCTGGATGACCTGGCCTTAGAAAAACATTGAGTCTGCACTATATTGTGTCCTTTATCTTTCATACTCTACCATCTTTGTGTTGAGAGATGTTTGTGGTTAGCACCACGTCCTTCTAAGCTTGCATCTGTTGTTATATGCATTCAATTCTGAAACATCAAAGGTACCCCCTTATCCAGATTCCTGTCTAGCAGCCACCACCTTAACTCCTTTTTTCAAGCAAAATGGTACTGATTAGACAGTACAGCTTTCTCCCAGTAGCTTTCTAATACAGAAGCAACAGTTTTTGCAAAGATCTGGAGTGGAACCTTCCCCATGGCACAATTTGTATCATCAATACTAATATTCTCATTAATTTGGCCAGCATCATTAAATTTGCTATTTTCACTGATATCAGATGTGCTATCTCTTGCTCTAACTTTCCTTTCCTTTCACGTAATAGTCTTATAAGACCCCTTTCGATATCTATCAAGGCTTCCAAATATACTAATTTCTTGGTTGGTATTAATGGGCTTTTCTTGTAATGTATTAGGAACCCATAACGTTCCAGAGTTTCATCAGTCAATTTTAGGTCTGTCAACATTGCCTCCTTTGATTTTGCTTTCTGCACTGTATCATCTAGGCATGGATATAACTGAACCCTTTTCTGTCTCAGGAATGCTATCAATGATATCAACACCTTCATGAACACTCTTGGTGCCAATGCTAGGCCAAAAGGCAATGCTTTGATTTGATAATTATGTACATAGTACTGTACTCTAATCTGAGATACCTTCTGTCTGCCTTTGCCATGGGAACATGGAGATCAACTTCATTTAAATCTACAGAAACCATCAGATCCTTCTTCCTCAAACTGTCCTTTCTTTTTAGATTGTAAACCCGAGGGCAGGGAACTGTCTGAATAACTATCTGTAAGCTGCTCTGAGAGCCTTTAAGGCTGAAGAACAGGGTATAAATACTGCAAATAAATAAATAAATAGTTTGAAGCATCTTCATCATGAATCTCACGTACCTTAAATAAACACTGAGGTACTTGAGATTCAAAACCAGATAATAAGTGTTGTTGCTTTTGGGCACAGTAAAGAGAATAAAGCCCAGAACGTCTGATCCACTGGAACCCCCTCTATTGCCCTTATGTCCAACAGGTACTGAATCTCCTTCCTTGCTATTTATCGCTTGTCTAAATCTCTCGCTACCAGACAGCAAAGATATCTGCTGTTCGTTTTTTTTGTCAAATATTATTTTGTAATCTCATGTTACTGATTTACCCACTGGTCTGTCATGATCTCTAACCATAAACTGCCTGACCATAAATTGCCTGAACTGCAACAATCTTCCCCCTACTGGTTGAGTCCTCAAGTCAATACTGGGTTCTTCCCCTTTTTGAGGAAGAACCTCCACCTCTTACCTGAACTGAAAGTTCTGCTTCCCATAACTTGTCCTTTGTTTGTACTACTGCTGTCTTTGCTTCCAGAACTCTTGTCTGTCTAGCCATTCCTCTTCCTCCATGAAAGGAATTATAGCTGTCAAATCCACTCCTGTACAAGCATCTACCCAAATGTTTCTTTTGCAATGTTGGCATATCCTGGTTTTTCTCCTTATTTTCTATCAAAACTTTATCCAAGGTATCCTCACCAAATAGCAGCTCTCCCTTAAAGGGAATGAATGTCAATTTATTTCTAGACCTTTCGTCTGCTTCCCAATGATGCAACAACAATGAATGTCTACTGAAACTGCATTAATGCTTCAGGCTGCAAATGCAGTGGAGTTGTGACTTGCATCTGCAACATACTGCAGAACTCTCTTCAATTGGTCCAATTCCTTATGTGGTAAGCTCACACTCACCTCCTATGATTCTTCCAGATCCTGAATCCATAGCACTGCAGCCTGAAAAAACACTGATGTGGCTACTGATGCTTTTACTGCCGGCACCAAAGCCTTGTGCACTTTTCTTGCTCATCTCTTGTCCGTGTCTTTTAAAGTTGCATCACCTTCACGTGGAACAATAGCACCTGAAATCAAAGGTGCTATTGGGCCATAATGAGTGGACCTTTAAAAGATCCATATCTGTTTTCTCAAAAGAATATAGCTTCTGACAATACCCTAAATGCCTTTTAGTATTTAAAGATGTTCTCCATTCTGTTTCAATTAATTCCTTAAACTTCTCAGCCATAGGTATTTCCTCATAGAATCACAGAATCGTAGAGTTGGAAGAGACCACAAGGGCCATCCAGTCCAACCCCCTGCCATGTAGGAACTCTCAATCAAAGCATCCCCGACAGATGGCCATCAAGCCTCTGTTTAAAGACCTCCAAAGGAAACTCCACCACATGTCGAGGGAGTGTGTTCCATGGTCGAACAGCCCTTACTGTCAGGAAGTTCCTCCTAATATTGGGGTGGAATCTCTTATCCTGTAGCTTGCATCCGGGTCCTGTTCTCTGGAGCAGCCGAAAACAAGCTCCCTCCTCAATATGACATCCCTTCAAATATTTAAACAGGGCTATCATATCACCTCTTACCCTTCTCTCTCCAGGCTAAACATCCCCAACTCCCTAAGTAATTTCTCATAGGGCATGGTTTCTAGACTCTTCACCATTTTAGTCACCCTCCATTGGACACACTTTAGGATACCTGTTTTCTTATTACTGAAGTTATTGTACCATCCTTATCCATTGTGTCTTTTGATTGGCTATTATTTACTTCATTCCTCAAACCTAACATCTGTAATACCATCTTTAACAAATTTTTGAATATTTCACTTTGAAACAGCCTGTCTGCCTTTCCTCTTCCTCATCTGAGAAATTATATTCTGATTTATAATCTTGCTCCTCTACTACTTCGTTCCCATTCTTCCTATATATCTGGTTCTTCTATATGTCTTTGTTTTCTTGTACACTTCCTTGGTTTTCCATCATCTACCCTGTCATTCTCATCTTCTTGCTTCTGACTATTTCCATGTATATCCTTCTCCTGTGTATCACTACATCTCAACTGGTTTTGATTATAAACAATTCTAGTTTGTTATAATTCATTAGGCTTTGATGTTAATTCATTAATTTCATTTATGAAATTCAATTTTCATTTAAGTTGATGTTTGAATAAATCCTATTTATTTCCCTTTATATATCATTTATTAATTTATGCATATTATTATTTGCAAATAGAGTAGTTATTTCCTTGCTCACTGCTTCTCTAATCAAGGCTTTGAAATCTGGCATCATTGCATATATCTTGCTGCTTCTTGCTGCATTTCCTTTATTTTTTCTATTTTCTCCCTTGCTTCCTCATTACTATATATAGGTGACTGCCTCTGCATGTTAATTTCTAGCTGTCCCCCACTCACATTTGGCAATTCTGAAAACAATGTGTGTAAAGAAGCTGCAAATTCCTGTGTTTTATATCCATTCCATCTGGAGCATGTTGAGTAAACTCTCTCTCCATGTCTGCCTTGGCGCTGTTTGTGTGTATTAATTCATGTGCTGCTGCTCTTAACAGTTTGTCTTTCACTGCCTCCTGCCTCCAACACACTTCAACGCCAGTGGTTCGATGTGTCGCATCTCAACTCCACCCACAGCCTCTCTCCCTGAGCACTGCAAATGATAGTTGGGGCTGTTGCTCGTCGAACCGGCATGAAAATGGCAGACAGCATTGTACTCTACAGACTCACTGGGCAGTGGTCATTTGGGTTTTACATTTTAAAATGTTCTCTTTTCATCCTTCCACCTCCGGTTTTAGCCATACTAAACCGGTACCTTGTCTTTCATTCCTATTCTTAGTTTACTGTCAGAACTTCTTCCTTTCTTACCTTCCTTCAGTCTTTTCTCCATTTCTCCTCCCTATTTCTAACTACTATTGTAATTCACCTGAGAAGCGCTTTCTCACGTCAGGTTGGCAGGGCATAAAAATAAAAACTGGCAGAGAAGGAGGGAGTTCTAACAGATAAAATGGAAAAATAATTTAGACTTCTGCCTTGTTGGATTGGCACATGGATAATACCCATATGTGATGGGTTGCTCCACCTGCCATACCAAGAATGGTTTTGTTTTTGTTATGCTACTGTTGATAGTATCTTCCCTCTTTATTGCTTATGCATGATCCTACTGGAATCACAAACCTAAAAGTCCTTTACAGATCAAAAATAACCTGTACTTTTAAAATTGTATGCATAATAATGATGATGGTGATGATGATGTTTTATCTACCTCTTCCCAAGGCTGGAGGTGAAATACAACATAGATTAAAATACACCATATAATTAAACACATAAAACAATTTAAACACATAAGGTTAAAAACAAATGCAACATTAAAACAACTAATATACATTAAAATCATCAAACAAATAAATGTAACATTAAAACAACCACTTTACATTAAAATCATCCAGACATAATTTTAAAATGTATCAATTTAAAATTCATATCACTGCTGGATGTACCTGTGATCTATATGGCTGCCATATTTTGAAATAACTGAAACTTCCTCAACTTCATACAAAGGTAACCCAATGTACAGCACATTTCAGAAATCCAACCTTGAGGTTACCAGTGGATGCACTACAATCTTTAAGTCTTCCAACTGTAGGAAGGGGTGTGGCTAGCACATCCGTCAAAGCTAATAACAAGCATTCCTGGCCCCTGCATCTATCTGACCTGACATAGAGAGAGACAGATCCAGGACCACTCCCAACCTGCAAACACAGTCTTTCAAAGAGAGTGTAATCCCATCCAGAACTAGCGGACACACCTCCAAGTCCACATTAGGACTTTGATAGTAAACACCTCTGTCCTGGCTGGATTCAGTTTTAATTTGTTTTTATTCATCCAAATGATGCACCATATTAATATTGTGCCAAATGATGCACAATAAATTTTATATTTCTAAAGTAACAAAGTGACTTTCAATCTGGAAAGGATGCCAATATTACATTTTTTTCAATTTTTCTGAAAACTTCAGGTTTTCTCCTCCAGAAGAAAACAAGAAAAAGAAAAAAAAAACTATTTTAATCCTAGGGCATCAAAAATTTCAGAAACTTTGCAAGTGCAAGTGGCAGAAGAAATAGAGCACGAGATATTCCACAGTGGGGACTGAACTTTCTCTTACATACTTACTTCTTAATTTTGTTTTGTTCACTGTGTGCCTTCGAGTCATTTCTGACTTGTGGAAACCCTAAGGTGAACCTATTACAGGGTTTTCTTGTCAAGATTTGTTCAGAGAGTTTGCCTTTGCCTTCCTCTGAGGCTGAAAGTCACCCAATGGGTTTCCATGGCTGAGCAGGGATTCAAACCGTGGCTGCCAAAGACACTCAAACCACTACACTGCTGGCTGTCTTTATTCCTTAAGTACTCAAGGAGCAACAAAAAACCAACCTGTTTGAAGATCTCAATAGAAGGCATTTTGCAACTTTTATTATTGCAGGAGTGTTAAATGAGCAATAAAAACCAGGTATCAGGTATGCTCAAGGTAGTGCATTACCGATTAGTTCTACAAGGACTAGACAGTTTTGTGCAATATGTTATCAAAGTAAAATCAGTTTGCACTTGAGCAAATCATTCTTCAAAATAAAGACTCTGCAGTTCTGTTCCAACCACCCACACTTACCTCCACTAAATTGCCATTTAAAAGCATAACAATATAAATAATATTGTTTATTCGAACAATTGGATTAACAGACAAGAGACCAAAGTTCAGATGCCTAATCAGCCAAAACACTCTATAAATTTTCATTTTATCTTATTTGTCAAGTTTTGCATGAAGACATAATATCTTCACTCTGACTCATGAGTAAAAATCAAAGATATTCTGAGCAAAGAAACAGATCTCTCAACAGAATATTTGATTTAAGATGAAAAAGTTACCTTGGTCTGACTTTCTTCTGCATAGCCAGGTGTGTCTGTATCTGGAGGATAGGCAACTGTTATGTAGATATTATAGGGCTTTACCTGTTTTTGTAGAGAAAAATATTTAGTACATTTAAATATATTGAGTTTTTCCAAGACCAGTTTACTAAGTGGAGAAAAGTGTAAAATATTGGCATGCATGCACAGGTATATTAGTGTACTAGCTGCCCAGTATACTGGTCAAAGTCCGAATAAATTTTATTACTTTTATTACTTACTAGCTGCCCAGATGAATGATGAGACATACTGTGTTCAAAAACAGATTGCTCAATATGTCATGTGTGATATTATGTCTCATTTTGATGCAGCATACAAATGTCCCCATCAAATGGAACAATACTGAAATAGTATACTCACATGGCTTTTGAACCATAAGAATCTCTCCTACAGAACATTTTACTTCTTACTATGACATGTAAAATAGTTTAGTCCATGCCTGGCAACAGGATGGAATGCAGCCCATAGTTTGAACTAGCTATGGCTTTCTTCCTTTTCTGTATTCATTTCACAGAATTCTTAAGCCAAAGAGATAAACTACAATTTTATGCACCTATATCCTAGCAAAAGTAACCTACATTTCTCTATATAATGGCAACATCAATGCTATGCAAATTATCTGGATCAGGAGTAGGTAACTGCAACAGGTCTAGGGGCCAATTTTCTGCCACAGCAATTGCCGCAGCCAAAGGACAACAGTCTCAGTTTTGTCATCTTGTCTTCCACTGAGAATTCAGGCTTGATCTGTTCCAGAACCCATTTGTTTGCCTTTTGGGCAGTTCATGGTATTCTCAGAACTCTTATCCAGCACCACATTTCAAATGAATTAATTTTCTTTTTGTCTGCTTTTTTCACTGTGCAGCTCTCACATCACACAAGACAATATTTACTACCTTTTGCTCTGGCTTATAAGAATAAAACATTTTCAGAATCAGAAGACACTTTGTCCTTCAACTGGACCAAATGTAGAAAGACATTTTACATTAGAGAAATGTCACAAAATTTAACACCATTTTCAAAAAATACAATACATGCAATTGAGAAACAAATAATACCTCCATTTGCAAAGCTTCAGCTAATCCTCGAAGAGCAAACTTTGTTGCAGAATATGCTGAGTAGCCAAACAACCCAACTTGACCAGCTTGGGATGACACAAACACAACCCTTCCCATCCTTCGTTCCTTCATGGTGGTGATTACTGCATGAGTTGGATAAACACTGCCCAGATAGTTGACAGCCATCAATTGCTTTCAATAAACATATAATTCAGAGTCAATGAATTTCATAAGCATTCATCATGTCTCAATAATTCATGCACACATTTAAGTAGGTGTGGTGTTCACATTTGAAGCTTCAATGATATTAAGCCACATCACTGAAGATACAGTTGAGTGCAATACTCTTACTCCAAACATTGAGTAAATGGCTAAATGTTATAAATGCTTATATGTTGCAAAATATGGGCTGCACCCATCAATATGCTGTAGTGCATTCATGTGGGTAGCCTCTTGGGTGGTGTGCAGTCAGGTCCTTTCTGCTGCGAGCACTAGTTTGAATCCTTGTGGAACTGCTGCTAGTAGGGTGACACAGGCTGTACTTTTCAGTATTTCCAAGTAGCAGAGGGGAAAGTCCCAAGGTAAAACCCTGCAGAGCCACTACCAACAAGCATAAAAATGCTGAGCTAGCTGGACCAATGATTTCAGACTGTGTAAGTCAGGTTCTTATATTTACTCACACAGTTAAAAACAGTAAATAAAAGAACTGACCTGCAACAACATTGCCTCAGTTATGAATCCCGAACTAATTAGGGATAGTGGACTATTAATAACCCATAGCTGCAATGTTTCACCTTCTAAAGCAGCACCAGTATTGAAATGACCCTGTCCAACTCACACATATTCACTCTGGAAAAATACTATCAAAGTTTTGGGATCGGTTTCAGAATTTGGAAAGGTTTATTTATTTATTTAAAACAGAACCGAACATAAAACTAGCAACCCACAACCCCAGAATTCCCCAGCCAGTACAGCCAGGTACCTCTATATAAATTGTCTACAATGTTCACTTTAGAACATGTATCATCACTACAGGCATTCTAAGGAATGGTTAAGTCTAGTAACAACTTTGTATAGAATTTCATCACAAAGTAACCCTTTTTTATTTGTGGCCAGCTGCAGACTATCAAAATGTTTCTGAGAAGGTGGTGTATTGTTCTCAGAGGCCTGCCAGCTCCATTGGGCCTAGCCTAAAGTAAGCAGATGAGCCCTCCCTCTGCCATCTATGTCATCAGAGGGAGAGTGAGGCCTGCCAGCTCCACCGGGCCTGGCCTGAACTAAGAAGAGCCCTCCCTCCAGTCTATCTGCCTTGGCCCAGGCCTCAGAGGGAGAGAAGAACTGCTGGATCTGATCCCTTCCCCACCACTATTCCCTTCTCCTTTTGTGTTGTGTCTTTTTATATTGTAATCTGCTCTGATAGCCTTTAGGGCTGAAGGGTGGGGTATAAGTACTCTAATAAATAAAATACAAACACAGCTTGACTTTTAAAATACACAGTACAGGATGTTTTCCAGATAATTGCTATCTTAGTCTAGTGTTGCCCATTTGGGAAATTTTGATTAAATTAAAATTCTAATGACATTAAGTAGAATATAGCATACATAGACTGGTATAGCCTTCTTTAGTTTCAATAAGGATTATGAGGTATTCCCACACATGTATTACTGAATAGAAGTTATACAGGAATAGTGCTTGGCAAGCAGTACAGATGAATACAAGAGAAATAACTATTAAGAATAGTTATTGCATAGGTAGAAAACATTCAGCTGTGTGTATTGCACTGCTGTTTTTAACTTACAACATAATACGAATGTACAGTATCAGAAATTACTGTTAAAATGGATTATACTTTTTGACATTGAGACCTAACTTCTAGTTTCTCTGATTAGACAAATGTAAATTTGTCTGATGCTGCTGTATTCATGTTTCAAATACATCCAGGCATAAAAAGTTGGGAATAATATACCTCAAACCTACTGGCATCAAGATCTTCAAATTTTCCATTAACTGATGTTCCAGCACAGTTTACAAGCATGTCAACTGGACCCAACTTCTCTTGAGCCTGAAAAGAAAAACTATTTAGTGAGTTCAATAAAAAAAAACTGGTGCCCACAAATTATATGAACCCTACTTTCACCAAAACATTTCTGTGGTAAGAGTGTACCATATAAAACAAAGAGTTATGTAAAAGCTAGCAATTTCCTTACTTGCTTTAGAATTTTTGCCACATGCGCAGAGTCTTTGGAAATATCAACAGAAATAAAGTGCACAACCTATATTAAGGAAAAAATAAGAAAGTATTAGAACACTGTACAGTACTATTTTTTTTTTTTTTTTTTGATTCAGTGAGTACTACGTCAACCATTTTAGCTAACATTTTTGCAGAAAAGGTAAGGACATCCTGACCTCAATGCACACGTTGCAAGAGCTTTGCTTTCTTGGTCTTACAGTGAAAGAAGGGTACATTGTTACTTTTATCTAGATTAAAAAAACTTTGGAAGCTGATTCCTTTAGTGCTACTATGAACTCAAGTTCCAAAACAAGAATGAGCATAAAGGTGAGAAAAGAGCAAAATATTTACAGTCATGCTTGCAAACACTGTCTGAGCTCACTGCTTGCAAAATTCAGTATGCATGGTTTCACTTATCTACATCTGAAAATGTTCTCTCTCTAGGCATTTCTGGATCCTCCAGTGTGGTTCTATGGTATGCTGGGCTGGAAGGTGTTTGTCTCATTGAAAACAGTGGGGTTTCCCTATTATCTATGGCTTCAGATATCCATAGGGGCTCTATGGAATGTAACCACCTTGGATACAGGGCTAATACTGTACTGCCATTTGGGACACATTGCAATGACACTGATTATCTGGACTCATTTCAGACTGGCTTCAACTAAAATATGGGGTAAAAACTATTCTCATCACCTTGGCAGATGTCCTAAATTGGATTCTGGATGGGAAAATACTATGAGCTTTTCTGGACTTCTTGGAAGCTTCTGAAACTATCAGCCATGGTATCTTTATCAACTATTTGACAGAGCTTGGTCTGATAGTACTGTATTTTGTCTCCTGTATTATTAAGTATCTACACAAGCGGTGAGCAACTGCCATGGGTTGTGGAATGCACTGGCCTCCCTGGGGTCTTTTTTTTAAAATCATTTTTCTAAACTAAAAGGATTCACCATGTGCTCCCAGGGGCAATGAGAACTAATTTTGCCCTGTTGTTTTTTTCTACTTCCTGGTAGGGGGAAAAAGAAGCCCTCTTGGCTTAAAACAGTCGAGAGAGGCCAAAAACATGGTGAAATTGCCTGCATGCTCCTTACAGGTTTTGTTGTTGCTGCTGGTTAAAATATTGGTTTTAAGCTTTAAAGCCATAGACATCTTGAAACATGTCTCTCCAATCTGAAGCTCTCAAAATATTTGATAGCACTGTCTTTTTAGTGTCATTTAACAGTTCCTAATCCTGAAATGCTAAATGAATAACCAACTAACAACAATATTAAAATAACATTATTAATGGCTATGTTCCCTTGGCTATACTTGCAAGAATTAGCTATACTTTGTCTGAAGTATATGAAGATGCAGAAGTCTTCATATCTAGAAGACAATTTGTTTCTTTTTATCTGTCTATAGTCTTATATCAAGTTTATTCCCACCTTCCCCCCTTTTTATGAATGTCTATTCAGTTTCACCAACATTTTTATGTACTACCAATGCACACATCTACACAGTTGGTAGGTTTCTGTATACTGAGATGCTGCAGTAAAACAAGAACAATACATCATATGGCTAAGAATACTTTGGTAATTATATGTCATTAAACATTTAGGGGAACATTCAGTAACCATTTTGCGTATAACTATCCTAAGTGAAGATATGATTATTTGGCTGCCATAGTTAATCTGAGTTCTGGATTATTCTTTAACAAAGAAGTTTCAGATTATCCATAAAATTATTTCATGCAATTTACCATAAACTGAAGTCGCACAAACATTTCTTTTTTCTATTTCATACCTAGATTAATTCAAATACTACTGTGCCTTCTGAATGTGAAAATATTTGCAAAAAGGCATATCAGTTTTGTTACAAATGTGGCAAAAGCAATCTTACCTGTTTATCATTAACTGAGAACTTCTCAATTTCTCTCTTTGCCTCTGATAGTCGATTCTAGAATTGAAGAACACAATTTCGTAAATCATTCCTCAAAAAGAAACTTAAGATGAATAAAATTAATATTACCTTTAAATCATTTAAAAAGTAATTAAAATTACCATATAGTGTCTTATAATCCGCCCCGCACTCTTAGAATATCAGGGAAGGAACTATTGGAATACATGAAAACCAGACTACTGTAGTTACAACTTCCCTTAAAGCTTTCACAACCGCAGCCCCTGAACTATGGAACAGCTTGCCAAGAGATCCACCTTATTACTACACTGGAAGCCTTTAGGAAGGCACTTAAGACAGATCTCTACTGGCTGGCCTATCCATCTGATCTGCTAAGAATGATCCTAAAGAACACCTCCACTTCCGATTTAAGAGCATGGGAACAGAAGACAATTTGGATATTTTAATGATTGGTAGCAGTATTGCTGACCGTTTTACTATTTTTATTTTTAGATAACATTGTATTTGCATTTTGTATTGTTGAATTTTTTTTGCTGTAAATCTGCCGTAATCTTCACGGAGAGGTGGGAAAAATAAATAAATAAATAAATAAATAAATAAATAATAATAATTATTATTATTATTTTCAGGTGCTTAGAGATGAAAACTCTTGAACATGAAGGTTATGACTTGAGATTTGGGTAGCAAGTTAATCTTTGGTATAATAAAGGTAAAGATCATGCAGAAATTTAACATCACTGTATGAGAAAGGCTCTTTTATGACTTCCATATAAATATAAGCAGTGATTTTTTCCCTAAGATAACATTAGCCACCTCACCATAGGAAGCCTTCTTTAAGAAAGAATGGGTTTAAAAAATGGCTGTTGTAATTTGAGAAAATGAACTCTATTTTGACGATGAACATGTCCTTTAAAAAGTGTATAAATGGCTATTGAAACTAGAGACAAGTTAACCTGTATATGACAATAGGCCCAAAATTTTGGGCATAATGTACAAATGAGATATGGTTCGGTTGAAAGATATAAAATTTACTTTGTGTAGTAATTTAAAAGGAAACCTGTACAAATGATGTATATGACACAAAATATGTTGTCAAAAACTTAGCCTGATTTGGTTCTATAGTGCCATAGTGAAGCACTATTGTTATTTTTTTTTTTAAAAAAGGTATTTTTGAAGAAAAAAAACTAGTCATAAATGACAAATAAATGGTGTAACAATCGAGCAGGGAAATAGCTTTAAATATCTAAGAGTAGTCTTTCAGGCATCAAGAGCATGGAAACTCCAGGCAGAACTGGCAATCAAAAGTGCACATAAGAATATGATAGCTCTGCAGAGCTTTTTCTACACCAGGAGGATAATACATACTTGCAACCATACAAGTTTTTGAAGCCAAAGTCATTTCAGTCTTACGATATGGAGCCCAAAACTGTACTTACAATAAGTCTGAGATATTAGACAAAATTTCTGAGAAGTATATTTTCAGGGCCATGTTGTGTTTTAGATGTAGCAATGCGCCTTGAGGCACGCCTGACTACCATCAAAGCATGAGCTTGGATTCTGATAATTAACTTCTGGCTTAAATTTATATTTATTCCATGTGGGTTGGCTCCATTGGTTTTATCAGACAATTACTCCTCCTCCTGGAAATTGATGATAAACAGCATCTTATGTATGTGTGGATTTTCTCAGATAACCCTAGTACAAATGGGCTATGAAAGGGCAAAATCAGTCTTTATGCAGTCTACCTGGGATATAGAATTACAGAACTACATGGATAAATTTAGGAATATCCTAGTTTTAGGAAGTTTGGAAGTGACTTTTGCTAGGCCAACCTTTTTGGCTAAGCTAACAGCACCCAAACTTGGGCAGCCATCACTGCAGTCCGTTTTAATGTCCTCCCTTCTGCTGTTTTGGAAGGAAAATATATGAAGCTCCCTTATAAGAATCAGACATGGTTATGTTCTGAGACTTCAGTTGACTCACTTGTGCACATCATATTGTACTGCCCATTCTACGAAGGTGTGCACTCCTCTTTAGTTTACCCAATTTTACAAAAATTCCCAGGAAGAGCAGCTGATCATTACTTGACATTACTGCTTGAGGATGTAGACTCTCAAACAACTGAGATCATGGCTTGATTCTGTGCAGCCGTCATTGTTACACGCAGACAAATTACCCTAGGACCAGACTTATTGTTAAATGTTGAAAGTGGGATGCTAGAAGATAAGAGGGCTCCCTTTTTCATCTGTGGTGGACTTGTAAGAAGGCAAAAAGTTCCTGGTCCAAGATTTACTGTATGTGTTAATCCAAAATATTAAAGGTGGATTTTGTAATGCCATGAGAAATGTTTCCGTTGGGCATTATGAATAAAGAACTGGACAGTAAACATGAATTACACCTTTACTACATGACGGCAGGAGTAAAACTGTTTATAGACTGAAGCACGGATGAAGAAAGAATTGCTGAGGTAGCCCTGAGGTGATGCGATGAAAAGTGATTAATCACTCATTTAAGTGATTAATCAGTTAAAGTGATTAATCACTCATTTAATCTCCATTGCTTTCAGTAGGTTCTAGCCACAGCTCACTAGTACACTAAAGTTAAAGATTATAACTATATAGGTAAGTAGTATTTTTTACTTATAATTATTGCAAAAAAACTCTCTTCAAGCACAACACAATTGTTAAATAAATGAGAAATTTACCTCATTTCTTGCAATTAATGTTATAAAAGCACCTTGTTTAAAACATTCAATAGCAATGCTTTTTCCAATGCCACTGGAGCCTCCGGTTACCTTTTAAGAAAAGAAAACAGTATTTCAATTAAGTCTGTAAAGCTAATTATATGGCAATATAAATCTTTTATTAGTCAGAATAGTCAAATTCGGGACCAGCTCACACAAACATTTTCCCATGATTAGCAATGTAAAATTTCTAGAAATTTTGACAGCACGCACCTTCCCCCCACCCCCTAAAAAAAAACATTTTCCAAAAATCGGGGGGGGGGGGGGATAACATTAGAATTCTTTACAAATTGAAAAGAACTTTGTTACTTTAGAACATAAGATGTAGTATATGCACAATGAATTATACAATCTAGTTTGGCATTAAAGTTAACATGTTCAGTATATTAAAAGCACAGTTCACTCAGACAATAGTTACCAACTGAATTCCCTTTATTTTTTTACATTTTTTGTTACAAATGGAGCTACAAGGTCCTGAACTGTGAGGAATTTCTTTGATTTTTCAGTTAATATAAAACATATTAGAAATTCATTTTCTGAAAATGAAACCAGAAGTGTTGTGAATTACTTTCAATGTGTGCCATAATGCAAAATTGCATAAATTTATAAAACTCTATGTCCCTCCTGTATACACACACACACACACACACACATACACAAAGCTCATGCTGCCAGTTTATTTCTTTCAGTTAGTCTCAAAGGTGCTACACGATCTCTCTATATACTTTTTCTAAGTTTGAATATAGGTGAAGGTGGGATGCAAATATTGTATTTGGCTTTATGGTAAGCTTTATAAACCTGAAAGAACAGGTTGCATGCAGTATTTATTATTGCAAATTAAGATTTATGGCTTCGCCAACAGGTCAATGTGGAAACCTACTTCTGTTTCTTGAAGAAAAGACATATATCCTCTGTTATGATGAAGTCTAGCTTTTGGAAAGTTACTTTGGCTCACGTCTCTCTGAAGAAGTAACCAACATGACAGATTACTTTTGAAATTGTCCTCTAATCTAGAATCTGTTAAAACATAAGTGGGACTTTATGTGTGCATGCACACACATCTGACTGCAGGTTAGGATGGTTTTTGTTCACGTCAAGAGGACAAAAGCTCCTGTGAGCATCTAAAAACATGCTTATGGAAGAAAATGTTAATAGTTCTTTTGATCCTACACTTGGTTTCAAAGAAAGCTACTTTCTTAAATGGTTTTAAATGTGCATGAGGGGAGCAAAAAAGTTCAAGGAGTTCATAATGGACCCTTTATAAGTAAATGAACATAATTTTGTAATGCTAGAGACATGTAAACTGCACGGTGCAAGGTTCTGAAGCATGTATCTTATTAGTATTTTATAAATCCTCTAGTTGAGCACCAATCAGTTTTAACTGTTTTAAAAACCAATTTACAAGAATGGTGCCTTACTGTTTTTCAATCAATACAGCCAGGAAGAAAAATTCCAAAAGTAAGATAATTTATAGCTAATCTAAAGTGCTAAATGGTGTGTGACTGCCCTCTCCAAGAGTTCCATAAATCTGGCAAATTACATTTTAGTCACAAAAAGAAGAATTATGTAAATAATTTCTTTTCAGTTCAAAGTAATCAAGTATACCTGAAATACAAATATCTATCTATTGTAAATAAGCATATTTCAATATACATATTTATCCATATTCCGATGGATGCAATACACAGAAGAGTTATATAAAAGAGATGACAACATGGAGGACACATGGAATGAAGAGCCATATAAAGATGAACCCCAAATTTTAAAAACTGAGGTGGAAGCAGCAATAAAGGAAATGCCAAAAAACAAGACTCCAGGAACAGATGATATTCCAACAGAACTGTTGCAATCCACATTGACAGAGTCAACTCTAGTGCTAACCAACATATGTCAACAGAGATGGAAAACAAAATGATGACCAACTGATTGGAAGTGATCAATATGCATCCCCATCCACAAAAAATGAGACACAAGAGACTGCAGCAACTATAGAACCATAGCACTGATCTCTCATGCAAGCAAAATCATACTCAAAATTGTGCACCATAGACACCAACCATACATGGAGAGAGAAATCCTAGAGGTCCAAGCAGGGTTCAGGAAAGGAAGAGGCACCAGCGATCACATTGCAAATACACAATGACTAATGGAGCGTAGTAGGGAGTTCCAAAAGAAAATCAGCATGTGTTTTATAGATTATAGCAAAGCCTTTGACTGCATAAATCATGAAAGGCTATGGAACGCCCTTAAAGATATGGGAGTGCCAACACATCTGATAATCTTGATGAGGAATCTGTAGTCAGGACAAGAGGCTACAGTCAGGACAGAAGAAGGAGAAACAGAATGGTTCCCAATTGGCAAAGGAGTCAGACAAGGCTGCATCCTATCACCATACCTATTCAACATATATGCAGAACATATTGTAAGGAAAGCAGGCTCGAACATGGAAGGAGGAGTGAAAATAGGAGGAAGAAATATCAACCATCTGAGATATGCTGATGACACCATAATACTAGCAGAGAACCTCACAGATCTGGAACAACTAATAAGGAAGATCAAAGAAGAAAGTGCAAAGGCAGGTTTATTGTTGAACATTAAAAAAAATGACCACAGAGAACGTACACACATTCAAAGTAGACAATGAGGAAATTTAAATAGTAAAAGATTTCTCATATCTGGGATCAAAGATTGATTGGAACGGGGGCTGCAGCCAGGAAATCATAAGAAGATTAAGAAGGGGGGGGGGGGGCAGCTATGAAAGAACTAGAAAAAATCCTAAAATGCAAAGACATACAACTGAGCACAAAAGTGAGAATCATACAGGCCATTGTATTCCCTGTCACCATGTATGGATGTGAGAGCTGGACAGTCAAGAAAGAATATAGACGAAAATTGGCTCATTTGAGAAGTGGTGCTGGAGAAGAGTGCTGAGGATCCCATGGACTGCCAAAAGGACAAACTAGAGCAGATCAAGCCAGAAATATCCCCAGAAGCCAAGATGACAAGACTTAGACTGTTATACTTTGGACACATCATGAGAAGGAATGAATCATCAAAAAAGACAATAATGTTAGGAAATGTGGAGGAAAGTGGAAAGAGAGAAAGGCCACATGATAGATAATTGGGCTTAATTACCATGTACAGTATATGAGTTTGTAGGAGCTGGGCAGAGCAGTAGAGGACAGGGGGGGCTGGAGATGTCTCATCCATAAGGTCGCCATGGGTCGAAATCGCCTCAAAGGCAATTAACAACAACAACAAATATTCCAAAGGTAAGCAGACAACCAGAGTTGTCATCATATGTGGAAATAAAAACTTGTTACACACCCTCTTTCTGATCAGGCATCTTACTACGAAAGTGCACTTAAGTGTTATATACTTATAAGCATGCTATCTCATTTAACTCCAAGCTAGTCAAGCATATTTGCAAAAACAAATACAAACACTGGGGCTAGTATGTGTAATATTGCACATCTCAGTGCTGTAATGTTTTTTTAAAGTCTCTAGTACATTAGTGCCACTGGGTGCATCAAACAATACAGTTTTAATTTATTTTTATTATCTTGAGATCTCTTTTACTAAAACATATACAGTGTGCCTGTGCCATAAGCGGATGCATTTTACGCAGCTTCCAGCTTATGTGGAAGCCGCATGGGGAGAACAATGGCGTGCGAGCGCCCTTGTGGCACGCATGCCGCACTGCCACATGCACACGCCCCATTATTTCCTATGGGGCTTGAGCATAGGCAGATTTTCCCTTATGCGGGAGGATCCGGAACGGATCCTCCGTGTAAGGAGAGGGCCCACTGTAACTGTTATTCTGAATAAAGGCAGCCTACTGCAGATCCACCTTCTGTAACTGTCTCATAGAGGAGAAAAGCGAACACAAAACCAGGCCACCAAATGTCTCATAAACTTTTAAACATTTTATACTCAACTTTGAATCAGAACCTGAAAGTATTATGCCTGGACCACTGGACGAATTAGTTGAATTTTGGAAGTGATGTGAAAGAAACAATGGATTCCCCAAACATGAAGCAGCATGAAACATTCAAATCAGTTTCAGTTTTAAAAACAAACTATTCATAGGTAGTATTAAAGTATCTCAGGCCTGGGGACTTTACATTCTATATCACTGTCTTCCCAGAGTCTACATAAGCCAATCTGCCTTTTAAAAGAATCTTATTAGATTTGCTAAGTATTTACTCTTTTATTTTCAGTTGCCTTGGAAGCCCCCCAATTTTGGCAAAATATATATGTTTAAAACAAATAATTATCCATACTGTTATAATTTTATAGCACAATATAACAAAAGGGGAACATTCTTCCAAATACCAGAAATTCAGCAGTAGAGCAATTCTGGCACAGCATATTTGAAGAATGATATAAATCATTAAAAAGATTTGATGCACAACACAACACAAAAATTTCTACCTGCATGACTCAAGTTGTTCCTTGAGAGCCTAGCCTGAATGCATACTGAAAAACCTTGCTGACTACAGAAGGAACGAACAGTATGTCTTCTCAGCTTTAAAGACAAAATGCCATACTTGGGAGATTCTGCTGTTACTCTTAACATCTCTTATAGAGAAGTAAAAATTTTATTTTATTACACATACATATTACAAAACAAACATCTTAAAAACATACATAAAATACAATTCATATATTCATTTTTAATCTTCCAGTCTTCCACATATAAATAAACATGATTTCCTTCAGTCATAATCTTCCCCGTTTCATTTATTTATTTCTTCTGCTTATCATATTCAACATCAGATCTAATATTTCTTTAATAGTTGTCCTTCCTTCCTTCCTCTGTTTCCCATCTTTTTTTTTCCAATGTAGTTTTCCATTTATTAACTGCTACTGTTTCTTGGTTATTTAACCAATCAGGTCTTCTTCTTCTTCTTTTAGTACTTTCTGATTATTAATTTATATGTTTGGCCATTTCCCCTTAATAAAGTCATACCTTTTTTCCCATTCTTTTGTATCTACAGTTTCCTTGTCCTTTGATTCTTGGCATTTATTTATATTTTCTGATATACATTTTGAAATTATGTCATTTCCCATCATTTCTAATAATTTAATTATCCATTCACCTATTTGGATTTCTTTCTTTAATTTCCAATTCCTGGTATAAACCAGTCTGGCAGCTGCCAGCATATAAAAAATCAAGTTACCATACCTTTTTTCTCTCTCCTCCTCCTATCATATTCAATAATAATATTTCCGGATGGACGGAGTTTTAAATCTACACCTAATATTTCTTTAATACCATTATGAATCATATTCCAAAATGTCTTAGCTTGGGGACATTCCCTCCATAAGTGAAAAAAAGTTCCTTTTTCCAACAAAAATTTTGTCCCTTGCCATAAATCTTACACAGCTTATCCAGAGAAAGATGCCATCTGTATATCATTTTATAATAATTTTCTTTTATGTCTTGGCTCCTTAAAAATTCTGAAATTTTGAAGAGAGTAGGGGGGAGTGTGATGCAATAGGTTTAAAAACAGCAGAACAATTACAAATACTTGTATAATTACTTTCTGGTGAGTCATATCTGTTATGTCCAAAACAGATATAAGTAACAATTACCTAGAAACACAAACAAAGATAATTGCATTTCTTATTTAATGACACTAAACAATATGGACAATTCAAGTGTCACACGGAAGCCTCTGTAAGGTATTATTCAAAAGTAGCTAACAATAATATTTATGATCAACACAACATGCTTCAAGTATTCATAGCACTTCTCATCTCAATATGTTTACCTCAGTGATGACATAACTGCTAAGATTATTGTCATGCCAGAGACTACAGAATTAAGGTTTGCCCTAGTAAAGGTCAGACTGAAGTCAGCTCTAGGATTTAAACTATGTAGGTAATAAATATCACACTTGCTATTTTGAAATATTAACTATGCAATTTGTTTGTTTAACCAACTTTCATGGGATCCGCACATTTTAGCTTCCCTCCCCTTCAGCCTATAGTATAACCAGGACCAATAAAATATTTTAACTCCCAATACAATGTGATAATCCTTCCATGCACTAGGCTTCTACAGGGCCAGTAAAACTTCAAAGGTATCAAACATGAACAACTCAACAATCAAATACATTTGGGATTTTCCATTCTGAAATGTCAAAGCTCCTTGTACGTATTCTCTGACCTTAGAAATTCATAGCATTAATGTATCGTGACATCAAAACACTTTTTAAGAAATTTAAAATACTGCCAGCTATTCAGCATGTGAGGATGTCACAGAATCACCATTACATTGAAGAGCTAGCAGCTGCAACGGCATTCGTTTACAATTTTGTGCCAAGTGCTAGAGTCTCTGCCTATGTTGATTCTTTTTAAATAGGCTTCATCCCCTCTAACCTTTCGTATATATATATAGATAGATAGATTATATTGCCACAACACTCGTTTTGCAAGGAAACAGCACTGGATGAGCTACAGGTATTAGTCCTTCTGAGCCTGAAATTGCTATCAGGGATGGACAAGTGAAAAGTAGAAGTTCAAAAAGAAAAGTACCAATTTCTTAACCATAACAGGTTAATGGTTGAAAGAATACATGCATTCACTCCTAAACAGAAAACCTGGGTCTAGAAAAAACAGGAATGCAGGACCTTGATACTGAAGGTGCAAAATTACTATTTGGTATGTGTATGGGAATGTGACAAAATGTTTTAAGATCAGTCTGATCTGTATTTTAAACTACAGATAAATTTAAGTAAATTCCACTCCATGGAAAGACTCTGCTTTCAAGATTCCTAAATGTAAGGGCTTTCAGCATGAAGTATTTCAAGGTTTAAAAGACTCCAGCAGGCAGTGAATAGAAAGAAAATAAGACTTGTCCCTCCTTGTTCACAGACTTAGAATCCACGGTTTTGGTCCTTCACGGACTGCAAGTAAGGAGGGACAAAATGGCGTGCGGGGGAGTGTGACACCATTATAGCCAATGGGGCCTGAATATCCGCAATATTTCCGATTCTCAGGGTGTGTTCCAGAACAGATCTTCCACGAATCGAGAGGAACGAGTGTACACTGAATAGCTATCAAGTGACCAAACAGAACTGTGAGTTGCTTCTTTGCTTCTACCAGTTCCTTTATTATCGTTAGAAAAACAAATGATCTGGCACAAAGTGAGATACCTGAAAAACATTGTTAGAATCAGATACACACACTTCTGTTGTAGTTTTCTCCCTGGATATGGTGAAGTGGTATACTGCTTTAGAAACCTTAGGACCCTAGCCTTCCCTAACCTGGAGCTCTTCAGCTGGTTAGGCTACAACTCCAACCATCACCAACTGACACAATTGGAAGGCACCATGCCAGGGAATGCTGTCCTAAACCATGAGTTTTCAACACTGCTATCATATGTATTCCTATTTTAGTGGAACAATGGGTCAAATAGTGAGCCACTACCTTGAACTGTAGGAAAAAATGCAGTCAGGGGCTCAACTGCACTCTGATGCAGAATTATGTTTGTAATGAGGCCATCCTTATTTAAAGAAGACATTCCAGTTAGTTTCCATTACATCTACTTTGACAATTATGGTGCGCATGTTACTAGTGCATATGTAGGAAGATTAAATAGTTTTAGGGATAAATTTAGCCCATTACAATGGACACAATGGAATAATCTTTATTAAAGAGAGTAAGAAGAAACATCAACAAAAGAACAGGACAGGAGGCATAAGTAACGTAGGCTATGAATCCTTCTGAGGGAAAGATCTACCTTATTCATGTATTATTGCTATGTTTGTTCTCTGTCCCAACTTATAATTAATATGAATATTGAATGGTTTACTTCCTCATCAACGGCTATCTCAAATGACCAAATAATTAGAAATAATTCCCTTTGATTTGAAGCAGTTGGAGAATTGAGGCAAAAAGCTTAAATTTGCATTAGAGCATGCACTTACTTCAACAGCTAGAATCTCTACACACTGGAGGAGCTGGTATACAACTCTTCCCACCCAAAGTATAATATCATTTATCCAAATGGAAGTATGATTAATGCAAATGCTCCTCCTCAAAAATGGGAGGATGGGAAGAAAAAACACATCAAACATATTTTTATGTGTATGTGACTCTATCCAGAGTCACTACATCACATAGGCTTTTAAACATATGATGAAACTCTACCAAGCAGGTATTCCCCATAAAAACTCCCTTGGGCCCCATTTAACTGGAAAGGGAGAAAATAAAAACGTAGAGTTGCATACTTGAACAAGCGTACAATAAGATCATGGCAAGTGCCATGGTAAACTGGCTTGAATACACGTCTCCTACATATTATAAACTCTCTATTCCAGGGGTAGGCAAATTAATGCTCTTCATATATTTTAGATAAAAAAAACCAAGGGTTAAAAATTGGAAGTCTGCCCAGCTGTAGTCCAAAATGCCAGGAGGACAACATGCTGCATCTGTCTTTTAACAGTGGGGAGACACACTGACAGATCTGTAAGTTATACATACAACTGATGCTACATTTTTTCCATGGAAATTTTCCACATCACGGCTATCTAGCTCTACATTTATCCATTACTAGCCTGGCTTATTGCATTGCAATCTATCATGTTAGATGGGCCAAATGTATATGAACGTCTGTAAGTTTACTCTTCTAAGCACTGAGAAACTCTAGCACAGTGGACTCTTGCTTTATGAGGGGGATCCGTTCTGGACCTGCTCTGCAAAGCAAATTCTGTGCATGCTCAAGTCCCAGTTAGATTAACGGGGCACGCTCCTGTGCATGGCATGCACTCCCGTGTGGCGCAGTGCATGCGCCACAGGCACCCACCATTCATCTGAATGGGGCCTCCCATATGCGTGACCTCAAGCCCGCGTGTGGGAAGCCCATGTATGGAGCAGGTCGACTGTACTCAGCTGCCCATGGGAGATCTGAAAGTAGTGTATGATAACCTTTTCCTGTGAACAATATGATCGGTTTCTGGTTGTGTCTGGACACTCACATCCATTCTTTAGTGAAATTGAACATTAAACCAGTTCTACTGGGTCAGATTGTTCTCATCTTGAAATGGAACTGATAATCTCAGCAAAAGAAAGTTAAACTGTTGAGATATGCTATATATATCTTTGAGTTGTTGTGTATCTTCCAGTCATTTCTGACTTAGACAAACCCTAAGGCCATGGCAAGATTTGTCCAGAGAAGGGTTTACCCATCCCTTCCTGAGGCTGAGAGGACTTGCCCAAGGTCCCCCAGTGGGTTTCCACAGCTGAGCAGCGATTTGAACACTGGTCTCCCAAGTTGTAGTCAAGTACTCAAACACTACATTGAGCTGGCTTTTTTCTCTTTGGGTACATGTTCTAAATATAAATAAACAACCAAAGTAGTCTTTCATGGTTAAACAAAAGGGCAGTACACATTACTCTCTTTACACAATTAGAAATATTCAAATCAAAGAATTGCCACATAAGGTTTTGAATGTGTCCGAATGTTTAGTTGAAGCAAGCCAAGCCAGATAACATGACTTAGAGCACTGGAAAGCTTTCCACTTTTTCTAGAAAACCCGCATCACCGCTTATCTCATTAGCACATCCTTCTACATATTTCTGTCCCATTACGAGCAGCTGATGATAACTAAGCACAGCTCTTCTTGAAGGATTCCTGAAGGGAACCCCAGTCAAAGCTGTTGAGCAAACTGTGCTGTTAAATCTTTGGGTTTTATGACTTCTTGTTTCAGAATGTGCACCTTCCTATTAGAAAAGAACTTACTAAGCAGCTTATCAGTATTTTAGCTCTCTTCTATCTCAGAAATAGGAACATGTAGAAGGGGAACCATAAGAAACAACATTCAGAAGAAGGTTAAATGAGAAAAGAACACCTTTCTAAAATCCTCTCCTTTAGCCCATTCCAATTATCCCTTACAAGAAACACAAAACACTCCAAGTTTGGATTTCCCCCTTCTCTACACCAAATCTTTCCCCAGTTTATTGATGCACTAATAGCTAGCGAAGGAAGACAGCCAAGGATGCAGCTGCACTGAAGAGGGGAAGCAGTCTGACTCCACTTGTGCCTCTACAATGTAGAAATAACACCAACAGACACCAGCCTAACTGCCTAGGCTCCATCCTACACAATCCTGGGATTTGCAGTTTGGCAGAGAAGGCTAAAGACCTTGTTACTGTTGTTGTCGTGCGCCTTCAAGCCATTTCTGATTCATGCTGACTCCCAGGCCAACCTATCATGGGGTTTCCTTGATTCCTTCAGAGGTGGCTTGCCATGGCCATTGCCATCTTCTGAGGCTGAGAGAGTGTGACTTCCCCAAGGCCACCTGGTGGGTTTCATGGCTGAGTGGGGAACCGAACCCTGGTCTCCAGAGTCGCAGTCCAACGCCCAAACCATCACACTTCTCTCTAAAAACCTTACAAATTGCAGTGGTCCCCAAAACTGTGCTCTTCAAGGGATTGTTGGACTTCATCTCCCAGAATCCCAAACTATTGGCTAAGATGGCTAAAGGCTTCTGGGAGCTGAAGTCCAAAACATCTCTTAAAGGGCACAGTTACTGGACCACCTCGAGAAGAAGGAAGCTGACAGCATGAGCTTTCCTAGCCTCCCTCCTCAGATGCTTTTGACTGAAGAGGAAGGAGGCTGAAGCCTAGGAAAGCTCATGCTGCCAAATTTCCTTTCTTTCAGTCCGTCTCAAAGGTGCTTAGCCAGTGGCCCCCAAACTGTGCTCTTTAATTTTGGACTCCATCTCCCAGAATCCCATGCCATTGGCCAACATGGCTGAGGGCTTCTGGGAGCTGTAGTCCAAAATATCTCTGGTGCCACAACAAACTACCGTTCGCAGAATGCCACTGCGTGGGACCCTGGCACTCAAAAGCCTAGCCCAAACCCGCCATAACCTCACCACGACGTGGGCGCCGGACAAGGCGAGGGGCTTGGGGGTGCTGAGCGGCGCCACGATGCAGAGGAGGAGCAGGAAGGCCACGATGAGGGCGGCCCCGGTGGCCACTACCAGCAGCACCGCCCCTGGCATCTCAGCGAGCGGCGACGGAAGCGAGAGAAAAGCGAGAGAGAGAAGGAGGCACGTCCGCTCTCCTCGGCGTCCTGTCTCGACTGACTACTAGGTCAACCCTTCGCAAGGCGCATCCTTGCTCTCCCTTGGCAGCAGAGCGAAAGACAGCGCGGGGGCGGGGAAAGGAGCCGGCTCTGTAACGCCATTGGCTAGCCGCGGCCGAGCGAGAGACGTGATTGGTCCTCTGCGTTTGGAAAGGGCGAATAGGAAAGCAGATCGGTGACGTCTTGTCGCAGCGGTTGGTTGATTGGCGGCTGAGGGGCGGTTAGGGCGCGCGCGCGGAGGTGGCGCAGTTATTAACCGTTGTTTGGGATTCAATCTTTCTCTCTGAGTTTCCCGCTCTTGTTGTCTGAGGGAACAGTGGCAAAAGGGGTTTCCTTTGCCTATAAGCCAACCACAGCCCCTTATTCGTCGAGGGCGCTCCCTTAAAGCCCCTTAATGTTATAATAATGATACATTTCTATTTATATCCCGCCTCTTCCCGTAGGATCGAGGCGGCTTACAAACACAATAAAATACAATAATACAATAATAAATCCAATACACAAATTATTTATTATTATTATTATTATTATTATTATTATTATTATTATTATTATATCCCACCTCTTCCCATGAGATTGAGGTGCCTTACAGTTGCAGTAAAATACAATACAGTAATACAACGATACAAATAATAATACAATAATAAATCCAATACACAAATAATACTAATACTAATAATACTACTAATAAATTTTATTTATATCCTGCCTTTTCCCGTAAGATTGAGGCAAATTACAATTGCAATAAAATGCAATACAATAATACAATAATAAATCCAATACACAACAACAACAATAAATATAATAATAATAATAAATCCAATACACAATAATAATAAATTTTATATCCCGCCTCCTACCATAGGATTGAGGCGGTTTACAATCGCAATACAATACAATACAATATAATTTTAAAAGTCCAATACACAAAACACAATACAACTCTGATAAATACATACAATATAAATAAGCCCCTCCCCTCCTCTCTTACATATATAAACATGATTTCTAATATAACAATAATAAAATATAAGCGTTCCTTTGAAAGAAATCACGCGCAGCACAATTTAAATTCCCTCGCCTTGGGCCAGTCATGCATTCTCTCAGCCTCAGGGGAAGGCGATGGCGAACCTTCTCTGGACAAACCTTGCCAAGAAAAACCTTTCCTTAGCGTCACTATAACTAAGGCTGCGTCCACACTGGAGAAATAACCTGGTTTGGCACCGCTTTAACTCTTTTCTGGCTCAAGGGTATGGTCTCCTAGAATTCCATAGCCTTGAGCCAGGGCAGTTAAAGTGGTGCCAGACTGGGTCATTTCTCCAGGGTGGATGCAGCCTAAGTCGGGGACAACTTGAAGCCACACAACAACCATACTCCTAAAAGCATGTTTATTATTCCCACTGCCTAAAAGTAATTAAACGTCTCTTTTCATCTGCAATCCCTCTCAAAATGGAGGAGAGGGAAGGACAGAACATCATTTAGTGTCATCATTTTGAGGGGAACTGCAGAAGCATGTGTTTCCTTTTGTGATCCAAAACACACTGCAGAAATAATCTAGTTCAGGATCGCTTATAACTGTCCTGGGCTCAGTGCTAGGGAATCCTGAGAATTGTAGTTTATTGTGGCACCTGAGCTCTCTCTGTCTCACAAATGCTACAGTTCCCAGGATTCCTTAGTATTGAACCAGGGCAGTTAAAGTGGTCTCAGACTCGATTATTTCTGCAGTGTGTTTTGGGACACTCAGGGCCCGAACAGACAGGCCAAAATAAAGCTGCTTCTGGTCACTTCGGAGGTATGCTGTTTAAATGGCACACACATCTCAAGAAGCCAGAAGCCGCGCCAAAGGTGCACTCTAGTTCTTAGGACTGGAGCGTGGCTTTAGCATGGCCTCTTAGGACGCATGCATCATTTAAACAGCATACATCCAAAGTGACCCAAAGCAGCTTTATTTTGGCCTGTCTGTTCAGGCCTTCAGTCTCTTAAACCCATTTCCTCAGCTGCAAAAATACATTCATTTTATTCTGAAGCGAACAAAATGGGTAACACTTCCTTTAAATAAATATGTAACAAATAAATAAATAACACATGTGATGAACCTCGTCTGTTGACATTGTGAAAACAACAACAACAACAAAGGACTGGGGATCAAGGGATGTTGTTTATCACACTAGGGGACTGCCAAAGTGAAATAACACAAAGTTAATCCAAATACTGTACAAAGCAGGGAAAAAGTATCTTATAGTAGCAGCTTTTTTACTTTCTGATTGTTCCAAAAGTAAAAAAAAAAACCTCCTGTTTTTCTCTGCTTTGCATTTTGATTAACTTTGCATTATTTCACTTTAACAGCGATGTCGTCTGATAAACTTCGCGCATTTGCGGGGGGGGGTTGGTTTAAATCTAGTTTAACTTCTGTTTTCCAGTGGGATCTCCCTAGTGTGATAAACGGAAAGCTCATGCCACCAGCTTCTTTCTTTCAGTTAGTCTCAAAAGTGCTACAAGATCTCTTGGCAAAATTTCTTTTTATCTAATAGTTAAATAGCCTGCTGTTTAGGATTGCCAGAGTAAAATTTGGAGACGGTTCCTTTAATGGTTGCTTAGAAGAAAGAATTTCAGCAGGGGCTGCTTGTCACACAACAAGCAACATCTGCTGAAATCTAGGCAGCATTCCCTCACAAAACAACCATGTGTCTGGAGATCTCAAAAGCATAACTCAACTCTGGCTGGCCTAAAAAATTCAGTGTTGATTTTGGAAGACAGAAGTTAACATGCCCTTAACAGACCTGTCAAAAATTGTATTTTTCCTGTCAGGCCAAAGGATCCCCATATGGACTCTACATTCTCCATGCACATGGCACACATAATATATTCTCTGAAGATGCCAGCCACACCTGCTGGCGAAACGTCAGGAATAAACTCTTCTGGAACATAGCCTCATAGCCCGAAAAGCTCACACAAAACTACACAATATATTCTTTTGGAATCTCAGTTTCCTCATAAATCTCATGCAGTCACCCTAAGCCAATCGCAGCCTCTCAACATTGCTTATCCCAAAGGATTGTTGTGAGTGCATAAAAATCATGTGTGGAAGGAAAGAAATCATGCGCAACCCACTTAGCGCCATGAGCAAGGTGTAGAAAAAATTCCATTGTGTCACTGGAATCACTGCTTCAGAATGTCTTACTCAGGGTGAAATCCTTTACAAATTTACTTAGCAAATCTTGCTGATCTCAGCGAAACATAGAGTACTTTTAAGTAAGCATGCATAGGATTTAACTGCTAATGTGCTCCACATAATGGCAATCTGAGAATCATTTGCTGTCCATCCCTGACAGAAAAGAATATAATCAGGAAGGAATATTATGCAGTTGCAACTCCTCACCCCACAGGAGGTGGAGGGCCCAGCCGGCTATCACCCTTCTTCTGTGGTGTCACCCAGTGCAGGCCATACCCCTGCACTCCATAGCGATACCACTGGTGCTCAGTTGTATCTTTTTGTTTTCTAGGATCTTGTCTAGTTCTTTCATAGCTGCCCTTCCCTTTCCTAATCTTATTTCTTGGCTGCAGTCTGATCAATGCTTGATCCTAGGTATGGGAATTCTTTAACTATTTTGATTTCCTCATCGCCTAGGCTGAATTTACATATTACCTCTGTAATACATCTTTATGTTTGGCATTAAGCCTGCCTTTGCACTTTCATCTTTAACCTTCTCTATTAACTGATCCAAGTCTGTGCTGTTTTCCGCCAATACAATAGTGTCATCTGCATATCTTAAGTTCTTGATGTTCCCTATCTTCACTCCTCCTTCTTCTGAGTCTAACCCTGCTTTTCTTATGATGTTTTGACATATAGATTGAAGCAATAGGGCGATAGAATGCAGCCTTACCTGACCCCTTTGCCTATTGGTAACTGCTCTGTTTCTCCAGATTCAGTTGTGACAGTGGCCTCTTGTCCTTGGTTCAGATTTCTCATCAGGACTATCAAATGTGGTGGCACCCCTATGTCTTGGTTGCATCCGCACTACAGAAATAATTTAGTTTGACTCCACTTTAACTGCCATGGCTCAGAACTATGGAATTCTGGGAACAATAGTTTTGGGAGATATTTAGCCTTCTCTGACAGAGAGCTCTGGTGGCACAACAAACTATATGTCCCAGGATTCCACAGGTTGGAGCCATGGCAGTTAAAGTGGTGTCACATAAGTTAATGTTAAAGTGGTATTATTTCTGCAGTGTGGTCTCTAGTGTCTCTTCCTTTCCTGAACCCCGCTTCGACCTCTGGGATTTCTTTTCCTATGTATGATTGAAGTCTATGCTGCAGAATTTTGAGCATAATTTTAGTTGCCTGAGAGATTAGTGCTATGGTCCTATAGTTGCTGCAGTCCTTTGTGTTTCCTTTCTTGTGGATTGGGACATATATTGATCATTTCCATCTGTTGGCCACCACTTCATTTTCCATATTTGTTGTCATATTTTGGTTAACACACACAAAAAAAATGTGCTTACCAATTTAGAATAGACTGTTATGGAAGTTTTTCTTTCAAACTGATGAAACTTTTCCCATTGATAAAGACTTTAGGGACCAAAACACGCTTGGGCTACTATCATTTCGTCATTTGTGATTATGTTGCCCAACTTGTTTATCACCTTTTCAGGATTACTCATCTAATTTACTGCTTCCATTAAGGTTCAATCTAGATAGTTACGTTTACATTAAAAGCGATGTTTCTGTGTATAAACTGAGTTTTCCAGAGATTAGGTAAATTACTTTTTGGGATAAAACAAAAGTCACCAAAAAAAGTGATACCTTTATTGTATAACCAAAATGCACAAAACATACCAGCTTTTGAAGCTCCACTGGCTTCATCATCAGGCGAAGGAGGTTTTAAAAATCATGCAGAAGAAAGGTGACTATGGCGGGGTACAAACCGCCGCTTTGCGGCGCTCCCCCGCCGCCGCCATTTGCTCCGTGCGGGAGCCGCAGCAGCCAAACCGCGCGACTCCCGCGCGGAGCAAAAAAGAAGCTCCATTTCGGAGCTTCTTTCTGCGGCGCCTCTATGATGTCGCGAGGCGCCGCAGGCGCATTCGCGACGTCATAGGCGCCGCGACACGTCTGGACGCTATGCGTCCAGTACGTAAAGATGGCGGCGCCCATGTGGAAGGGGCGCCGCCATCTTGTACGTACTGTATACGTACTAGGGTTAGGGGGGTGCGGAAGCACCGCCCCTTCCTAACCCTAGTACGTATACAGTACGTACTATATGGCGGTGTGTATCCCGCCTATATTGGGGTCACCACATTTTGTATCAGAAGTTTTCTGTTGTAGTTCAGTTGGTATGGTAAGATCTCAATATAAGCAAAAGCCACTCCTTTTTTAGAGCTTTACATAGTTTTGGGGTGTAGCTACCCTCAGGAAGCATGGTCACTGGAACGTCTGATCTAACCCCACCACCTTCCTAGGCTCAAGCCCTAGGATAAGTTCTCTCAATCTGCAAGATTTACTTCTTGTATTAGTCCAACAAAGTATGTAACCCTTTAAGGTATGGGTGGAAGGAACCCAGAGGCTGAATTCAATTTCACAGAAGTTTGTCTTTTGGGAGGAGTACATTCCAGTTAGCAAAAGGATGGGTGCAACACCGTCGAACCAACATATACCATCCTATTTTAGTCCAGAGTTCTTACCGTCTGTAACCAAGCCCTTAAGGAGAGGTATTTCAACCTTTCAGAATGGGGAAAAACCTGTACAAAAGGTTGGAGAAGTACAGTTTTTGAAATCAAGGTGGTTCCTCCTTTAAGCAGAGAACAGAATCCTCTATAAAGATCCTTACACAAGGCTGCTGTTTGGCTACATTTGGAAAACTGCACATAGTTCTGCTTTTGCTACCTTGAAAATCACATACTAGAACAGAAGTTGCTTTGTTGGACTGCAGCTTCCATCACCCCTCGCTTAGCTATGCTAGCTAGAGTTGATGAGAACCTGAACTGAAGCCACATTTTAAAATTGTCTGCTGTCAAAGAGGGGTTTACTTGGACAGCATATTCCAAGCCACACAAATAATCCTGGCACTCTGAAGTATATTGGTTTCATGCTTCATGTCTCAAGTCCACCTCATTCCTGTAAATCCTATGACAGCTGAGCCTTGGTGCAGTACAGAGTTACCAATCTTTCTCTTCCCACAGATCCACCTTCCAAGAATCTCAGAGACTGACAGTTAAACCAGTTTAACTGGAGGCCTGGGAAATGGGATGGATTTAGAATGGACTACATATGGCAAGAAGTGAGCCAGCATGGTGAGCGATTTGAACATTGGACTATGACTCTAGAGACCAGGGTTCGAATACCAGCTTGGCCATGTAAACCCACTGGGTCACCTTGGGCAAGTCACACTCTCTTTAAGCCTCAGAGCATGGCAATGGCAATCCCCTTTTGAAGAAACTTGCCAAGAAAAGACTGATAGGTTCACCTTAAGAGTCACCATAAGTCATATGATTTAAAGGCACACAGCAACAAACAACAACAATGCTGCCAGACAAAGCTGCAAGTTTGAGCAGTGGAATTATGAAGTGGCAGCTTAACTCTTACCTGCTGATCTCTTTTGCTCAGAATGATCGTCTAACCCTTTTTCTATCCATGGGTGGGCTTTGGAGGATGTGAACCTTTTTATCAGTGATTTGTACCCATTTACCAAAAATACTGGAGAAAAGTGCTTAGCAAAGATTTTTACTACTACCATTTTTAAAAATGTTTTCTGAGCTCAAACCCCCCCCCCCCAATATATTACAATTTTCTATCTGTATACCATTGCATACTATTACTCTGTATGTAAGCTACTGGATGTTTAGTTTCTGTTTAATAGTTCATGTTTTCAATCTGGTTTTAATTTTGGGAGCCAGTATATTATAGATTGAGTGTTGGGCTAGGACTCTGAAGATCAGTGTTTGACTCTTTGCTTGGCTACAGAAGCCCACTGGGTGATCTTGGGTTAAGTCACACTGTCTCAGCCTCTGAGAAAGTGAATGGCTAACTGTGTCTGAACAAATGCCAAGAAAACCCCATGATAGGTTTGTCTTGGGGTCACCATAAGTTGGAAACAACTTGAAGGCACACTACAACAGCAATAGTTTTTTTCTCTTAATATGCTGTGAATTTTAACTACTGTACTCCTTCGGCCTGTGAGGGAGTGAACAAGCAGGCCCAGCTCCACCAGGGCTAGCCTGAAGAATAAGAGCCCTCCCTCCAGTCTATCTGCCTTGGTCCAGGCCTCAGAGGGAGAGAATAACCACTGGACCTCATCCCCTTTTCTACCACCATTCCCTTCTCCTTTTGTGTCGTGTCTTTTAGATTGTAAGCCTGAGGGCAGGGAACCGTCTAATTAAAAATAATAATTGTAAGCCGCTCTGATAGCCTTTAGGGCTGAAGGGTGGGGTATAAATACCATAAATAATAAAATAAATAATAATAATAAACTTGTACAGGAGGATATACAGTTATGTTTGTTTAACTGTTGTAAGCTGCCTTGAGTCCCAAGTGGGGGAAATGTGGGATATAAATTATACTTATCATTGTAATTGTCATCATTTTGGAACTGCACTGTCATCTGAATAGTCAAATTTATTTAAAAACCTGGCAATCGAACAGCAGCAAAATTATTTTTTCATCTTTTATGAAAAAAAAAAAAGAATATTACTGTTACATGTTACTTCATGAACCCTCACTTCGGTAATACAAGGCTAAAATGCTAGACATTGCTGATATGTGTTCCCCAGCAGTTATTCAAATAAATGGAATTAGAATACCAGATTTATTTATTTTATTCTGGATTTTAAGTAATTACAGATGAGCTTTGATTGGTGACCTTCAGCCTTAATGGTATAAGTGCCAAATGTTTAAGAGTGCGTACATCACATCAGTAATATAAAGGTGAAGCTCTGTTTGTCTCAGTCAAGTCTGAAGCCATCTCTCTGGATTGTACATTTTTGAAAGCAGGTGTAATGTAATAAGCACCAAAAGCAAATTGTAAGATTTTAGTTGGGGAAAATGCTGGGTGTACACAATGCATAAACAGGACAGTTATTAATGCACTGAAAATATGCTGAATAAGTAAACATGAAACACTGCATCAAAGAGTAAAATGTAGTTACAAGAATGTGTGTTGCAAAACAAAAACCCTCTTTACACTTGGTCTGAGAATACCATTTGAATTGTCCTCCGGAACAAAATATCCCAGATATTTAAAAATTATAGAAAACATATTGACAACATAAAGTATACTTGATGCCCAAAGAGGGGGGAAAAGGTCTAGAAACATAAGCTAGTGCTGTATTGCAATTTTTTACTTCATTCAGAGACCAAATTTCATTCAGTCCCGATTCTGGAAATAACACAAAATCTGTACATAAAATGAAAACCAAAGCCTATGAGGTGACTATACTGTACTTTGCATGGGCTTTTGTAACAAACAATGCACCTACAATGTATTGTCCTTTAACAGAAATGCAGTGTGTTACAATGATACTCAAGTGATCATTTGTTTATACCCAGGGCAAACTTACAAGGCACAAATTCAGTGCTGTCACCGGCCACATTCAGACATCATGCTAAACTACAATTTAGTGTGATGAAAACAAGCTGTAATGTGTCTCTGCCATGTATGTTCTCTCCTTCTCTAATGTGACTAAGAGTCAGAAGCTGCCACTTTCCCCACTAACAAAAAATTGGCCTATCACACAAACATAAGCTCTGCTTTCTTTCAATTATGTTTTGTTTGAACAAAGCAAATTAATCTATGGTTGAAACTAGCTTATTTTGACAAATCACAGTTAAGAGTAACCATCACTTGTGAGAGTTGGAGTTATGACAAGTTGGCTAACATAAACTAAAGCAAGAGCTTCTGAACAGGTCAATACACCTGCAGGGAAGAAGGAAAGACTGGGGCCTTCTGCAACTTGTTCTCATTACATTAAGATAAGGTTTAGTATAATGGTTGTACCAGGCCACTGTAGTTACATTCAGGCACTTTTCTAAGATGCATGATTCTTAGCAAAGACCTTGTGAGAGGGACCTGTGCTACCCTTACAGTGTGTTTAAAGTAGTATCAGCTTGTTTGCAAAATATTTAGTTATTAGACTAAATCAAATAGATGTTAAGAACACCTTCCCTTGGCACCTCAAAGACATTTGGTACTTGGTCTCAAAGCTTCTTCAAAAATAAGCTAAGTTTCAGGATTAACTTCTCTTTCTTCAACACATAGCTGGCTAAAATTCAGTTTGAAGGCTTGCCCAGAGTCTTATTAGAATATATTCAATGCTTTAAACTCACAGAGAGAATAAAGGTGGATAAAGTATAAAGAGAAACCCTCTTCCACAATATATACATTCAGAATCTGTTCTCTGGCAGTGCACAGTATCAGGTGTCTATTGATGAGCTATTTAAAACAATGCTTTTTGCTTTTAAGGCAATGTCTAAATTCAACACAATAGGAAAAAAAGGTACATGTTGAATATTCTACTCAATAAGTACTGGCCTTTATTGAAGCACCAAATACTTCCTTTTAGTACCCAACCCTTACTTTGCTGTACTTCAACTCTCATTTAGCTACAAGTATAACCAAATTCCACTGTGCAATTCCAAAAGAAGCAATTATTTTGCAGACTAACAGTGAAAATACCTGGCAATCAAATAATTTTTGCACTCTTTTAAGTTTTCTATAGAGGTTTATGAATATTTATAAACTAGAACTAATATATATTACCTAAAATCTAAACTCAAAAAACCTGCAATTATACCTGAAGGAGTTGCCCAATTTTTAAATTTTCCCCACATTTTCCTTCTTTGCCACAAAGTCCTAGTGTCATGCTCTCAGGAGGAGACATTTAATAGAGATTTCTGGAAAGTGATATACAAAAGCTCAAGGGTCCTTGAAAATGGCTCTTCAGTTCACATGGAAAAACAGGAAGGAGCAATTCATTTATTGGCAACAGAGAGGCAAGAATCCCAAAGAAAGAAAATTGAGGGTCACAGCAGTCTTTAGATTAGCCTTCCTGTCCAAAATCTTCTGTAAATTTCTTTAGTTTTTCCAGATCCTGTTCATTCACAGTGGGCTTTGTGCTGGTTAACGACCTCAACATATCAGCCTGTAACATAAGGGGAGAAAACATGGTCAAGAGGTGTACATTTCTTTGTGCATTTACAAGTAATAAAAAAAAAGACAGCATCTGATCTACGATTTCATAGTGGATTTACAGAACTGGAAAAAAACGTATGAAGGAGAAACCATTAAGCTGAAGAAAGCCAACAGCCTGGGGTGTCACAATATCCCTTATTATTTGATCATTTGTTTCTCAAATAACTATGAAATCAAAAGTTTCAAGTAGCTCAATAAATACAGTAAACAGCTGCTCACCTTTTCTTTTGTACTTAGGACTTGGTGCATGACCATAAAGGGGGACACAAGCTCTGCCTCTGGTTTTCTCAACACCACTATTCTGCATTCTTTAGGGTTGAAACTGGTTTATTTTGATAAACCACAGTTAAGAGTAACCATCACTTGTGAGACCTGGAGGTCATGACTAGCTGGCTAACATAAACTAATTGGCCTTATTTCATTAAAACTAGCTGTTTACGTTAATGTGAGTTATAACTTAGCACATGTACCAATATAGGCTTGAATTACTGGTCATATCTGAGTCAAAGGTTAAAATAAAATCCTGAAACAGACAGTTATATCAGTCCTGTGAAATGCATGACCAGGTTCCATTTACTTGCTGTCAGTGTCCCAGATTCTGTGACAGAAGCATATGACAGAAGCCATTACTCTGAAACCAACACAGGTTTTAGAGGGTCCAGTTTAGACCAGGTGTTTCCAACTTTTTTGACTTGCAGAGCCCTAAGGGCTCCAGGGAGCACACGTTGGGAACCTCTGATTTAGACTATAGCTTTAAATAGATCATTATATTCCCTAGAGTCAGCATCTAAGGGAGAGAGCAGGCAAGCTTTTTCTCTGGACATTATAGTTGAGAAAACAATTTTAATTTACTGAATAGTAAATCAAACCAGAGTTATGACATCATAGCCTTCACTTCAAATACGGACTTATAGTATGACATTATTCAGCTATTCTTAAAAGTGAAAAGTCTATTACTGTGTTGCTCTACCGAAGAATTAAAACATTTGGTAATTTTGCTCCCTGCTCTTCTGGTAATATTGAAAGGTACAGCCAAATAATGACTGAAAATGGGAGATGTGTAAGAAATGGAAAAGGTGAGAGATCACCAGAGGAATTCAAACAAATAGCTAGCATATATAGAGGTAAAGTCAGAAAAGCTAAAGCACAGAATGAGCTCAGGCTTGCTATAAAGGTTAAGAACAATAAAAAGGACATTTTTGGGTATGTCCATAGCAAAAGGAAGAAGGAGGAAATGGTAGGACCACTGCATGGAGAAGATGGATAAATGCTAACAAGGGACAGAGAAAAGGCAGAACTACTCAACACCTTCTTTGCCTCAGTCTTCTCACACAAGGAAAAGGATGCTCAAACAGGAAAATGGAGCAGAGGACACAATAGGGGAAATGCAGCACAGAATAAGTAAAGGAATATCCGGTTAATCTAAATGAATTTAAGTCTCTGGGACCAGATGAACTACATCTGAGGGTATTAAAAGAACTGGCCAATGTAATCTCAGGGCCATTGGCACTAATCTTTGAGAACTCCTGGAGAACAGGAGAAGTCCCAGCAGACTGGAGGAAGGCAAATGTTCCCATCTTCAAAAAAAGGTAAAAAAGAGGATCCCAACAATTATCACCCAGTTGGTCTGACATCAATACCAGGAAAGATTCTAGAGCAGATAATTAAAAGAGAGTCTGTGAACATTTAGAAGTGAATGCCACAATCACAAAAAGGCAACATGAGTTTCAGAGAAACAAGTAATGCCAGACTAATCTGATCTCTTCTGAGTCCATTATTCTTCAATACTCATCTGTCTTCCTCCTCCATCCTGTGTTCATTCTCTTTTACTCTCAGATTGATGTACTGTAGGTAGATTTACTATACCTCCTCTCCCCACTTGAATGTTTGTCACATAATTGCTCACAACTCACAAGTCCTAAGATGACACTATCTAAGCATGTACGTGCTGCTGCTGCTGTTGTGTGCCTTTTTGTTCTATTAGCACACAAAAAAGGAGGATGCTGTCCCTGTCCCCTATAAATCAGTTATATTACTCTGCTTATGAGAAGCAAGATGAGTATCAGTAGGAGCAGTTCTGATACTCTTGGAAGTTCACCATGCAACTGGGATCCCGTTCCTGAATCAGGGTTCCCAATAGAGAGCATCCAATCATACAAGAAACTGTACTGGCATTGTAGGAGAGGACTAGCTTCCTCTTTTCTTTGCATGCTGACTGAACAGGCTTAGAAAATGACAGCATAGGGATCAAGACACTCAGTAATATCATTCTGAGCTTCTGGGGTAGAACATAACATCAATACAAAGTATTCTCTCCTAGTAAACAGATAACATGTAATTAGGAAATCATTAGTTTCTAAGGGTGACTAATGCATATATGATAAAACTGCTGTAAAACATATTCCACAAAACTATGTCATCTGTAGTTAAAACAACCCCACACAGCTGAAAGCATATCTAAAATACATTATAAATGCCATTTATGCTTAGTCCATGAGATGTATTGAGTTTGTTTTTCTTGACTATCTAAGAGAAACTTTATTTTCCTTTTGTGATCCAAACGTAGTTCAAAACTGTATTTGATGGAACTGAAGATTCCTCCTTCTCATCTCTGGATGTGAACGATTGTATAATTTCAAGTGTTACTTTCAATGTTTTAGCAAGGCACCCTGGAGCGGGTTTAACCTCCAAGGTTTTATACCCCTTTCTGGCAGGAGTGATAGTTAATTCAAATTAGTGAATTAGAAAGAATAGATGGTGCCACATAAATGTCTCAGAATCAATTGATAATTACTCCTCCTTTCTTGTTTCATTACAATAAAAACTAAACGAAAGGACAAAATTCACCATCAACATTTCTTGCTTGCTGGCTGGCTGCAACTTCATCATATTCCAAAGAAAGGCAAAATTCCAAAGTCTACATGTTAGCAGGTTGCCTAAACAAATGCTGTCACCTCCAAACCAACTCATTCTTACCTCTTGCCCAAGCCTTATTTTCATGTAGCTGACTTCTCCATTAGTCAGTTGGCCTTGAAGTTTAAGTTGTTTATGTGGGAGTGAGAGCAACCCATGTACTTGCTAGTCAAGTACATACAGCAGCAAGGACTTTGTTCTACTCTTTAAAAAAAAGTTTAATAAAATGGTGGCAACGCAGACTACAAAGAATTAGCAAGCAGACAGGATGATACATGGAAAAAACCTGTGAGCTTCCTGTTGACATCTTGTTGGCTACTGTGCAAACAGAATGTTGGACCAGATAGGCTTTTTGTCTGATTAAGTACAGTGGGCCCTTGATATCTGCTGGGATTTGGTTCCATGACCGTCCGTTGATACTAAAATCTGTGGACAGTCAACTCCCATTAAACTGAGGAGGGAGCAAGCTTGTTTTCTGCTGCTCCAGAGAACAGGACCTGGAACAATGGATGCAAGCTACAGGAAAAGAGATTCTACCTCAACATTAGGAGGAACCTCCTGACAGTAAGGTCTGTTCGACAGTGGAACACACTCCCTTGGAGTGTAGTGGAGTCTCCTTCTTTGGAGACTCCCCATCTGTCGGGGATGCTTTGATTGAGATTTCCTGCATGGCAGGGGGTTGAACTAGATGGCCCCTGTGATCTCTTCCAACTCTACGATTCTATGATTCTAAATACAAAGGCAGAGTAAAATGGAGCCCCTTATATAAAATGGTAAAATCAAGGTTTGCTTTTTGGAATTTAGACTTTTTAAATATTATTTTTAAGTCGTGGATGGCTGAATTTGGATAAGGAAATCTGACTGTATGGCTCTCTGGCTCTTCTTATGCTATTATGAGAACAGTATTTGGGGACGATTAAAATAATGACAAGGGCTGTGAAATTCCCACCCATTCTCAATTATAGGTACTGAAAAGGAAATAGATTCTTGCATAATTCTTTTACTAGTTATATTTAACAACACAATCTATGCTGGCATACCTCAGTTAACAAACCCTCTGACAAACAAATACCTCTTTACAAAATCTTTTTAGGGGAATCCACCCCCACCCCCACCCCCCTGTTAGCACACCTTGCACTGTATTTGGGGTCTCCATATTTTGTATTTCATATCTGGAGACAGCATGTTCTTGAGAGGTCACTATGACCTTTAGGAACATTAGGTTAGGTGCCCAGAACAATAAGAATGAGACTTGAGACATGTGCGCATCCAGCTAATAAAGACTATCAAATCTAAATGGGTGTACTAAGTGCTCCTTCCTTCCCCCAAGTCATCTGCATTTCCTCTTACACTTTGAGAAAAAGGATCTCACTGAACCCAAAGAAGTATCTCAACTTCTCTACTTATTCCCTGTTGTGCTCCCAACCAAATCTCCCTGTCCATCCATCCTGGAGATATTGTGGCGATTTATGTTTATCTATCCATAAATCCTTACAGTAATTTTGTAAGTGATAAAAAGATGCCTTGTTGAAAATTGTGAAGATGATCTTCAGCAGCAAAATTTTGAACAAAAGCACTGGTCAGGTACCAAATGGAATTTTCTGGCCATTATTCATAGAATGGCAGAGTAGGAAGGGACCCAAGGGTTATCTAATGCAGTAGCTCTCAAACTTTTTACTCTTGTGAATGTTACCCCTCCAACACAGTATTTGAATATTTGTTTTGTTTCTTTAGTGTGCAAATTTTCATTTGCACATTCATATATGTTCATATTTTCACATTTAATAAAGAAATAACATGGTTCAAATTAGAATACTTTTATTTAAATAAATCCAGTACTTAACATGTGTAAATTTTATACATACTGTCTCACACGCAGCACATGCACATACACCACTGCTCTCAAATATGTACACACTCACTCACACAGTTTCATTTTTTCTTTCAGGCACTCACACAAACTCTTTCCCCTTCTCTTCTCCTCCAGGACAGAAAACATTTGGAGGGGGAGGAGGAGAAGGGATCAGGGCTTCAAAGTCTGGTGCTCCCCTTCAGCAACTCTCACCATCCCCCCGAGGATCCTGCCCCCCCAGTTTGAAAACCATTGATCTAGTCCACTCTTCTGCCAATGCAAGAATCCACAGCTAAAACAGCCCTGAAAGGGGGCCATCTAATCTGTTTCAAAATCTCCAGTGAAGCAGTCTCTCACTTCTAAGATAGTCTATTCCACTGTCAAGCAGCTCTTACCACCATTAAACTCTTACCAAAACTGGAGTACTGTTTCTTGTAATTTGAGTCAACTGTATTGGTTCCTTTCATTATGAAAAGCAGGAAAAAACAAGCCCACTCTATGTTCCAAATGACAACCTTTCAGGTAAAGGTGGCTACCATATCACTTCTCAACTTTAGCTTCACCAGCCTATTCTACCCAGCTCCCTCAATCATTCCTCATAGGGCACAATTCCCTGGCCTTTTACCACATTGGTTGCCATACTCAGGACATGTTCTAGCTTCTCAGTATCCTTCTTAAAATGTAGTGCCCAAAATTGAACACAAGTGAGGTCTAATCAAAGCAGAATACAGTGATACTATTACTGTCCTTGACAAGATTAGCAGATATGATACAGAACAGAATTTTATTGAATTTTCTGTTGTTGCACCAGGCTTCTGACTAATATTCAACTTACATTCTACTAAGACTCCTTGATCCTTCTCACATATACTGCTGTCAATCCTGGTATCTCCCTCATGGCTTAGTTATCCAATTTGCCAGAGTCAATTTGAATCCCAATTCTATTTTGTGAGATATTCATCCCAATTTGGTGTCATCTGCCAATCTGATGATCACCCTCTCTGTTCCTTCAATCATTCAAGTCATCCATAAATATATTGAATAAAGCTAGATCCAGAACAGAACCCTGTCTCCTCCCCACTTGTCACTTCTCTCTGTGATGATTAGGAACAACTGGTGAGCATTCTTTGGGACTGGTCTGTCAACCAGTGACAAATCCATTGTCCACCCCACCCCATTTTACCAGTCGTTCTGCAGTATCATGGGGGTCCCTGTCAAAAGCCTTACTGAATCAAGCCTCAAAAAAAGAGATAGAGAGAAATAAGTTCAGTGTGGCATGTCAATCTTAATAATCACAGCATTCCCTATGCATTCATTCTGATTTCTTTCAATGCCTCCCACTTTTCTTTTTCACTGGCACTGTTGTAATCCTGATTTCAATTTTATGAAACCCACCATGAACTTCTTTCTTTTTTGACACAGTAGACCTTCATCACTGATGAGGGTTAGGGGTGCAGGATCTTTGCAGAAGTGGGAAACCTCTGAATATTTAACAACCCCCCCCCCCCGCAAATATGCATGCTACAGGCTATGCTACTGCAAAATCTCCAAGCTGCCTCTACTGAACCTCCAGTCTCCCCCCTCCCCCCCCCCCACGCCTCCTAGGAAGATGGCACTGCTGTAGAAATCTCCTGCAGTGTTGCCCTTCTTCTCTTTGAGGAAAAGGAAGAGAAGAAAGATGATATAAAGGAGATTTTTTTTTTGCAACATTTGTATGATTCGCAGAGACCACGAAGAAGAAATGTACTTGCTATTGCTACTGTATTTGGCCACAAGAACTTACTCAGTATTCCCTTAAGCTTAATGAAGTTCATTGAAATAGGCTTTTTAACTGTCTTGAGTACATGCAATAGAGTCATCAGTGGTTAGCTGGGGGAATAATGCAAGTGGAAAATAATGTATGCTTGAAGCACTCAAGGAGACACACTCTGCAAGAGGAGGGAGCATCAAGGGGAAGAGCTGGTTCCCATGAAGGACTGAATCAACATCAAGGATGATTGTACTGACTGCATGTCTGCTTCTCCACTGATATTCAGGCTGGATTGTGTCTAAGGTCTTGAACGCTGAAGACAGTTGCTGGTTCCAGACACATGGAGACTCTCAGAACAGCTAAGTGATTATGGAATAAGCTGCCCTCAGGGTGGATTTTACCCATTTGAAGACAGGGAAAAATGCATGACTGGCAGCTAGAATAAGAGTTGCTTTTTGCTGCCCAGAAAATATTCCAACCTAACATAGCACCTATTTCGCTGGGAGCTCTCCAATTAATGTTAGCACCTGGCTGGCTGAGCAATATGAGAACTTCCACCCTGCTGCTTTCTGATATGACTAATAAGCCATTTCCAATGTAGCAGGAGACTAGGGGGAAGAAGGAGAGAAGAGAAGCAAAAAGGAGACAACAGAAAGGGTATTTTTGCCAAGTGAGACGCCGTACAATAGGAAATGAAAAAGACAGTAACAAAAACTTTAAAACAAGTTTAGCATAAAGAGGAAAGGAGCTGCCAAGTCCAGAAAACATGACAGTTCAGAGAAATGGCTTTGTCTTGCTCAAAGGTAGGGACACAATGGAGGATGAACCAAGACTAATTAATAATAGAGTAAATTGATAGCCATATGAACCCAGACTTCTTGGGAAGGAGAACTTAAAAAGCCATCCCCTCACAGACCTTATTCTGACCAGTAAATGACCAACAACTTTATTATGAACTGTTAAAAGCTAAGAGGTCCAATAAATGTTTGATTTAAATGAACTTCTATTAACAGAGAGAGGATTGCATTTTTTTTGCTCACATAAAGTCATTTTTTTCTTGACAATCTTTCTTTGTTGGGTAACATTTGTTGCAGTGTTGTGCAACCTAATGCCAAGTGTCTTTATTTGGAATTAAAGTCTCCTTAGGTTCACTGGGGTTCACTCCCAGATGAACGTGTGTAGGATTCCAGTCCTAGACAGAACTGCACAACTAGTTCCATAAGACCAAGAAGACCTTGATCTTATGTCTGTTTTCTATGCAAAGGGATCTTGTAGCACCTTTGAGACTCAGGAGCAAAGCAGACTGCCCTGACAGAGCGGTGACCTGCTGCCCCTTTCAGTGCCAGATTGGGGCTGGGTGGGCAGCGCGACACCAGTGTGGGGGCGGTGTTAGGGCATGCATCGTCCAAATGCCATGCCCCACACCGGCACTTCAAGCTGGTCTGTACAGCCCCTAACTGAAAAAAAGAAGCTGGTAGCATGAACCTTTGCAGATTTCAGCCTACTTCCTCAGATGCACCCCTGTGTCTACTACTTTTCAGACTAACATGGCTACATCTTTGAATTCTACCAGCCATTTTATATGCCACATTGCAAAAGTGCTTTTGAAATTAAAGAGTACTTTAGAAACCTGATTAATATGGAATAGAATCTGTTCAAAGTGTGGGGAAGCTAAAAGTTCTTTGGGCATACCCACTCTTCTTAGTTTGATAAATGATCCTCAGACATACTGTAGGCAAGTATATTTTTTGAATGCAGACTGCCTTGGTTTAACATAAGCTGGTTAACCCTGATAGAAGTTGTGAAAGTGACACTGGTATTTAAGTAAAATACATAGCAAAATGGAAAAATAAATATGATTGGATAGTCTCAGTACCTAAACTGATTCTGGACAATGTTGCTCAACAAAAGATTTGGAAATAGAGTTACAACATCTAATTGGAAACTATAGTTGAATTTTAAAAGGAAAACCAAAAATTTTATATGTAGGTGATAAACTAAAACCATGTACTAAGCGAGAAAGAGTGGAACATTTGCAATTGTTTTATAAACAGAAATGAGGAGCTATGTCCTTCCTTTTAACACTGTAGTTCAAGGCACTGGTAGAGCACATGCATCAACAAGAGCGCTTCTCAAACTACTTGATGTGGAGAAATGGCAGTTTTTTTTCCTAATGTGCCAGTTAATGGTATCAAATTTCTCCCCATGGTTTTCTGGAAGTTCCCAGTAGAATGGCAACAAATGGCGCATAGACAAGCATCAGTCCATGGACTACCAGTAATCTACAGAATAAGGATTCTGGGCAATCACCCCCAGTTAGAACAGGCCATCCTGAGCTAGATAACTTAACTTATTATAAAGAATGTTTCTATATCTTTATGTTCCAAATTGTATGCATCAGTACTGCAGCTTTTACTGTTCATATGAAGATGTTTTAAGGCAGATCTGAATGCAACAATAAACATACACAATTCTTGATTTGCATATAGGAGAAGACATATGAGGACAAGTCTTCTAAGGCAGCAAAACATGGTAGGGAAGGGCACAATCTGAGTGGGAAGAAATGGTGCAGTTAAAGAGAGACATCTCTCTTGAGCAAGTGTACTTTGCAATGCACCATGCCATTGTTATAATCCATGCAGATTTATCAGGCATATAATCTTCTGTAAATTAGGGCACAGATTTAATTATGAATACATGTTCTTTATCTTGACACGGACACAACAGTCTGAATTGAAAACATTCAAAGGAAAACAAGGACTAACCATACAAACAACAGGCTCCAGCAATTTATCCCCTGGAACATCTATCCACGTCATTTCAATGGCATAGGGTTCTCCTGGAGAGCATGGAGTAAAGAGATCTACTAAGACATTCGGATCAGACAGTGATGGTCCTTTAACCTGTGACAGAAAAGAAATTCAAGGTACAGTCAATCAAAGGATTTATAAAAATTATATGTGTGTCTCGGGTGTCAAAAAACAGGAAACAAATTATAATTACATTAAATTATATATTTGCAGCAAAGATTGAAATGTTGGTACTTGCCACGAGAAGTCATTCTTGGATGGTAGGAGGAGCGATCCACAACAAATGGGTTATTCCCCACACATCAGCTGGATAGGCAGAATCCTAAATTCTTTTCAGTTATCTCTATTCATTTCTCTCCCCTGCTCGTCAGTTTTATTCTATAACTTGCCTAAACCAATATCACATAACCAATTTAGCCCAACACTTAAATTCTTCTTCTTCTCCTTCTTCTTCTTCTTCTTCTTCTTATTATTAATTTCATAATCACTCACTGGATAGGGGTGGATTGCTCCTTCTACCATCCAAGAATGACTCATCACAACAAGTACCAACGCTTCATTCTCTGGATGGGTTAGGAAGAGTGATCCACAACCAACAGAAACTCAACTACTGGGTGGTATACCTACTAACTTAACTATCTAACTGACTGCAACACCATGTGTCCAAAAGACGCCTGTTCCAATTTATACTTATCAGTCTTATAATGTTCAATGAATGCAGAGAGTTTCTTCCCCCTGCTGCACTGCAGACTTCATGTAGAGATGCCAACAAGGCATAAGCAGTGATTGTAGCCATAGAGCAGGTAGAATGAGCCCATATCTGCTATGGCCTGGGCGTTTTTACATAATCATAGCGTAAGAATATGCAAGCCTTCAGCCAGCTCACAATCATATACTTAGACACCCTATTTCCTAATGTCTTTGGATTAAAATACACCCTGCATCAATATATCTGAAATCTGCTGTTCTTCTTATATATGTCATCACTGCCATTTTAACATCTAAACAAAAAATTGGCAAATATATATATCTTGAATGGCCCTTTGTTTACTGAACACTTTGGCAAAAAAGTTGGATCTAAAGTTAAAATTATCCTGATTAAATTTGCACAAATTATGATTTATAGACAATGCTGCCAATTCAGAAACGTCTTGCTGAAGTGATCAATACCAAAAATATAACATTAAAAGTAAGCATCTGCAACCCTCTTAACATGAGGATGAGTAGACAAATGACATACTTCTGGAAACAAAACAGTGGAAAAAGCAGCCACTTGTCCTTTCAAAGTATTTGGTCTTAGTCTTTCACTATCCCATTTTGAAGGAAATAAGCACATCACTAACATTTATCTCATTTAGATTTATACCCCAAGAAATAGACCAACTTCTAAAGGATTTCCAAGTTACACCATCTATTCTGAGTAGAATCACTTCTCAATGCCAAAATGTTGATTCAAGATGTCCCTTTCAATATCCAAGCAGTTAATCGCAACCATCTCATATTCTGATGCAGTATTGGTCCCTGATGTAACATGTCTGGTCTTTGTGGCAGTATCCATGGTTCCCGACTAACAGCTGCAACACAGCAGGAAACCAAGGTCGTCTTGGTCAATAGGGAGCTATTAACAGCAGCTCTGCCTTTTCTAGTCTTACTTTTGTTAAGACCTTCTGAATTATTGGGAGAGATGGAAATGTGTAATGCACACCCTGAGGCCAAGGTACTGACAGTGCATCGTGCTGCTCTCCTCTTTTGCTTCCATCTATTGAATAATACCTTTTAAACTTGAAACTCTCTCCAGAGATGAATAAATCTACCTGGAAGGGCCCATAAAAAGCCTCTAACTGCTGAAAAAATTCCCTGTTCAAGGTCCATTCTCCATTGTCTGCTCAAATAATCTGGCTGCACGTTCAAGGAACCTTTGAGATACACCACTGTCAATGACTTTACTGATTTTTTCACCCACCAGAATATCTTGTTCGATTCTCAGATCAAGGGCAGTGATCATAACACACACCCCCCCCGATTCACAAAGTAAGCTTTTATGGTTAAATTGTCCATGCACACTTGCACAAGCTTTCCTTTTCTACTGCGTGCAAAAACCTAATAGAACTGACCATATTCAATGCCAGATAACTTGTATTTCAAGTAGACACAAGTCCATTCTCCTTGTACTGAATGTCCCTCACAATGCGCCCCCCACAGTCTTAAGAGGCTTGCATCCATAGTTACTGTGACCTCTAGGTGAATTACAAACAACTGTCCTGTGTTCAAGTGTCTGTTTTGCAACCACCATCTCACCTCTCTCTTCATAGATTGTGGTAGAGTGACCTTATGGTTTTTCTTCCTCACTATATCCATCTGATGTTGCACGAGGAACTGCCATAGCTTGTGAGTGTGAAATCAAGCCCATAGAATCAACTGGATAGTAGATATCAACAATCCCTGGACCTTTGCTAGAAACATATCTGCTTTTCTCATCTTCAATAATTGATCTGAAGATGCCAGCTACAGACTCAGGTGAAACACCAGGAATAAATTCTTCCAGAACGCAGCCACATAGCCCCCCCCCCCCAAAAAAAACCCCCCACTATGGATGCCAGGCTTGAAAGCCTTCAACTTCAACCTGATTTAATTCTTTCTTTATTTTTTATCTTCCTTTCTTGTGATAAAAACAGGCATCCCTCCTGGGAATCTATTACTGCATGTAAGTGATTTGGGGATGCAGTTGGCTCTAAGTGACTTTTCTTGAAGTTTATTACAAACCATTGCCTCTATAAAAAATTTAATGTCTTGTCCTCCCTGTCCTTGACCTTTTCCTTGCTTCCTGCTTTCACCAAGATATAATCCAAATATGGATGCAATTGCACTCCTTCCTTCCTGAGATGAGCAATTAGTGGAACCAATACCTTGGTGAAGACCCTGGGAGCTGAGGACAGACCAAACAGAAGTGCCCTGAATTGAAAAAAAACTCTCTTTGAACTGAAAATGAAGATATTTTCTTAAACTAAGGAGCCACTGATACATGCAAATATACCTCTTTCAAATCAATCAAACCAATTCAGTCATTCATTCGAATATTTTCTCTGACTGTAATTATTCCATCTTGAACTTTTGATATTTTACAAGAATTTTAAATCTAATACAGGACGGTAAATTCCACTGTTCTTTATTACTGTGAACAAGATGGAACATACACCTTTGATTTCAAGATAACTATTCTATGGGCCTAATTTGCAGGAGATGATCTATGTGCTTCTGAACAATCTCCTGTTTCTCTGGTTTTGATAATGGTGAGGGGAGATACCTGTTGGAGAACAAATTTGGTATCCCTGAGTGACTACTTGAATCACCCAGCAATCTGAAGTTATCTCCTGCCAAAACCATCTGAAATGCAGTAACTCTCCCCCCACATGAATGTCTCTTATACCAGTATTGTTATCTTCTGTTGCTAGCAGATGGAGCTTCTTTGCTGCTGGAATCCTCTTTTAAACTGGTTTTCCCCCCATCCAATGAAACCTGCCCCCACTGAATTCATTCTACTATAGTTTCTTCCTCCCTGAAAGTAAGAATAATTACTTTGAAATTGTTTTCTTATCACTTTTCCTTCTGTGCATCATAGGCATAACTTGTTTCTTATCTTTATTTTCAATCAACATCTTCTTTAATGCCTTTTCCCCAAATACCAACTCTCCTTTAAATGGCATGCCAAGTTATTTCTAGACTTTTTATCCACATCCGTGTCATAGCCAGCCAAGAGCAGCTCTCGGAGGAGGAGGAGGAGCCTCCTCCAGAGCAAGAGCTAATTGAGGCTACACCAGGTGCTAATCCTGCTCTGCCAGGTCCCAGCTGTGATCCCGCAGCCCCAGAGGAGTAGGCTCAACTAGGTCTTAGTGCTAGTGAGATGCCTCCTGTGGTGCAACAGCCTAGTGGTGACTCTGGGAAGGAATCATGCCTGGATGTGCCTACCTATAAACAAAGAAAGGCTGAGAGTGCTTGCAGGCGCAGATCCAGGAGAATTGCAGAGAGGCAATTAGCAAACCAGCCTCAGGTGGCATGGGGGAGAGTTTCCCTTACTTAAGGTGCAGAGAGGCATCAGTGTCAGAGTTTATTGCATGATCCTTTGGTGTGATTACTACTGGCACTGGCTCCTTGTATCTTGACTCCTTGTTGTCTTGACCTTGGAATGGACTGGACCCTTGTTATCTTCTGGCTACTTTGGCCCTGGACTGATTTGACTACTCTGACTTCTAGTATCCTGACTTCGGCTTGGCTTTCAGATTGCTCTCTAACGCTGACTCTTTGCAAGGTCTGTGGTCTGCTTCCACTTGCTGTGCTAAGCCATTCTTATCGGCATAGTGTGGGTATGCTGGCTGCAGTCTAGGACACCCAGTGGCAAAATCAGATTGATTGATGTACCACTGTTGTTGCCATTATACTCCTTGCCGGCAAATGCCAATGAGTTGTGACTTAAATCAGCAACATACTGTAGATCATTCTGAATGGCTTCATGAGTCTTCTTTAATGCTGACTCTGCCCTTTGCTCATCCACTTCCTTCAGAACTGTGTCTCCCTCCTTAGGAACTACTGCTCCTGAGATATAAGGGCTATGACTGGCCCACCCACCAAAGGCACTTTGAGAGACTGTGTCTTTTTTCCAAATAAATAAAGCTTTTGAAAATAACTCAACAATCTCTTAGTTATAAAAGTAATTTCTCATTCTAAATCTACGACCCCTAGAATATATCTGGTAATGAAATCTCCATTAATTTTGGTAAAGGCCTCCTTACAACTGCTGCTATCCTTTGATCATAATCTACAACTTCCTTATCACTGTGACCACCAATCTGACTCTATTCCATTCCTAACATTTGGAGCACTCTTTTTTATTAAGCTCCTGAAATGTTTTACCATGAAAAGCCTATCGGTATTATTTTCAGAATTTAAATCTTCCTCTGTGGAATCTACCTCCTCACTACCATCGTGAGACTGTTGTGACATCACTGCCTAATAAAATCCATCCTCCACCTCTGACTCATAATCAGAAATAGCGTTTCGTCCTTTTTGTATATTTCTTCCCTTTTATCGTATCTTCTACATGTTCCGTTACTGTTTTGCTTTGCTGTGTTGTAACACCTGAACTAGGAGTTCTTTTATTACTAACTTGCTTTTTCTCCTTCAGTTGATTCTGTGTACTATTTTCCCTTTTATCTGAATTTATCATGCATAAATTAACTGGTTCAATCAAATTATTTAAATTCATTTGTAATAAATAATTCATCAACTGATAATTCATTGCAGACAATGTTACGGTCTGGCCATTGATTTTCGCTTGTAATTCACTGTGAGGTTTCAAAATTATATTAATCCTTTTATTTACTGCCTCTTTAATCATTGATTGTATATTTGCCTGGCTAATGTGCTGTTCTCCATCTCAGCACTCACACTGTACCAACATGGAGGCCCAGACACTGTTTGTGCTGTCTGTGGTCCTCCTGTCATCATACTGTTTAAACATGTCAGCAAAGGAGGCTGCACTTCCAAGACTTCTATTCCATTCCTCCAAACTCTCAGAAGTGTCACTCAAGTGCTGAGACTGCACAGAAGCAGTTTCCAAACCACCAATCAGGGCATCCTGTTTGTCCACCATAGCTTCATTCCTTACCTTGGAACCTCCGTTCCCAAGATGGCAAATTGAAGTGGCCATTATACACTAATCTGCCTCCATGATATGGGCTTGTGCTACAGTACCTCATATTTTGTTGAATTACCAACTCCTTTTTTCTGTTTTACATCCCCCACAGCTGTTTTTTTCTAACTTCGGCTTGAGTTTTTTCATTTTCAGTGGAGATAAGGAAGTCAGACCACATTCTGCCTCATTCTCATTTGACATAAATATTTGTTTCAATACCAAGTCGTCTTTCTCTCCAGAACCACACTGGGCAGCAGATATCTGGTTATGTTTTTCTTTGAATGTACTCATGGCATGCTGGGAGGTAGTCAGTTAGTTCACTTCCATTGCTGCCTCTACCGCAACCTGTTTTTACTTTTTATCTAGAACTGCTGCTGCGGTTTCCTTTCCCATCTCCTCTTCTCTTATTTTTCTCTTTTTTGAATTAGCCACCATTTTACCTATTGTTCCACATCCTAATTAACCTTGTCTAGGGAAAAACATGTCCAGCTGGCAAGGCAGGAAATAAAAAACTGATGAGCAGGGGAGGAGAGTAAATGGATATATCTGAAAAGAATCTAGAAACCTTGAACATGAGGAATAACCCGTTGGTTGTGGAGCGCTTCTCCTAACCCAGCCGGAGAATGTTGTTGTTGTGTGCCTTCAAGGGATTCCTGACTTATGGAAACCCTAAGACAATTCTATCACGGGGTTTTCTTAGAAGAATTTGTTCAGAGGGAGATTGCCATTGAGGTTGAGCATGTGTGATCTGCCCAAAGTTACCCAGTATGCACATATATAAAAAATTAAATCAGTACTGTGAGATCAAGTAATAACTCCACATTGTCAGATAGTGAACTTTTTGAAAACCAAAAACATAGTTCTCCATCCAACCCAAGCACCTCAGTGCATGTCATTAGGGATGGAAACAATATTTGAAGAATGGGAGAGTGGGAAGACAAAAAAGTGGTTTCTCAAATGTCAGGAAACACTGAAAGCACCAGACCTGACAAGAAGCTGCTGGTCCTACTATTGCACCAAGATGTAGGGATGATTATTATTTTAAAAAAAATGGTATGTCTGAGATCCTCTATTGAGATGCAGTATAAACATCTACCAGGTGGAGCTACTCTATTTTCCCCACCCACCCCTAGAGACTCAGTCTTCTTTCCCTCCCCTGGACATGGCCATGTAGCAGCCAAGACAGAGTAAGGAGGAAGGACCATTGAGCTATTTATTTCTTTATTTCATTTTATACCATCTTTCTCCCAGAAAGGGATGGCAGATCACAAATAAAAACATTCTTTAAAACATTACAATAAAAGCTTTAAAAACCATTAAAAACATAAAATAAAAACAGTATAAAATTACATGTATTAAAAAAACCCTCAAACCATAACTACTACACACAACCTATATAAAATGTTCTAATAATCGAACACATGATAGCAACATCATCTGCTGGAACCTCCATAAGGTTCTGGAGGATCCTGCATTGTTGTGCATCTGACTATCAAAATGTGGTCATGCAATCCTCAGCTGCCCCCACTAGATTTCCTTTGGGGGGTGCCACAGGAAAACAGTGAGCCTCTGTGGGCTTTGGTCAATGCTCAAGTGAGAAGTGAATTCTTCCCTCTGCAACTACAACCAAAAGATACATGTAGTTGTAAGTTGGACTTGATCTTTTGAAAGTCATTAACCAGGATGCCAGTCATATATTTTAAATATTTGGCCCAGTTGCTAACACCTAAGAGGTGGTATGAGACTTGGCCTTTCTCTTAGAACTGCATCTCCTGTCACAGCCAAGCCTGCCTGCCTTTTCTTTCTTACCACTTGTAAGGTTTAGTTAATTTGTCAATAACATGTAATACCTTTGCCTCCACATACCCCTTAGGGGCACCCATGAGAATGCAAAAATTGCCCACAGGATGCACTCTCCTTCTTCTATAACAACGCTGATCAAGATTTTGAGGTTAAAGTGCCAAAAGCCAAAGCAGATGGTACAGTCTGATGGGGTCAAGAGAAATCCCTGCTCTCAGTGAACACTAACATCCTGCCAAAAGTTTTTTCATTGGCCCCTCTTAAGAGAGAGAGAGAGACAGAGAGAGAAACAGAGAGGAGGAGGGACAATGGGTCCATTTACTCACTTTTTTAAAGTGTGTGGCTGATTGAACTTTCCTAACTGGCTGCATTAGGGCATCTCGTACTATTACACTGATATCCGCACCTGAGTAGCCATCAGTTCGTTTTCCAAGTTCTCGATAATCTGATTCAGTCAAGGTGTTTTTAGTAGTCCCGAGATGAAGTTTAAACATTGCAGCTCTTGCATGATCTTCAGGTAAAGGAATGTAAATACGCTTCTCAAACCTCATTTGAAAGAGAGAAATAATTCATTTTCTCCCCCATAAAAACAGAACAACATTCTTTCTCATGACTTCAGCACTTCTGGAAATTTGAAATCTTTACTGTATGTGAAAGCTTTAAGATAGTCAAAAGAAACAGTATCTAATGTTTTGTGTTATACAATATTACAGTATTTCATGCACCAATAAAAATGTAACATCTTAACATGACTATCTACTCTTTCCACCAATATAACTGGCTTTCCAACACATATAGCAGAATAGCCATAAAATAATTGTCCAATCAAGTAAAATCAGTGGTCATTTGGATGTAAGGCTCCTGGTTTGATACACTGGGCCTGAGTACTGGGCCTACATGCGCTCCTTCCCTATATGCTGGTTTCGGTGCACTGATTCTGGTCTCTTTAGATCAGACTTCCTCATTATATCTGAAACACAGAACAGTGTTTTACTATCTGCTTTCTAACTACAATTATAGAGAAGTGGGGATTGTTTGTTCCCATCCTAGCTTCATAAACCACTCTTTATCAAGTCACGAATGTTACATCTAAACTGGGTGTAACCTAGAAAGCAATTTTGGTGACTTGATTAACCTTGGGTTTTTGTAACAAAATAAAATAACAGGCCACTCACTGATCCTACAACCATTTAATTAAAGCTTTAGTTATAGGATCAGAATGAAGCAAACATCTCAGCTTTTAATTGGGGGTTAGGGATTTATGTTTAATCAATGTTAATGTGATATTACCACCTTGATCCTTCGGGGAGAGGCAGGCTATAAATAAATATTATTATTATAATATTATTAAAAACAGGTAATATTAGGCAGCCCAACTCTATAGAACTGTGCAGTTACAGTCAACAGTTTGATCTGTCAAAGGTGAATAAAAGATTTCTATGGCTGCAAAGTGGAATAACATTTTCCACTCATTTCCACTAAAAATGTAACATTACCCTTGGGTTACTGATACATATAGTGCTCGCTGATGCTGCTAAGCATATTCTTGGATCAAAGGGCACTTGCTGGGACCAACAAACATGATACTTTGCCAGTGAAAATGTACTAGCAGTGGACAAGTAGCCCTGCAATCATGAGTGCTCTAAAAGCAGAGGACTAGTATTTGGGATAAAACTATAGGAGAGCACCAAAAGAGTTATGTTATGTATTACCTTCTTCTGATGGCAGAATCTAGAACCCAAGGTATGTTTGTAGCTCCTAGTACCAAAATCCCTTCGTTGTCTGTTCCAACGCCTAATGAGAACAGGTAAATCTAATCAGTAACAATTACACAACTTCTGAACCATACGCAATATGGAAAAATAACCCAACATTAATACCATTAAACTTTTCATCTCCCCAGATTACCTAGGATAGGCTGATGCAAGCTAGGCCACAATATTATGTAAGTATTATTTAACATTATGCAAGTCAAAATATCAATTATTTAAACAAATTATGCCAGGAAGCCAATAAACCTACCTTGCATCTGGACTAGAAACTCTGTTTTAATGCGCCGAGCTGCCTCACTTTCATTTTCACTTCTGGACCCACACAGAGAATCTATTTCATCAATGAAGATAATTGAAGGCTTGTTTTCTCTAGCAAGCTGGAAGAGATTTTTCACTAACCTGTGAAAAAAAATAAATTACATGTATTAGAAAGCAACATATAGCAGCATGACATTGCACTGCATCTTTTCCAAAATTTATTGTTATTAATAAAGTTCATTTTTACAGCTTTTCCATCTCTGATTAGATACCAATATCCCTAAATCATAGTTTTTATTTCCTTCATATAAGAACATAGAAGAAATATCCTAGCTGCTTCATAAGAATTGACACAATTCATTACAGGTTCTTGGGCATCACTACATTGGTCAGAACTATTAACGCACCATGCAATAATTAGCATTTTATAAATCTATGCAAAACAGATATGAAACTTAATTTTTTCTATAGCTACATTTCACAATAACATGAAAAGTACTGGTCATAGGGACATGGTGGCTTGGCGGTTAAGACACTAACTCTGATGATTGCAAGGTTGGCAGTTCAAGCCCAAGTACTGCGTAATGGGATGAGCTCCTGTCCCTAGTCCCAGCTTCTGCCAATTTAGTAGTTCGAAAGCATGTAAAAGCGCAAGTAGATAAATAGTTACCTGCTGGGAAGATAATAGCTTTCTATGCATCCATGATGGCCACAGCTCTATGATTCTATTACAATGCTGGCTCTTCAGCTTATTAACGGAGATGAGCACTGCCCTCTACAGTTGGACACAACTTGACTATATTGCCAAAAGGGAAACCTTTATCTTTACCTTTTTATTGGTCATACTTCACAAAGCAGACGCCACAGATCTATTCTAGGTCGTCCTAAAATCGCATTTAGCCCTATGTCTCACACCTACACCAGTATAGTGTATAGTGTAGAGCAAAATAGAGCAAAAGCTGCTACTGCTATTACCAAGCCACAGTCTGATGCAGCTGGTCCTGAAAAACAACTGTGTTAAAGACATCTATTTAGCCAAGGTTGGGACTTCCTACAAAATTACAACTCCTCAGATAAATCTCTCTTTCCAAAGGCTCTAATTTACTTCACCACTCCTGAACATCTTCAGCCTCCTCCTTCAGACAGAACAAGTAGTTTTCCAAATAGGATGCAATGAATGATTGGATGATCTTTATTTTTAGTTGTGAAAATGCTGAATTTTACATCTCATAAACAGGTGATGAATAGTTGGGCTAGCCTGCTGTAGCAAAACGAAAGCCAGCCAATATAGACTTTATCAAATTACCAAGATGCACAACAGCTCTATATTGTCTATATATTGTCTCTATATGAGACAATATATAGACAATATAGAGCTGTTGTGCATCTTGGTAATTTGATAAAGAAAAAGCATATATTATAGTAATTCACCACTAAAATTCACAAGAGTAACTGGCAGTGTAACCACACTGCAGAATTAAAGCAGTTTGACACCACCTTGACTCTGTCCTACAGAATCCTGGGATTTGTAGTCTGGTGAGTTATTCAGCCTGGCCAGAGAGCTCTGGTGCCTCAGCAAACTACAAATCCCAGGATTCTGTAGGACAGAGTCAGGGCAGTTAAAGTAGTGTCAAACTGCTTTAATTCTTCAGTGTGGCTAGGCCATGGGTCTCTAGAAAAGTCTTGGGCTTTTTATATTGAGTCAACACATGTTTGCAAGGTCTGCATGATTTAAGATCTAAGAATTTCACACCCAACACACTTGAAAGTATCTGTGATCTGAAGCATTACTACTTACTTCTCGCTCTCCCCTAACCATTTTGATACAAGGTCAGAAGAAGATACAGAGAAAAATGTAGAATTGTTAGCTTCTGTTGCAACAGCTTTTGCCAAGTAGGATTTCCCCGTCCCTGGGGGTCCAAACAGAAGAATTCCTCTCCAGGGTGTTCTTTTACCTAACAGAAAGATTAAAAAAATAAAAAAGTACTACTCATGGAATTGCCTTCTCAGTTTCACACTGAATGTGGTATACAAAAAAAATCTGTGGGTAATCAGAACTTATAATAATAAATTTTTATTTACGATATGTTTCCCCGCCTTTCCCATTGGATCGAAGTGGGGTTACAGACTATTAAAACCATACAAAAACTCTTATAAAAATATAAAATAAATACCAGCAATACAAGCTTCTATTAATACACAGTCATACAACATACATATCCTTATAAAAATATAAAATAAATACCAGCAATACAAGCTTCTATTAATACACAGTCATACAACATACATATCCAGGGTAAGGCAGAGAATCAATAGCAACAAGCGTGTAAATCTTATTCATCAGGGGTAAAGCTTGACAAAAGAGAACAGTCTTAAGTCTCTGTTTAAATGTTTCCAGGGGGGTCATAAGACAGAGCTCCTCAGGAAGACTGTTCCAGATCCGCGGGGCTGCTATCGAAAAAGCCATCTGGGATGTGGAGACATATTTGGAAGATGGAGTTTCCAACAGATTCTTCCCAGATGTTCTGAGTGTGCGGGGTGGATCATATGGGGAGATGCGGTCCCTCAAGTAACTCGGGCCCAAGCCATGTAGGGCTTTATAGGTAATAACCAACACCTTGTATTGTGCTTGGAAGCGAATACCCCACTTAAAAAACCTCAAAACTTCCAACAAGTATGTTTTTGGAAACATCTCCAAGAAAACAAAACAACATAACCTCTCAGCACAATACTAGAAGAAAGCAAAGAAGATTATGCTTGCAGATTGGGATGAATGAAATGTGTTTGATTTTGTATTATAACAAGAGAAGTGGATTGGCTGTAGAAAAGCATTTTAGAGAAGTTTTTATTTGTTTGGTTTTCTACTTTGAATTTCTTCACGTTGGAGGGTGGGAAGTCAATTTTAATAATATTATTGTATGTTAGTATTAGTTTAGTTTATGTAATTGTTGGGTTTAGTACATTGGAGTGAAGGGGAGGGGAATTATATTTGTAGATAAATTAGGGAATTAAGATTATTTATTGATAATTGATTCTTTTGGTGTTGTGTGAAGCTTCTTTTCGTTTCTGTTATTGTTATTCTTGTATTTTTTAATGTATGTTATGTTTTAAGCTTAAATATTATTTTAATAATACTGGATTCCTGCTACCAGCTACTCACAAAGAACTTGGTAAATTTCATTTATTTAAAGTACTGCACCAAAAAATCTATTTGCAAGTCCAATTCTGATGACTGTTTTTACACATATGCTGGAAAACATATGTTGCTAAAGTAGAGCACCCAGGGCTGCCTACAAAGCACCTGATTTCCATGCAGACATAATTCATGTGTGGCCTTACACTGGGTGCTTGAGCAACATCTTTGGCATACAGTGCCATCTACCAGTTAAGTGTGGCATGAGATACTCTAAACAGTGTTAACCATGTTTTGGTAACTTCTAGAGTGGACTACTATCATGTATATTATATGCAGTAGAGTAGTCTCTTTGAAGGCTACTTGGAAACTACAAGTGCTCTGAAATATAGTTATTATATTATATTCTTAAACTTCACTGCTTGCATTTGCATTTGACATAAGCCAGATGCTGGTTTTAATCTTCACAGATCTATACAACTGGATCCTATGGCCTGAATCCAATTGTTAGTTACAACCACAGTAACTAACCATCATTTGCTTTGCTGGCACATTTCTCTCTTAGTTCCCTTTCAAAGCAAACTTTTGTTCCACATGTCAGAACATTAATAGAATTCTGGTGGGTCCAGGGTTCCACCCCATTTCCCAAGCTAACAACAGTTCAAAGCTAACAATATGCACATGTGAAATGAAACAACCAGATCAGGCAAGACTTGCATAACTACAGAAAAACATGTGAACGTTCTGGAGACAGTTTTAAAGCTTCCAAAATACACGATTCCCTTCACCACCTTTCACCAGATTCCACCTTGCTTACAATTACCATTTTGGTGGTCAAACATATAGATTTTTTTTATGCTTGGAGTAGCTGGAGAAGCAGGCTATCTGCTTTCCTCTCTCTCTCTCTGTTCATGCATGCTTCCTAAGTGATCCTCAGGGCTGCTGTTTTTTACCTGGCCTGTGCTAGGCAGGCACAATCATCTACAGTAGAATTGCTAATTAAGAATTACATTTCCTCCTAGCTCAAACTTTATTGTATTGTTTGCTCCAGACATGTTGTTGCAAACCAACACAAAAAGTGTGTCTCTTCAGCTGTTCAGCATCATTCCAATGTTAATGCCGCTAACATTCCAGCTAGTAAGAAGATGAAAAGGAAATGTGGACGGAGCTTAGTGTTCATAAAAGAATTTTGTAAAAAAAGCATTTCTTTCTCAGAAGCTTTATTACTGTATTTGAATTATGTCTGTATTTAGTACTTATTGGATAAGTACATATTCTGCTGAAAAACTTTAGAAGCTCTTAAATCCATGGCCCATAACCCAAATATTTCAGGATTTTAAAACATTTTAAAAAAAATCCTAAGCCAGTCATTATTGCCAAGTGATTTATACTTAATTAGTTTTACCTGTGAAAAGATGAGGAAACTTAATAGGCAATATTACTGCTTCTTTAAGTGCTTCTTTTGCTCCTTCTAGACCAGCAACATCATTCCACTTGACATTTGGTCGTTCCATAACAATGGCACCTATTAAACAAAATACTATTATTTTAAACATTTCTTTCTCCAGTTTCAAAGAAGAACATTTAAACATCAACATTAAATCAGAATCCCATTAATTCACAAACTAGCATTCACTTTAGACTGATTAATCTCAAGGCTACAGTTTGGGTAGTCATTCAGAGTTTATCATACAGATTTGTCTGTGAGCCACAGTGCTTTTAAAAAAAAAGAATGCTTACACTTATACTAATTCCGTTTGTCTTACTTGCAAGTATTTAGTGAGAACCAATCAGATATTGGTTCCATACTATTTCATTTAACGGGCCACAATATATCAAAGTACCCAAGTAACCTCCCCATCAACAGTGGCTATAAGCATGATTTTGGTTTGGTGCTTTCAATGCTTTCAAAGAAGTCTCTCTCATGGTTTTTGGATGTTCTTTAGGGTGGACAGCCACAAAGACTTTGGTCATGCAGACAGCACTATGGCCTAGTTTTTCCACATGACAACAAAGAGAGGGAATATCAGTAGATAAAATAATGATCAAACAATAAACAAAGCATGGATGCATTTTCCCCTTCCTCTTTGAAAGCATTAGACCTTAGTGACAATGCTAAATATCCAAATCTTAACATGGCATTTGGTCATCATCTTGCTCACTATGATCCCTTACTGGCAGGGGTTAAGTAATAAGAGAAAATAAAACTGCCAGAAAATCACTAGATAGCAAGAAAAGTGGCAGCAAAGAGCTAAGAACAAACCAAAAGGTATGTATGTATAAATAAATAAAGACTTATTTAGGTGCGTTCTTCAAGTCAGGAGCACCTCATGATCCTTAATGTTAATGTCTACTCCATTATCAGATTATTATCATGTCTTGATAGAACTGCTTTGTTGCAGACATTAAGAGCATGATGTAAAGCTACCTTGGAGTTGATTCTGCAGCTTCTTTTTCTCAGGATCATCTGATTCTCCTTCTCCATCACTATCATTTCTAGTTTGGGTATAAACAGAAGTACACAAGTGAAACAGAAATTGGCCTTCTCAGTCGACAGTGAAAATGATGCGTTTCTTAAAAGACATCTTTCCCTCAAAAGAAATATGTGCATGTCAAAAAACTACCTTAAAGCAAGATTAATAGAAAAGTAGTATTTCAGTAATGGAAATTAGATTTAGTAAACATAATTTCAAAGCAACAAGTCAATCAGAGCCTAGCCCATGCTGATTTTTCATTAATACTTCCAGGGGAAAAAGAGTAGTAATAAAATTCCATGAAGCAGCATTTTGACCAATCAAGAAATATACAGGACACATGCCAGCACACAACAGAAGAGTTTTACCTGGCACCTTCAATTTTCAATATACTGAAGAAAGCAAGTCCCCACAGATTTTACCTGTACATTTGACCCTTGACATTCATGGGGGTTAGGGGCTCAAGGCCCCACATGAAAGTCAAAATTTGTCAATAAAGCAAGGGGCGAGAGCAGTGAGCTCTCAGAGAGTCCCTCATCTCCCTTCTGAAGCCTCAAGTAACTCTAGCAAGCTCTCTGAGGCACTGGAAGGGCAGGGGAGCAGACATTCGCAGCTCCTTCCTTCACTTCCAAGGCTTCAGGGAGATCCAGGGAGCTCTCTGAAGCCTTGAAACGGCAAGGAGGGCGCGTTTGCTTTCCCCAAACCCCTTCCCAAGGCAAGAGAGCTGTCTTTCCCCAGGCACCTCCCTGTCCTGGAAAAGGGTGAGGGACTATTTTCCCCTTCCTAAAGCAGAGAGCTGCTTGGGAAAAGAGAAAGCTCTCCGTCCAGGAAAGGGGTGGGATTGGCACATGCACCCTTCCCGGCTTCTCCCTCCTGGGCTTTTTTCCCTCCCCGGGGGGGAAAAACTGAGGAGGAAGGAGGAAGAGGAGTGCATGTGCAGCGGCCTTGACCTCATGAATAATTGAAACCGCAAGTGTCAAAGCCACAAATATCGAGGGACGACTGTACTTGTTTTTCAATACGCATGCTTTTGGTTACTGCCTCCAAATTTCTTAATGGAAGGAAGAACCTAAAAGCTTAATACATTAGAAATTATGTTCTAGGTGAACCTTCCTATCAATATTAGGTTTGGGTTTGTCTGCCCTCCACACACAAAAGAAAGTTAAAAAGTGAGGTGGACAGCACAGCATTCATCTAAAGCCAATGGATTAGATCCAGACTTAGTCATACGTACTTACAATAGAACTACTGAAATTGCTAAATTAAATAATATTACTCTAAGTATGATTAAATGTGGATTTAACCCCCAGTATGGTTTTCCACTGTTCTATCACTTTATTTCTACCCTGCCTTTCCCCCAAAGGGATTGTTTGTTTTGTTCCTAGGACTAATGAGTGCTACGAAATGTATACCTTGTCCAAACAAAAGTTACGGACCTACTTGTTTATTATGCTTTTCTTGCCCCCCTCAATATGAGAAGGAAATGAAAACATATCACACAGACAAAATCCCAGAATGCCATATCTGGATAGGCCCAGTAACTGTGTAAAAGGAAACCATGTGAAACTGTAATGTAATTGGACCAGTCAGTAAAACAATTACACACAAAAACACACACATGATCTTGATTAAATTTACAGAAGCAACACTAAAACTGTGTTTATAAAATGTGAAAGTATACATGCCATAGAGAATATTATTTTTCATGCAACGTTCTATCACTTCTAGAATTTCTAGATGTGTCAGAATAGGTAAAGTCAACATACCCCTTTTCATCAGCTGGACCAGATTCTTTCACTGGTTTGGGGGGAGCTTTCTCTTTCTTTTTCAGATATTCTTTCAGCTTTTCAGCTCTGTCCAGATACTCAGTACACTTTGCTCTGATGCTCTGCTTTGCTTTGTCACCCTGTGCTTCATCTATGAACAATAAAGTATTCTGTTTCACCACACAGGTCAAGTTTAGACAGTGTACTTTTATTATCTACCAACTCCCCATTAATTACAACTGTTTATAATGTTATGATTGAATACTACTCATAGAATCATAGAGTTGGAAGAGGCCACAGGGGCCATCCAGTCTATTCTGTTGATTTCCCAACTGAGAAAATGTAACACCTGAATAATTTTACAATGTATTCTTATTCATCATGGCAGCAAAGTAAAATTAAGATGTTTTCTTATTTTTTCTTCCAATTAAGAAGGTAATAATAATTAAGATGGTACCAATTAAGATGGTAATAATACTAATGTGACATTATTAAGAATTAATCAAGCAAACAAGGTTGTTTCCAAAACCGCAAAAAGAAAATAGACAGGTTAGCAAGGTTTAATAAAATGTACTTAGAGTAACTCAAAATAAAATTATTGTAGAAATCATGGCTTAAATTGGGATAGGCAACCTGATGGTCTTGAATAGGAGTTGTAGTCCAAAATATGTGCAGGGTACCTGGTTTCCTACACTATTTTAAATAATACTTGATTACTCCATTTGGGTGTTGGGATAAAACTGATGTTATATTGCAAGACATTTAGCACAGAAGAGAACAAGTTGAAACCTGTAAAAAAAGTTTTCAAGGTCTGTACATTTGGGAAAGAATTGGCACCAAGCTCAGCTCTAATTAACAGTGACAGAGAAAATTAGTAAGATTTCACAACAAATTTCCTAGGCAATTTCCTAGAAATATAAGGAGAGTCCCTCTCTAGGGTGATTGGCAGACTTTATGTTTGATGGCCCCATGGCTTTTTGTTTCTGCTGCAAAATCTGTGCCAGTACCATGGATCAATGCCAGACACCACCCTGAGCAATGTGTACTGCCACTGAACCTTGCTCTTTTCAAACTCCTACATTATTTTTGACCCTTTCCCCTTCTTTCCTAGAATGGGCACCAAAGGGCCTTCCAATTTCCTAGAAGACACTCTTGAGCAGCACTTTGAGGGCAAGCGTCACCAAGAGTGGCTGCCAGTGTATTCTACAAGACACCTGTATAGCCAATCTCAGAGAGCTTGGTATCTCTTACCGTCCATTTGCTGTGATTCTGAGAAGTGTTCCTAATAAACTAATGAAAGGGGTTCACCTTTCTAATATAATGTGCATAAAGAAAGCATTCACTCTGATAGAGAGAAATGGAACTGTTTGGAAAGAGAAACATAATGGAAGCAAATAAAGATGCTTCTCACCCCTGAAAGCTTGAACATAATCACCAGGTGAGGGGCTGGGTGTGCAGTAAATAAGAGCAGTTCTGGCCCTCTACTGAATATCAGTTGAGGCCAAAACATTTGTTTACTGGTTGTGTGGATCCTGGTATTCAGATTATTAATCAAACGTTTCAATTCTTCTTAACTGTGCTTGAGAGAATACTTTTAGAATATTTTCCTTATCTCTTGCCTCTTCTACTGTTGCTCACCAGTTTAATTTGTCTCCTGCCTGCAAATTTTCTTCCTGTTCTAACTGCTAGTCTTAGAGCTGATTTGGAAGGGCCTTCTCTCAACTGGGGCTAAATATCACTAAGATAACTACAGAATGTAATTTGGGAACTAAAGATATAGCATAAAGGAATTTGAAGGCTTGTTTAAACAAACCCCAAACACTTATACTTAGCCTAGTAATTCTTACATTTGACAACATGAAGAAAATACTGTACAGCATGTTGATACAAGCGGAGGGCTTCCTCAAAGTTCCCTGCTTTATCTTCTTGTGCTGCCTTACTAGCAAGGTCTATTGCTTTCTGTAAACAAGAAACATGATTAAGATTAAAGATATTAGGTGAGTAGTGTCTGAACAGCATTTCCAGTATATGAAAGCAGGAAAATAATAAACGTGCATATATGCTGAAATGACATCTTCCAATTAAAATTGTCTGAGGCAGTATACCATTGACCAGGAAACATTTCATTTTTCAAAATCACTGGAAATAAATCAAGTTTCAGTTTCTAACTTGACATACATAGCACCAGACATAGAGAGTGTGAATGGCACATAGCCACAACCATGAAGAAAGATGTGTAGAGGAAGCAGCTTGTAAGAAACAACACTGACACACACCCCTCATTCTGCATTTTAATGGAAATCGACAGCCACAAGATGAGTTTTGCCAGAACAAGAATGAAAACCCCTTTTATCTTTTATGTGTTCCTAAACACCCAATGAAGAAAAAGGCTTGGATCATCTCATAACTGAACATAAAGCACTTTCAGAGGCGGGATACAAACCGCCGCTTTGCGGCGCTTCCCCGCCGCCGCCGTTTGCTCCGCGCGGGAGCCGCAGCAGCCAAACCGCGCGGCTCCCGCGCAGAACAAAAAAGAAGCTCCATTTCGGAGCTTCTTCTTGCAGCGCACTGATGACATCGCGAAGCGCCGCCGGCGCATTCGCGACGTCATAGGTGCCATGACACATCTGGACGCTATGCGTCCAGTACGTAAAGATGGTGGCGCCCATGTAGAAGGGGCGCCGCCATTTTGTACGTATAGGATACGTACTAGGGTTAGGGGGGTACGGAAGCACCGCCCCTTCCTAACCCTAGTACATATCCTATACGTACTATATGGCGGTTTGTATCCCGCCAGAGAAGACTTTCTTATCCCCTATTCCTGCTTGCAACCAAATCTTTGTCCCCTCCATCACTCCAGAGGCTCCATGGGAAATCCCCCTGAACAACCTGGGACAGAGGGCAAGGTGCTGCTGAGGAGAAAGGAATTGCCCCAAATCAGGCAGAGGCTCCTTTGGTTGCCCTGCTGTGATATGTACCACACAGTAATGTAAAGGACAATGGTGCACTGTGGAAATGGCTATTTCAATCTCAATACATAATAATAATAATAATAATAATAATAATAATATTTATTTGTATACCGCCCTCTGGCAAACCAATCCGGGCGGTTAACAACAGTAAAATATAAAATATGACAATTAAAAACACTTTATCCGTCCCCCCCTTAAGACAGTATTAAATAGTATAACATATTAAAAATACAATATCAAGGATAAAAACAGCAATTAAAACTAAAAACCCTGATATCCCACTGTTGATCCTCAACCATCTCTAAGATGGGGCCACGGGAGGAATATACGTGTCTAAAATTCCCAATATTAATACAGATCTTTATAAAACCTTACAATGTAGCATTCACACAGATTCAAATACACACATCCTATCTGCAGACTAACAATCTAAACATTATGTTCAAAAAGAGCTAATCTCTTCTTATACAATCACAGCATAAAGTTCACAGAATGCATAACACAAGGCCTTCCACAAAGTGCCATGCTGTTGCCTCATCATGCTATGGAGATTACCCTTAGTTCTCAAAGGCTATGTCAGCGGAGTGTTGAAATGTGTGATTCCCTCACCACCAATTTCTAGCAGAGGGACTCCAGAGTTGCAACAACTATAGCTCAATGGAAGAACATTTACTTGGCATCCCAGCTTCAGTCCTGTTAGAAATGAAAAAGACTTCTTCCTTAAATTAAATAAATAATAAATAAAGTTTTTATTTATATCCCGCACCTTCCTTCGATCAGAGCGGCTTACAGTATAAAATTTAAAACAACAATACATACAATAAAATCCAAAATACATCACATATAAACAATAATAAAAAACACAGGCTAAAAGCCCCAAAGCCCTTCCTCTTGGCCACGAAAGAGGAGGAAGGCCCACAGGATTTTTAATCGGGGAATGCCTGTTGGAACAGGAAGGTCTTCAAATCCTTCCTGAATTGGGCCAGGGTGGTAGTCGAGCGGAGCTCAGTGGGCAGCGTATTCCAAAGGGCTGGGGCAGCAGTGGAAAATGTCCTCCTTGTGGTGGAGGACAATCTAGCCCCAGGCACCTTCAGTAGCTGCTGCCCAGATGCCCTGAGGGTGCGAGGCGGAATGTACGGGGAGAGGCGATCCTTTAGGTAACCTGGACCCAAGCCATTTAGGGCTTTATAGGTAATAACCAACGCCTTATATTGGGCCCGGAAGCGAATAGGCAACCAATGGAGATCTTTCAACACCGGTGTTATATGGCTGGTCCTGGGAGCACCAGTGACCAGCCGGGCTGCCATGTTCTGAACCATTTGCAGCTTCCGAGTTTGATATAAGGGTTGCCCCAAGTAGAGTACATTGCAGAAATCCAATCTCGAGGTTACCAGAGCATGTACAACAGTTTCTAGGTCCCTCTGGGCCAGGTATGGGCGCAGCTGGCGAATAAGCCGAAGCTGATAACAGGTGCTCTTGACCGTCGCGTTCACCTGAGCAGTCAGGTGTAGCGACGAGTCAAGAAGCACCCCCAGACTGCGCACGGAGTCCTTCACAGGGAGCGTGACCCCGTTCAGGACAGGTGGAACCACCGCCATTCCTGGACCAGGGGAACCTATAACTAGTACCTCCGTTTTCTCTGGATTCAATTTGAGTCGGTTTTCCCTCATCCAGCCCATTACTGACTCCAGACAGGCCACGAGAGGAGAGACCCCATCCCCAGTCACTGCATCAGTCGGAGAGAGATTTGAGAGATGCTGCCAGTTAGTACTAACAGTACTGAATTAAATGAGGCAATGGTCTGGCTTTTGTATAAGGCAACCCTCTGTTTCATCATCAGAAACAACTGCTCCAGCCGATCATACAAGAAAGATAAGCATGGTTTCACCAGAGCAACAATTGAAACAGACTTGGGCTAGCATCCTGTTGGTTAGTCATAAGCAAAGTAGGTCCAATCAATCAACTGTTGAATGCTGAGTCCACATTTTATTATTCTTAAAGTGTATGTATATAACATTATCCACATTGATTTAAAGCGTTACTCTAATCAACATTAACAACAGGGTTTAGATGTCTCTGTGTGTTCAAAGGCCTTTACAAGTTCTCACTGAACATGTTCTGGTGGAGAGGAAAGTCCAAGTATTTCAGCAACCTGTTAGATCCCAACACTCGTCAAGAGGAAATGCTTCCAGGAAATTTACAGGCCAGGCATGAAAGATTCAGTCTCCCTCTGCTTTCTGCTCCCACCATCTGAAGAATGTCTCTGATCATGGGTTTGTCTAGATCTCTCTTGATACTCCGATCACTCCCTGAACAAGGTAGTCTATGGGGATGTACAGACAGGCCCAAAGGGGCGGCATGTAGTGGCCCCTTTTTATACCCAGATCGAGGCCGTGGCAACCACATGCCGTGGCCCTAATTTGGCATTTCCAGAGCGCAGTAGCTGTGGCTTTAATGCACTCCTTCAGCACTGCATCATGTGGACGCAGTGCCGTGATGTGTAGACGCTAAACCCCGACTCGGCCCCAAGGCTGGCCCAAACAAGCGGTCTGCACAGGGCCTATGAGAAGCAAAGAAAGCATATAGTACTTTTGGGACTAACTAAGTGAAAGATGTAGCATAAGCTTTCATAGACTTGGCCTATTTCCTGAGATACAATAAAATAAATAAAAATAATTTTTTTATTTCTATCCCACTTTTTGCTAGGCAAAGTAAGACGTAAAATTAGTCGATGAAAGCTTATGTTACAACATCTTTCACAGCTAGTCTCAAAGGTGCTGTAAAATCCCTTTGCATATTGCTATTCCAGACTAACATGGCTATCTATGAGAGCTCATTTCCGATCCATTTTGGAGGTGCCCTTGTTGGGGAAGGCTAGCCTCATGTGTGGAATTATTATTTTAATATTATTATTATATGAACCAGTATGAAATTCCATAACTGAGCTATGGCACCAGAAGTACACCAGCCAATATTTACAAGTTGACTAAGTTGCTATTCTGTGCACTGAGAGGTATTTAAGTTTTCTAGGAAGCTCGTATTAACACCACCACCTTATCACCATCACCACTACACAATTTTTTTACTTTTAGGGTTGTGTAACGATATGTTTGACAGTCTGCAGAAAATGTATAGTTGGATGATCATCTGTAATCCTTAGATATCATCCTTTTAAACAGCCTTATTATTATTGTAAGTCTTGAGAGCTGGTGTGGTTTAGTCATGTGAGCATTGGATTCAAACTCGGGAGACTAGGGTTTGAATCCCCACTTAACCAGTCACACTCAGTTTCAGAGGAAGGCAAAGGAGAGCCCATTCTGAACAGATCTTGCTGACAAACTATGTGATAGGTTTTCCTTAGGGTCAACCATAAATTGGAAATGACTTGAAGACATACAACAACAACAAGTCCAGCTTGGTCAAGTCATACACTCTCAGCCCCAGAAAACCCTGTGATAAGACACACTGTTAGACAGAAATGACTTGAAGGCAAACAACAACAACAACAACAACAAAATTTTGTCCTTATTACTTCCATGTTATTTGTGCCTTCGGTACCAAATTTTCTGTTAAAAGAAGTAACACTCCAGAAATAAATTTGCTTCATTTAAGTAGCTATACCTGTATTGTTTTAACTTTTTACACTAAGTTACATAAATCTTTGCGAGTAGCCCTGATTCTCTCAGCGTCAGGGGAATGGATGAGTCAGAAATGACCTGAAGGCACATCACACACACTTGGATAATAATCTGTATGTAGTGAGATCTTGTGGCACCTCTGAGACTAACTGAAAGAAAGAAGTTGGCAGCATGAGCTTTCATAGACTTCAGTCTACTTCCTCAGATGCATTTGATGGAACGGTAAGCCAGGGACTGAAACTATATACACTCTTGGTGTATGAGAATATCAGTTCAAATTCAAAACCCTATGGGTATAGAAATGAAGCAACAAGTCCAGTTTTAACAACGGCCATTTGTGAACAAAGACATAGTCACTGGATATGGAAATGAGGTGGTAAGACCAGTTTGGCTTTGGAAACTATTCTGTAAGTGGGGAGAACAGATCAGCAACAGAATAGTCAGTAATGGATTGAACAGGGATAACGGCTTCCTGGCTCACGACATACACTTCAACACTATCTGACCCCATCCTCTTTGTGTGTGTGTCCTATATCATCCATCTATCCTCTTCACCTACAGACTAGTTTCCAAAGCCAAACTGGTCTCGCCACCTCTTTTCCATACCCAAAGGCTATGTCTTTGTCCACAAAAAGAAACTGAAAACATTCAGGGGGAGCTGCGTTGGCCATTTAATAGTGATTTTAGATCGTAAGACTGAGGGCAGGGAAAGGTCTGATAAGTCACTCCGATAGCCTTCTGGCTGAAGAGTGGGGTATAAATACTCTAAATATTGGCCAACCGAAATGCACAATATACTCGTTGCCAGCTTTTGCTTCTTCTCCTGTTTGGTTTGTTAACATCTTGCCTGATGAAGCTTGCAATAAATATATTGTGTATTTCGCTTGGCCAATAAAAGGTATTTTGAATTTGAATCGACATTCTCAAATACCTATGGCATATATATATGTGTGTGTGTGTGTGTGTGTGTGTCCCTGGCTTCAACGCCACTAAATGCATCTGAGGAAGTAGAGCCTTCCCTCCATGGCATGTGACATCATCCAGCCTCAGAGGGAGTGAAAAGGCAGGGCCAGCTCCATCAGGGTTATCCAGAGAAAGAAGAAGGGCCCTCCCTCCGGTCCATCTGCCTTGCTCCAGGCCTCAGAGGGAGAGAGGAGCCACCGGATTTGATCCCCTTCCTCACCATCCCCTTCTCCTTTTGTGTCATGCCTTTTTAGATTGTACGCCTGAAGGGAGGGAACTGTCTAATTAAAGATGATAATAATGATTGTAAGCCGCCCTGAGAGCCATTAGGGCTGAAGGGCGGGGCATAAGTACCGTAAATAAATAAGTAAAACGTGAGGAAGTAGACTGAAGTCTATGAAAGCGCATGCTGCCAACTTCCTTAGTTGGAGCTACTACAAGACTTCCTTACCTATCTACTACAAAACCTCTCCACATATGACTCTGGGGACCAGAGTTCGAATCCATGACACCCACTGGGTGACCTTGGTGCATAGACAGATCTTGTAGCAGCACCTTCGTGACTAACTGAAGGGAAGACAGACATTGGCAGCGTGAGCTTTCCTGGACTTCGGCCTACTTCCTCAGGTGCATGGGAATGAAGGTGACCAAAACAAACAAACAAACAAACAAACAGAAACCTCAGACTCAGAACCCTTGCCAAGAAAATGCAGTAGTTCTCAAGCTTTGGGCCTCCTCCTCCTCCTCCAGATGTTTTGGACTCCAATTCCCAGAATTCCCAGCCATGGTGTTCGTTGTTCAGGAATCCTGGGAGTTGAAGTCTCAGAGAAACAACACGGAGCCCCGGATGAGTGCGTCCCAGGCAGGCTCCTTCTCCTCAAGCCAGGCCTCTCCCTCTTTCCTTCCTTCCTTCTCTGCCTCACCTGCAAGTTGGACGTGGCCGCCATGACGGGCGGAGCTGCGGGCGGGCGACGGAAGCCGAAAAGGGACTCTCTTGGGAGTCCTCCCTTTGAAACCCTTTGAGGTCCCTCCGCTGAAGGAGAGGGCAAAACAAACGGATGGGTTCTTATTAAAAAGCAACTTCTTCAACCCAGTCCCACCGCCGGCCGAGAGACGGATACCAAACTGCGCTTCCGCTTCCGCTTCCGCAACGTCACGTACCGCACCCGGGTGGCTGAGAAGCCCGAACCGGAAGAAAGGGGATAAGGGCGGAAGAAGGGAAGAGCGCGGCTGCTCACGGCGCATGCGCGCTCAACTTCCGGGTTGGTTCTTCTTCCCTACTCTGGTCTCCTACTCAGTGGTTTTTAAAGGGAAAGGATGAGAAATTGGAGCAGCTGCATCCACACTGTGGGGATAATGCAGTTTTGGCACAGCTTTAACTGCCCTGGCTCCATCCTACAGGACTCTGGCGTCTCTCTTTGGGAAAGATTTATTTTTATTTTTAATTGCAATTTGTTTGTTTTCTAAATTGTTATTGTGAGCCGCCTTGGGTCCCTTCGGGGAGAAAGGCGGGCTACAAAATAAATAAATAAATAAATAAAGGCTAAAGAACTTGTGAAACTGAACTCCAGGACTCCCTAGGATGGGGCTTCAGCACTTAAAGCGGTGTAAAACTGCATTATTTCTACAGTGCAGATGCAAAGACTTTGGATCAAACACTGAACAAAAGGGAGATTGTGGCCAAGAAATAAGAAAAGGCTAAGAATGGGAAGGGCAGCTATGAAAGAATTGGTCAAGGCTTCCCTGTGGGTGAGGCATCTCCAAGCTCTCCTATCCTTCACTGCTTTGCTCAGGTCCTGCAGTTTCATGCCGGTGACCTCCCTGATTGAGTCCAGCCACTGGGCATGCAGTCTTCCTCTCCTCCTTCCACCTTTCCTAGCATTATTATCTTTTCTACCCTGTTTCCCCGAAAACAAGACATACCCATAAAATAAGACATAGCAGGATTTCTAAGCATTTGTGCAATATAACCCATACCCCGAAAATAAGACATAGTGATAGGCCCAACACAGAACGGAAGGGAGTGGAAAGAGTGGGGCCAATGGTCCTAAAGGAAATGGAGTCAAAAGAAATTCAGGATTATATTCTGGGTTTGGAGAGTAATGACGATGTTCCAGAAGAAGATGACAACTATATTTGAATAAATGTAGACTGCTGTACCATACTTAATAATAATAAATAAGCCATACTGTGTCTTCTTAAAGAAAAACAGATATAAGACAGTGTCTTATTTTCAGGGCAACATGGTAGTTATATTCATGCCTTCTCATTATGTGGTCAAAGTACAAGAACCTGGATTTGGTAATCTTGGGTTCTAGGGAGAGTTTGTGCTTGATCTATTCAAGGACACATTTGTTGGTCTTTTTGGCTGTCTCTGGTACCCTTGGCACTCTTCTCCAGCACCACATCTCAAATGAATTGATTTTCTTTCTGTCTGCTTCCGTCACTGTCCAGCTCTCACATCCATGTACATGGTGAATATATCAAGCCTGAAATACCCCTAGAAGTCAAGATTATTAAACTGAGGCTGTCATACTTTGGCCACATCATGTGAAAGCATTAGAAAAGACAATAATGCTAGAAAGCAGTAGAAAGAGAGAAAGACAACATGCAAGATGGATGGACTCAATCGGAGGGGAATGCATCAACAGAAGTATAGTGTCTAAATCAAGGGAAGTAATAATGCCCCTCTATTCTGCACTGGTCAGGCCCCAGCTGGAATATTGTGTCCAGTTCTGGGCACCACAATTAAAAAAAAATGTGGAGAAACTGGAGCGTGTCCAAAGGAAGGTGACTAAAATTGTGAAGGGTCTGGAAACCAAGCCCTATGAGGAACAACTTAGGGAGCTGAGCTTGTTTATCCTGGAGAAGAGAAGGTTAAGAGGTGATATGATAGACCTGTTTAAATATTTGAAGGGATGTCACATTGAGGATGGAGCAAGCTTGTTTTCTGCTACTCCAGAGACTAGGACATGGAGCAATGGATTCAAACTACAGGGGGGGGGGGAATTCCACTTCAACATTAGGAAAAATGTAATAAGTTAAAACAAAGTTAATAAGGCTAATATAGCCCTTAGAGTGGAGTGGAGTCTCCTTCTTTGGAGGCTGGATGACTATCTGTCGAGGATGCTTTGCTTGTGAGTTGCTGCATGGCAGGGGGTTGGACTGAATAGCCCTGGCCTTGTGGCCTTTTCCAACTCTATGATTCGATGATTCTATAGGAAGGAGTTTACAAGACCTGAGCAGAGCAATGGAGGACAGAGTGTCTTGGAAGTTTATCACTCACAGGGTCACCAAGAGTCAAGGTCAGTTTGAGGTCAGTTAACAACAAGAGGTACTTTTAGATATGGAGGAAGTGAATAAAACAAGATGTTGTCCTCAATTGTGCTAAGGCTAGGGTTGCCATAAGTGAGGACCTCCAAACTGGGACAAATGTAGGACAAATGCAGGACAACATTTTCAAATGTAGGATACATTTTATAAAAATGGAGGACACGCAAAAAATTGAGGCTTTTTAAAGAAATGTTAATATAAATGCATGTTTCTTAGGCATGATCAAAATGGAGGACATTTTGACATTATTTGTAGACAGATCACGGAAATGT
>NC_056525.1:164344018-164536867 GCF_019175285.1 Sceloporus undulatus
TCACGGAAATGTACTTCCCTTTCTGGCCACCCCCTCTCCCCATTCCAAACAGCACATTTGAGCATTGAACATGGCTTTTATTTAACATTGCTTCTTGCAATTATCAGAGGCTTATTCCCACAACCAAACTCTTTGGTCAAGGAACTTTGTTTCCTTCATTTTGACTTGTTTTTGTCTGTATTCCCTCCCACTAAATAAAGAGACATGAAATGGAGTTAATGGGTACAAGTTGTTAAACAAAAAAGTCTTGTGAGACTCTGTAGGCAAGAGGTGCACCATCTTAAGAACTGCATTAAGCACACTTAGGCTGCTGCCACACTGCTTTCACTCTCATCACCCATCCTATGGAATCCTGGGATTTGTAGTTTTTGTTGTGGTGCCAAGGCTGGCTTTGAAATCTCAGGCATAAGAGAGGCAAAAGGCTTGGGCTGCATCTACACTGGAGAAATAATCGGTTTGAGACCACTTTAAACTGTCTTGGCTGAATGCTATGGAATTCTGGGAATGGTTGTTTGTTCACCACCATAGCAGAATGGCAGTTAAACCCCTGGAAAGCTCTCTGACCAAGGTGACCAATGCCCTCACCCAAATGTAGGGCACCCAAGCAAAAAAAATGTAGACATGGCCAAAAATAAAAGCTAAAAACACCCATGTAATTATAAATCCATGCTTCTTAGCCATGATCCAAATGGAGGACATGTCCTGGAAAAGGAGGAGGATGCCTGGTCACCTTGTCTCTGTTCCAAAATACACTGCAGAAATAAATCAATGCTGGACTGAAATGCCCAGAGTTTCCTCACCAAAGCTGCATCCACACTGAGAGATAATCCAGTTTGAGAATGACTTAACTGTCCTGGGTTAGTGCTGGGGAATGCTGGGAATTGTAGTCTATTGTGGCCTCAGAGCCATCACTGACAGAGAAGTCTCAATGTCTCCCAAACACTAGCATTCCCAGGATTCCTAGCACTGAGTTAAAGTGGGTTATTATTCCTGCAGTGTGTGTGAGAGACATAAAAGCTAGGGACTGGATTCATTTGGAGGATCTCTGTGTCCAAACACACTGCTTGGACTGCCAGGCTCAGTGCTATGGAATCCTGGGAATTGTAGTTTATTGTGGCACCAGAGCTCTCTGACAGAGAAGGCCAAATGCCTCACAGACACCAGCATTCCAGAGCACTGAGCTTTGGCAGTTAAAGGGGTCTCAAAGTGCAGGGGGGGGGGAGAAAAAGCCAGGAGTGTGAATTAGCTCTGAGAGGAGGAGGGAGAAGGAGGAGGAGGGAGGGAGCCAAGGGAAGTGGCCAGTACCACCAGAGGAGCCCCTGCTTTTCCTCATCATCGCAGCCTTCTCATGCTGGCAAGACGCTCTGCCCCCAGCCAGGCAACGCCTCCATTCAGTCTCCTTTTGTCAAAAGAGCTCTGGTGCCACAAGAAACTACAATTCCAGATCCCATAGCACTGAGCCATGGATGTTTAAGGGGGGGGGGTCAAACTATTTCTGCAGCCTTTTGCAACCCCAAAGCCTTCTATATTACCAGCAACTTGCAAGGCAAAATCTCTTCCTTCACCAAGCCATTGAAAACCAACCCAGTGGAGGGGGCTGATTGCTTCTTTCCCATTGGTCAGCTTCGGGAGAATTTGCATATTACAAGTAAAGGTGTTTAGGGCCTCAAAAACGACCCTGGATAAAGGAATACAACAATACTGATGGTAGACATTGAAAAGATGAGGCATTTAGGCTCCCAGTGACTCCCAGTGAAACAGGAACGATTGATGGCCTTTTTTTTTCTTTGCTCACTGTAACCTAGAAAGTAAGGCCTCTTGCAGGGTATATATACCAAGTGGGCTGGCAATAGCTCTGAGTGGCAGATGTTTTGAAGACCTGCTCTCTAGGCTAAGCCAGGCAGGGAGGCGGGGAGGGAGGGTGGCATACAGCCATGGGGAGGGCTGGAGCTGTCTCCAGGGCCTTGCTGGGGGGGAACTCCCAGGGGAGGGGCCAAACCGGGGCGGGACTGTGTGGCCCTGCCCCAAACCGGGAAAGTCCCGCCCCCAGGCGGGATATGGCAAGCCTAGCTAAGGCAGTTGAAGAGAAATTTACTCATCAGAAAAGAATGAGTTTCTTCGCACAAATCAGACAGTTCACCACAGTCACAAAAAGGACCACCACCTTCTCTCTATACTAGTTCTCTGCAAAATGTCATCATTTCCTGTTTCTGATCTTGTATATTTGTACTCTGCTTTTCCTGCAGTGAGCACAAAGTTGTATGCATAGATCTCCTCCCCACACCCCACTTTATTTTTACAACAGGCCTGTGAGTAGAACTGTCTGTGTATCTTCAAGTCATTTCTGACTTATGGGGACCCTAAAACAAACAAATCATGGGGTATTCTTGGCAAGATTTGCTCACAAGCGCTTTCCCTTGCCTTCTTTTGAGGCTTAGAGAGTGGGACTTGTCCAAGGTCAACCAGTGAATTTCCATGGCTGACTGGTGATTTAATCTCTGGACTCCAGAGTCAACCCTTAAACCACTACACCATACTGGCTTATGAATCAATCAGGCAAAGTTAATAAGGCTAAGTTAATATATCCCGCCAATGGCATACAATCTAAAGAGGTACTTGCTCTTAGCCAGTGCAAATCTTTCCTTCATATCTTAATTATTACATGTGTTTTGGGAAGGGTAGTGCTATGAAGGTGCTAAAGAGAGATCTTTTCTCATGCTTATCGCTAACTTCCAGCCTGAAGGTCTTTTGTTTGGATTCATACACTTATACAATGAAACAAATCGCATGCGCATTTATCGTGCAATAAATCCTATTAAAGAAAGTAGAAATTAAGAATAAGTATTATTTATTACAGGCTCAGAGAAAGGCAAAGGCAAATCCCCCCTGAGCAAATCTTGCCCAGAAAACCCTGGAACAGGTTTGCCTTAGAGTTGCTATAAGTTGGAAATGACTTGGAGGCACACAACAAGAGATTTTGTCTATAACCTGAATTTAATATGTAACATGTTTGTTTGTTTTCAGGAGCCCTTTGAATGTGATGTGATCTACTTTCCATATTCGTGAGCACAGAACTGTACAGCCTAAAAGGCTGTTAGAGAGAGGAGATGTAATTTGATTTAACATGTGTTTCTTAATGGGATGATTCTACTAGATGTTTTGCTGGCAACGTTGCAATATTTGGTCCTACGTCAAACAGCATTTGACGCAGGATCCATTCTTGTTATGTCAGAATCAATCACCACAGTTGATTGGACCTCGTCCTTTTACTGCCTCACAAATATACAGGCAAGATGCCTGTGTTAGCACACCCTGTATACCCCATGATCTCTAGACAGCATGTTTTTGAGAGACTGATGACCTTTCAAGATCACTAGGTCAGGTTCCCAGGAGAAGACAAGCATAACCCAAGGCACATGCACATCCATGTAATAAGACAATCTTTATAATGTTTAGACAATAAATGTAAGGTAAAAATGTAAAATAAAAATACAATCTTTATAATTTAAACAATACGATGATAAATGGGTGTACCAAGTGCTCTTTTCTTCCCCCAAGTCATCTGCATTTCCTCCTACATCTTGAGACAAAGGATCTTTGTCTCTCCCTATATAATCTGCCCCGCACTTCCGGGAAAAATCTGTTGGAAGTACATCCAACCAAACTGGTTTCAACTTCTCAAAGAACCCCTATACCCGCCGTTACTATCCCCCCCCCCGCTGATACGAGGAGGGCTAGTTGGCGGGAAAATGGGGCTAGCTGAGCTTCTTCGCTTGGGCAATGCCGTGCCCAAGGTTTTTCTTCGCCGCGTTAGCACTTGCGGTGAAGAAACCGTTCCTATGGAGGACTGTCTCTGGAGACTCCTGGAAACATGTCTGTCGAGCTTCCGCTCCCAAAACGGAAGTCCTAAACTATGGAACATCCTGCCAGAAGAGATCCGTGTTATTACCTCCTTGGAGGGTTTCAAGAGGGCAGTTAAGACGGATCTCTTCTGGCAAGCCTATCCACCCACTCTTCTATTCAGGATCAGAATATTATATCTTATAATTGTTTGACTGTACTGTTTTTAACTGTTTTAATGCTTGAAAATTATATGTTTTATTCTTGTATCTTATTGTTATTTTTGGGTTGTGATCTTGCCTCGATCCACCTGGGAGAGGCGGGAAAATATAAATAAATTTTATTATTATATTATTTTATCTCCTTGCCGCCAAAGCAGCAAGCCAGTCTCTCTGCCTACCTCTTGTTGTTTTTCTAGCCAAACTTCCTTGTCACTCCATTCAAGGGATATCATGAACCAACTGCTGTTTTTCTCACACAAAAATTAAAGCCATCAGCCAGCATAGAATCCAATAGTCGATTCCTAGGAAAGTCATCAGGTCATTTGTTACAGTGCTAGAGATTATCGAGCACACTCCTAGAGATTAGTTATCATTTATAAATATGGGTCTCAGAAACAGCCTCTTTGCACACAGCCAGCATACACCTCTGCACTCTGTATATGAAACTGCCTCACCCTCAGATCTCCTAGTCCGAGCCACTCCAACTCTCCATGGTCTTCTCATTGGACAGGTAATTATCACCCCCTGCAAATCCCTCAAACTCTGCTATCCTGTTTCCATATTTCTGTTTCAGTTAGCTCTGACTGCTGTGTCTGTGTGTATTGCTATTGTGTGTGTGATTGGACTCTGTTTTTTTCTAAATAAAACTCACAATTCACCCAAATCTGGAGTCCCTCTCAGTTATTACTGGTATACACAGGTGCAAATGGTCCTAATGGGTACCCAGTCTCTTGTAAAATCTAATTTCCCCAACAATTAAAGTAATGCTGTCATATTGGTGGGGACCCCCCAGTTCTTTACTCCCACATCTTTCTTTGGGTAACATATAAGGTTACTCCATATATGCTATATACCTGGCCATTGTAGCTTATGAAAACTAAATTATAAAGATTGACAGGTTAAATAGGCTTACTGTTTTAAGAGATGGTAAATCTTGCATCATTGGAAGAAAAGTGTAATTTTTCTACTTTTTAAAAATCCAACAATAGAAAAGACACCTTGTTACTGTGTGCCTTCAAGATGTTTCCAACTTATGGTATCCTTAAGATCATGGGGTTTTCTTGACAAGATTTGTTCAGAGGAGGTTTGCCATTACCTTCTCCTGAGGCTGAGAGACTTACCCAAGGTCATCTAGTAGGTTTCATGCTGGGAATCGAACCCTAGTCTCCAGAGTCATAATCCAACATTCAATCCACTATGTCACACTAGGTCTCAGAGAAGATGCTTACTCTTACTTCTTTTGAGCTACTCTGCCATAGAGCTACTCAAACTCAGAATATTCCAAAATTATCTTATTTCTTGGCTTTTAAGCCTGGCTTCCAGCCTATTTGTGAGAAACGGTAGTAAATGTTGAGTTACCTGTTACGAGATTTTGTTTGGGCTGTGCTGCCCCCCCCTTTCTCTTTTTTTGTAAGTTATTTAATTAAAAGAGATAACAGATACCACATTATAGACCTGTTAGATGATCATCATGTAGAGCATTGGTGATAATTGTGCAGCCCTCCACATTGTGAACTGCAGCACTACCCAGTATAGCCAATGGTGTGGAATGCTGGGAGCTGCAGCTCGACAATATTTGGAGAGAGATGCAAATCTCACATCAATGTAGAGTTTGGAGGCAGATTATTTTGTTAAATGAAATTGCTGCTTTTAACTACAGTGGACCACAATATCCTGTGAGAGAGCTTTGGACGTATGCCAGGCATTCCCAAGAGTGCAGCAGAACAAGTTTGAAGGGTAATAACTGGAGATACTAATTTGTTTTGTTAGAGATTTAAAATTGCACCTGTCTTCTATCCAGCATTTGAGATAATTTACTGTGAATGATAAATACTGAGGAACAAAATTATTCAGTTAAATGTATGAATTAAGAGTCTAGTTGCATGTTCAAGACTTACATGATTTATTTGGTATAAGTAGCAGGCTGTTCAGAACAGGGCCATCCTCACAGTTCATAAAGCAGTACAAGGAAAGAGCCAGTATCACTTTCACCAGGATGGAGCTTCAGAATCAGAATACTGTTTTCAAAAATCCCCTTTCTCAAGAACCCACCAATATTTTTTTAAAAAGCATTTAATACAATTCATACCATTAAAAGAAGATGAACCCCAGGTATTATGTGTGCATCTAAATCATAATTTTATGAGTCTTAGCAGCAGAGGAAAGGAACTTTATAACAGTTTGTGTTACACTTTGTTTTAGCATTTTTCTAATAAATAAAGGAAGTACCATTCAGCAGGTCTTCCAGGGGCTCATTCCCACTTACATTTAAACTGGTATGGTATTCGCGTTCGCTCCGTGTTGGTAAAGCAATTCCAAAAGGGCCATCGTTCCCACTATGAAAGAGGATCTTTTCTGTAATCACTTCTTTTTTTGGCACCATTGTCATCCCCACTAATTTGCGCCGCTTCAAAATGCATGTCAATCATCTATATGTCATCAGTGACATAAGCAGCAGCATGGGCAGTCCAGCTTGGGAACTATTATAGACATATATGTACAAAAATAAATTGATAGAATATGTGATTTATTGGTATTACAACTAGCATGGCAGGATGGAGAAAACATACGCTGGAAGCCATGCCAGTAAAAGTCCTCTCACGCCCTAGAAGAAGTAATGGGACATGCTGCGGGCACGAACCCCTTTATTTCTAATGGGGTTTGAGCATACACGTTTTTTCCCTTATGCGGGGGGGGGGTCCAGAACAGAAGGGAAGGGCACACTGTATATCATTTGCTCAATTTTTATAAATGCTATAACCACCTCAGAAGAACTATATGAATGCTGATTGCGATGGACTTCCAGAAAACCAGGAGTGTTGGCTGCAATTTACAAATTTCTAAAAGCTGTATTAGCTAATGAAGTAGTGAAATGCCTTGGCCCAGACAGGCTCTGTTTAAACAATAATGAAAAATTATACCACTCACTACCTCCAGAGAAGCACAACCTTGTTAATTCTCACTAGAATAAAACTATTTAATCAATGGGGTTTACTTACAGTTGGTTCAATGGGCCTACTCCAGCTCGAGACTCATAAATAAATTTTAATGTGAAGTCGAAGGCTTTCATGGTTGAAATCCATATTTTTGTGGGGTTTTTGGGCCATATCCTGAGAGAAAGTGGTTTACATGTTAATCTCTGTGTTGATCAGTTGTTGAATGGCAAGGCCTCAGGGTGTCCATTTAATTAATGATCCATGGTCTGTTGGGAAATTCCCCTGACCCTGGGAGGTTTTCATTTGCACTTGCTGAGTTCTGATTTTGTTGTTTTTCAGGACTGGTAGCCAAACTTTGTTTACTTTAAGTGTTTCTTCTTTCCTGTTGAAGTTGTCCAGGTGTTTGAGGATTTCAGTGGCTTCCCTGTGCATTCTGACCTGATAGTTGTTGGCATAGTCCAGAATTTCTGTGTTTTCAAATAGCATTATATGCCCTGGATGGTGTATAATGTGTTCTGCTACTGCTGATTTTTCTGGCCAACCAGTCTGCAGCGGCTCTCATGTTACTTGCTTCATGTTTGGACTCTAAGTTTGATGGTCCCTATGTAGACTTGTCCACAGCTGCATGGTACGTATGTGGTAAACTCCTGTTGCTGTGAGAGGGTCTCCTCTCCTTCGCTGAGTGCAGCATTTGCTGGATTTTCTTGATCAGTCTGTAGATCATCTGGAAGTTGTGTTTCCTCACCAGTTTCCCTATTCTGTCTGTGGCTCCTTTGATGTATGGTAAAAATGCCTTCCCTTTGGGTAGTTGTTTGTCTTCACTCTCACTGGTTTTTCTGGGTCTGGCAGCCCTTCTGATGTCTGAGCTGGAGTAACCATTAGCCTGTAGAGCCCAGCCCAGGTGCTTCAATTCATCTTCCAGGAAGTGGGATTCACAGATCCTTTTTGCCCGGTTTACCAGTGCTTCTTTTTTGTCCTGGGTGATGGTTGGAATTCTTGTGTCTGTCTGTCTGTCTGTCTGTCTGTCTGTCTGTCCTGTGTGTTTTCTGTATACTTTGTGGCCCAAACATTGGTTTGGTTTGCGGATGACCAGGACATCCAAGAATGGCAATGTTCCTTCCTTTTCTTTTTCCGTCATGAATTGGATGTTCGGGTGGATGTTGTTTCAGATGGTTCAGAAACATGGTCAGATCTTCTTCTCCATGGCTTCAATGTCATCCATATATCGCGAACCATATTGTGGGCTTTCTTGGAGCTGTTTTCCAGCATTTGCTTTTCAAAGTGTTCCATGTACAAGTTGCAATCACAGGGCTCAGAGGACTTCCCATGGCTACTCCATCTCTCTGCTCGTAGAATGCATTGTCCCACTGGAGTAGTTTGTAGTGAGGCAATGTTCGAACGGGGCTGTGATGTGTTCTGGAACAATTTAGGCCAATATGTTGCTGCCCTCCCATGGTATAGAAGAAAATGAGTCAGACATACCAAATTATTAACTGACAAAATCTCAGTTAAGAAGATGCCACATTTCTTAATTGTTCTTTTATGGCGCATAATTGCTTCATTAGTCACAAGGAATGTCTCACAGTCAACCCAGTTGCTTCACTCACTTCCTGCTCAGGTTTCACACCTTTAAACTCTTTCTACCTAGTGCTACCTGTTGCTGCAGGGCTCAAGCAATGTATGCTGAAGGTTATATGGCAGAGGCATTACATTCCTGCATAAAGCCCTCCCTTCTATCCCTTTAGGCTGAAGTGAGGAGAGAGCAGGTTGTGTTAGGATTTGCATTTTAGATGGTTCCAAAAATGCTCTGCAGTTGGGCCGAAAGAGTTGGTCCTTCTCTCTGTCTTGTACATCTATTTCATAGCCAAGGGGTCAGAGGAGGGAAGCCCTGATGTGGCAGCCTTCACAGGCATGTTTGCTGGAGACAATGCTCTCTTTTGCCAGCGATAAAGAATTATTATTATTACTATTATTCAGGCAGGGCATTGAGATTTACATATTGTAGTATGTGTGGAGCCAGCATGATGTAGCGGTTTGGTGTTGGACTATGATTCTGGAGATCGGTTTAATCCCACTTAGCCATGGAAACCTACTTTGGCGGGTCACAGACTCTCAGCCCCCTGAAACCCCATGAAGTTCCCTTTTGGGTGAATGACTTGAAAACACACAACAACAGCAAAGTGTGTGTATGTAGCAGTGTGCTGTTCTTTTCATCTTTAATTAATATTTATGTTTTAAATGTTTTCTAACCATTTTATTACACAAATTGTTGTTGCTAGCTGTTTTGAGTCAGTCTTGACATGGCGACCCTGTGAGTGAGAGGTGTCCAAGCCCCGATCTTCTACCTCCTTGCTCAGGTCCTGCGGGCTCAGGCCCATGGTCTCCCTGATTGAATCTATTCCTCTGTCATGCAGTCTTTTCTCTTCTTCCCTCCATCTTCCTCAGCATCACTGTCTTTTTTAAGGATCAGCTTTTCATTATGTGGCTGAAATATGACCAGCCTCAATTTAGTCATTCTGGCTTCCATGGAGAGTTCTGGCTTAATCTTTTCTAGGACACATTTGCCTCTGTTTTTAGCTGTCCATGGTATGCTCAGCACTCTTTTCCAGCACCACATCTCAAATGAATCAATTTTCTTGCTATCTGCTTTCTTCACTGCCCAGGTCTTCACCGGCAGATTACTACATTGTTAATTTCTTTTTCTTTTCTTTTTAAAGGTGGGTTCGATATGTTACAACTTGCAAGAAACAAAGAAAGAGGAGAAAAAAATAAGCAAAGCTGAAACCCTGATAAGTTAAGGAATTAAATAGAGAGGTAGAAGATGCATAGGAAAACTGGATTTATAGATAAGATTGACTGTATTAATGCATGAATGAACCAGAAATTGCCGAAGTTCAAGGAAGTATGCGTGCTGAAAGAGTGTGAAACTCATAATAAACAGCTTAGTTTAATTTTTCAGTTTAATAAGAAATAAAAATGTTTTTTGATAAAGAACTATGTGTTTTTAATTGTATTCTCTTTTTTATTGTGAATTAATAAACTTTATAAAAAGTAATAGGGAATACAATGGCTTGAATGAATCTAACTTTAGGTGTTAGCTGTATATCTTTACACTTAGGATTTTGTCTATTTATTCCATGTTATTTCTATCTCTGGTACTAAGTTTCTGTTAAAGAAGTAATCTGCAGGAACCCATCTACTTCGTTAATGGAGGTTATGTATACAAGCAATTTTCGTTAACTGGGGTTTATACATATTCTTAATTTAATTCAAAATGTTTAGTGTAAATTATCAATAAATTCTATGCTCAATTTTTTACAAATGCATTAATTTAGAAAAATAAATAAAATTAAAAATACAGGTATCCAATTTATCTTGAAAGATAAATTTCAGACACCCTGTACTATAATGGTCAAAGTAGCTTTGTTCCAAAACTATTCCAAAAGTAATTAATTTAGAATGTAAAGCATTTTCCTTATTCCAATCATTAACATAATTTTCATTTTTGATAACAATTGTTAAAATAATTATCAGGTTTTTTTTTTAGCAATTAGAGTAGCAAATAAATGTTAAGTGATTATTTTCAAGCTCTGCTCAGAGCCACTAGATTTAACTTCTATAGATTTAGAGTAACTCAGTTGATACCTCAAGAACTATAAACTGAATGATTCACTGCAGTTGGGCATTACACACACACACACACACACACACACCACACACACACACACACAAGCTCAAGGAAATCTTGACCAACACCTTAATAGTTCATCAGTGGGATTTCTCTTTGTGGTGTATACAACAATTTGTGCAAGTTCCAAGTGTCTGTGGATACTGACTACGGTACTTCTAAATTACAGCAATGGTGTGTGCAAACAAAGCAAGAAGGGTAACTTCCTGTTACATGAGAATTCTCTTGTTACTCATGGGTGGCTGCCAATTACTCGACTTCCCACCAGACTTTGTATGTGTGTGTATATGTGCCTTCCATTCACCTGCCAGTTTATGGCAACCCCATGAATCATATAATTTCTTGGGCAAGAAACAAAACAGTAACATCCAAAATCCACAAACATTAATACCTTATTTGCCCAACCAAAAATGCACAAATACATTCTTGCAAGCTTTTTGAAGCTCCACTGACTTCTTCATCAGGAAAAAAAAGTGTTAAAAACTCATACAACCGAAGGGGGGGGGGGGAGGGAAAATGAACAGCCAATATTTTGTCCAGATGGGTTTTTTTTGTTTTGTTTATTACCCATTATTGTGATCAGAGTGGTTTTGCCAGTTCCTTTCTCAAATATACCTTGTTATAGTAGGAACCTCACAATTCTGTGCATCTTGTGAAGTTATGGTGCACCCTGGTCTAAAATAGAGAATAACAATTAATTGATGCTTAACCGTATTTTTTTTTGTTGTGTGCCTTTGAAGCCTTCTTACATTACAAAGCAAGACAAGAGGCAGCGAAATAGAAGTGGCTTCTGTTTACCTCTCCACTTGCCCTTGAAGAACCTCCATTCTTCCAGAGGGAGACATAGTAAAATGTGCCTTTGTCCTGCTGGAAAAAATCATTTGACCAAAGGCATGTATTTACAACCATTTCCCATGGAGGGAGAATTAGGTTGCCATAAGTCGGACCTCCAAACCGGGACAATGTAGGACAAGTCTAGGACAGCATTTTCAAATGTAGGACAACATTTCTAAAAAATGGAGGACACGGAAAAAATGGTGATTTTTAAAAAATGTTAATCTAAATGCATGTTTCTTAGGCATGCAGCAACAATGGAGGACATTTTGACAATTATTCTGCTGACAGATGTACGAAATGTATTCCCTTTTGGCACAACCACACCCAATTCTAAAACACACACACACATTAGCACATTTTACACTATTCATTAAAATTTTCTTTTCTTTGCTTGCTTCTGTTGGATTTTTAACACTTTTGCCTGAGAAAAAGAATGTCAGTAGAGCTTTGAAAGTGCATGATATATTTGTGCATTTGGTTGGACTATACAGGTTCTCACTGCATAGTAGATTTTGGTTGTTACTCTTATTGTGTGGTCCAATTTGTCAGTATTAAGCATTTTTTTATATGGTGCAACCATTCTGCGTAAAGTTGTCAATACTCCTACAAAGTGTTAGACCATTATGTGACGAAATCATAATGACACATAGAGAAGGTCCAAAAGGTTGGAATTAACAAATAGAGTATGGCAAGTCCTACTCTCCACTCTCTCAGCCAAGAGAAGAATGAAGGTGGCAGAACCTCTTCAGAAACAATCTTCAAGAAATCAGGATAGGTTGCTTATTATGGTCCGAATGGCTTTTCAGTTCTAAGTCTCTGGGCCAGCCATCTGCAAACTACAATTTCCAATCCAGCAGGGCTGCCATAAGTCAGAAAGGAGTTGAAGCACATAGCATAACAAACGACAATAGAGGAAAGAGGGGAAGAGGAGAGGAAAGAAAAGAGAAGGGGGGAAAAGAGGGGCTGGCTTGGTTGCTAGAGCATTGGAGGAGCCCAAATGGCCCTGCCAACCCAGTGGGAGACCTTGGGCAAGTCACACTCTCTCAGCCCTCTTAGGAAAATTAAGGCATCCTCTCCTCCTTTGAGAAACTATGCCAAGGGAACTCTACACCAATTCAACAGAAGAGAGGAAGAGAGGGGAAAGAGAGAGGAAAGAAGAGGAGGAAATAATAAATAATAATAATAACAACAACAACTTTATTATGGCCATTTTGCCGCACAATGACCCAAAAAATTCCAATTTAAACACCACATTATAGGTTCATGTGCAGGCAGATTAGAAAGTATAAACAAAGACAGTCTGCAGGATCAGGCAAAGACCACAACAAGCCCTGGGTCCTCCAGGAAAAGAGGAGGAAGGAAGGAAAGAAGAAGGGAAGAAAAAAGGAGGGGGGAGAAGAGGAGGCTGCCTTCGATGGAGGGAGACAGCCGCCTGGGGCTTTTTCTCCCTCCTCCTCTCCCCAGAAGCATAGCCACCTGCAGAGCAGAGAGAGCCCCAAAGGAAAGGCAAAAAAAGCAACGGACTTTAAAGGGAGTTCCCTGTGCCTTGCCTTTTGCCTTGTGCTGAGCCCTTGGGGACGGAGGAGGAGGAGGAGGAGGAGGGGGCTGCCCAACCAGGAAGCCCCTGCCATGCTCCTTCTCCTTCTCCCTCGGCAGACATCGTGTGCTGAAGAGGAGGAGGAGGAGGAGGAGGAGGAGGAGAAGGAGGCGTGACTAAGGCCTGTTACAGCACAGCCAAAAAACGCTGTTCGAGTCACTTTGGAGGTATGGTATTTCAATGATGCATGAGTCCTAAGAGGCCAAAAGCCACACCAAAGCAGCACTCCCAGTCCTTAGGACTGGAGCGTGGCTTTGTACGCTTTTGGACTCTTAGGATGCATGCATCATTGAAATACCATACCATACCTCCAAAGTGACTCGAAGAAGCTTATTTCGGCCTCTGTAACAGGCCTAAGGGGTCACATGGGGGGAAGGGCATCCTGCCTTGTTCCAGGCAGACAGAGCTTGTCAGTAAAAAGTCTTGACTGGAGATTGACAAAATCTGGCCTGGAGTCAGCAGGAACCGGGATTGAAAGGGCACCCAAAACGAGCGGGAAACGTTTATACCCTCCAATCCGTGAATTTCACGGGGGCAGCCGGGTTATGGCAAAGCCTAGGGAGAATGGAAGTTACTACAATGTTATGCGGAGGTATGTTTATGATTTATGGCGACCCTAAGGTAACCCCTACCATGGGATTTTCTTGACAGGATTTTTTCAGAGGGGGGGTCCATTGCCATCCTCTGAGGATGATTGTGTAACTTGCCAAGGCTACCCACTGTTTTTTTTTTGCGCTGAGCGGCAGGATTTTGAACCCTGGTCTCCCAGAGTCCTAGGTATATACTGTACCACACTAATTTATAGTGTTAATATTCCACTAAGGGTGTGTGGCTGTGTGGACCACCACTGGTGACACCACAGAGAGAGGTGACAACCAGCTGAATGCAAACCCCTTCCTGCTGTGTGCCATTCTATCACGGGTAGAATGGTGCCTGGGGCCGGCGATGCACCTCTCTCAGCCATGCACAGTCTGGACATGAGAAGAGTAGTGTGCAGCAACAAGGTGAGGGTGTGGGCTCTTTTGCTCCCTCCCCCCAGAAGCTTAGCCCCCACACCAGGTTCCATTCCCACTTATTTTAGATCCGATTCCTGAAACCAGTTCAGCAAACACAGTGGTTCCCAAATATATTGCGCCGGTTTCAGGAATCATCAGGAATCGTCATGCCTCCCTGAAGCCCATCTTCCCTGCCTCTCCGACCATGCCTCCCTCCGTCTCCTTCCTTCCTTCCTTCTTTCCTTCCTTTTCTCCTCCTCCTCCTTTCTCCTTCCTCCTTCACAGTTTCAGTTCACGATCTGTTTAAACCACAGTGGGAATTTTATGGGACATCCCAGGCCGTGATGCCAATGGCTGCCTCTGTGGAATTTTGGGGTTTGAAGTTTAGTGAGGCCTAAGAGCTCTATGGCTGAAAATTCTCAATGGCCCTCCCTACACTGCAAATCCAGGGTCTACAGGAGGCAGGCATAGCATTAAAGTGGAATAATAGTACTCAATATACAATAACAGTGTGGTGTGATCTTAGTTCAGTGCTCAGGCTACTGCACCACACTGCCCTTATTTTATCATATTGAAACACAGAGAAAACAGCATGATGGCAAACAATTCAATCCTGTGTGTGTGGCATGGTATCTCCACATTTGTTTTTCTGATAAGCTTTTCAGCTACTGTCTGTATAAATTACCACAGCACACAAAACATAATCTTTGCAAATTGCTTTTGCTCACCTCGTAGGAGAGGAATAGGAAGCTGCCATTCTTGAGAAAATGTATTGTGTTGATCTCCTGCATGATTCTCTTTTGCAGAGATTGTACCAACCCTCTGAAACAGCCTGTAAATGTACAAACATCGTGATTAAATGAAATTGCTCTTTTTTCTAAACATTTTTTAAAATAACCCTAATGTACCAGTACAAAAACCTTGCATTGATGGAATTTTAGAATATTGGAAACAGGAGAATTTTAGATATTTAGATCTAAGGTTAAATGTACACGTTATTCCTGGACCCCAGTTAAAATTTAGTGCCTCTCCCTGCTGGAAAACAGTGGGAACACTTTTTTGGGGTGCTAATGTGTCACATTGGCTGTGACAAAAATATCCTGATGGGGGGGGTGGAGCTGTGATTTACCCAGCTCTTTTCGTTTAATAAACAGTGGTTAGATTTTGGGGAAGATGCTTGGAAACTGTCAGGGTGACAGAAGTGTATTTACAGGGAAAAGTTCTATCGTGTCTGCAAACAAATATAGCTTTGAGAGCCTAAAATGTTAAGCATGAAAGTTAAGAACTTGATGCAACCTGACTCTCAACGTGATGGCTGCAGGTTCTAGGTTCTAGGCACATGTGTGTATTACAGGGCTACCTCATGCCTGCGTGCCTGCCTTGGGCTCCTTCTCTTTGCTCCTACTCCTAGTGCCATCCTCTGCCAGGACAAACTGTGCCACAGTTGAATGGCGGGTGAGAGGGAGCAAAACTGGGAGTAGGAGGTTACTCTTGAATGTGAGGCAAACCAGACCCCTCCAGCTGTGGGTGCTCCTTTGTAAAAAGCAGAGTGGGCAGCTTGAAACTTGACTGCTTTGTCAATGTTGCATAGTTGCCTTGATAGTGCAGGGGAGGGCACAAAGAAGAAAAGAACACCTAGACAGGCAACCACAGCACGCATGGCTCCATTCTTTAGGAATGAAAAATGGAAGCTATCATGTGGGAGATGAGTGCTGTGAAATTAAACAAAACAGAAATACATGTCTCATTTCCATTACAGAATAAACTGGTTTTTGAGTCAAATTGATTCAACATGGAGTCGCATCACAGGCTGACTGTGCCACAGGAAACCGATTCAGATCTGCAGCTCATTCACATTAGTGCTGAATCGATTCATTGCAAAAACATGGGTAATTCAGTGGATCCGGAAGATTTAAATGGATTTAGTGCTGGGGGCCTCCTTCACAAACTGCATCAGGAATCAATGCAGTGTGAACACAGAGCCATTAAACCAGTTCAGATTCACTTGCAAATCGGTTTATATGTAGTGGGAACAAGGCCATGTTTTATTCCACAGGTAAGAATTGGGGAGAATAGGAGTGAACCTGGAGGTTGAGGGGGAAGGGAACATTAACACGATACTAAGCTGACCCTTCCAGCCCTGGGTGCTCCTTTTCTAAAACTGGAGTGGATGGCTTGAGACCAGCAGTTTGGCTGTGGGGCTGATTTGCATGATTCTATGGAAAATGGCATCTGGATCTAAACAAAACTTTTTTGGCTTTTCTTTCTCACTATGCCTCCTCTCTTTCCTTCCTTCCTTCCTCCTTCCTTCCTTCCTTCCTTCTTAAAAAATGTACATTTCCATTATTGTGGTAGGGAGGCACTTTAATGCTCTCAGGAAAAGGAACCTGGGAGGATCCACCCAATGGGAGTGCAAGTGGGTAGTACAAGAATGCTACTGGTTAATTTATTTATAAGCTATACATATATTCACAGTAATGTCGGGAAGAAAAAAAAACCAGAGCTGCTGTGGCTTTTCATTGAACACAAAATGGTAGAAATGCTAATTTATAGTGATTTGATTTGGGTCCAGGGAAATGCATGGCTCTAAGATCAATTTGAGTTTGGATGAAAAGGGGAGAGTGTGGACTGATGAGGCAAAATTGGGCTATGCACTTGAAGCAGATTATTTTGCAGGTTGGATTCAGCCATAACGTTTTCTTCTTTCACAATTCAGATCCTCCCACTTTATTTTTTTCAAACCTAATCATTGGACATGGGATATTTTCAAATGGGAGGAAAGCCAAGGAGTAACAGACATACTCCTGGCATATTGCATGATTGCATGTAATATTTTCAATGATGTCAACTCATCCAGGACTTATCGGGTGAAGATCCAGGAATGTCCAGCCAGCAACAAACCATTATGGGCTTCCCTGTGAATGGTTTGTTGCTGGAGTATTCCTGAATCTTCACTGGATAATCACAGATGGAGTGCATAGTGTCTGGAAATCTTCAGCGTGATCATGTAATTATGCCAGGAGTATGCCTTTTACTCCTGGCTTTTTTCCCTGTCTGAAAATCGCATTGTTCTCCTTCCTCCACCTGTCCAACACTACGTCCCATTCTTACTCTCTCATCCAGTCACCATCCATGAAAAATCCACCCTACATTCAATTTGTTACCATCCCCTAAAACTACATTAACCAACAATTAATGGTTCAGTCACGAGGCTTTCCTAAATTTTGTATTGCAATTTCCATCACCACCTACCAAGATGAGTCAGTGCTGGGAATCTGGGAGTTGCAACATAAACATACGCCAGGACTGGATGGTTGCTACTTGAGTAAAGTAACAATGCAACATTTTACAATGTATGTAATACCATAGGTCTTCAGTGTCATCCCTAACCCTGGACAAAATTCTCTGTGTGAAAAATTCCAAGACTGAAGACTCCAGGAGACTCCCACCAACTCTAGATTTTGTAGGCACCTTTTCATACATTTCAAGAAACTGCACTTTTCCCTTAAGCAAGAAAAAGCTTGAATGAGATTCCAGACAGGCCACCAAAGAACTACCTTGCCATCAGAGTCAGAGGTGGTGGTGGTGAAGTGACCACTCAGCTTTAGAGAGCATCAGTGCCAGAAGGTGCAGACACAGGTTGTCTCTCACTGTGATGACACACCTTAAATCACAACTAATTAGCATTTCAGAAGGATAGGTATTTCAAGACTAGACAGGGACGTAGCCAAGGGGGGGGGGGGTTTCTTGGGGTCCGGACCCCCCTTTCCATTGAAAAATGGTGTTGGTGCTGCTGCGCCGCCGCACTCAAGCCCCATTATAATGGTGGGACCTTAGTCTGGCCCCCCCTCCCTCCTAAAATCCTAGCTACGTCCCTGGACTGGAGGCTCTTTGGATGCTGGTTTCCAACTAGCTACAACTAGGAATCTAGTTCTAGACAATCAGTTCTCACTTCTGCCCTTTCTGCTGCTTAGCAAGCGCATCCTAAGCTATGTGCAATTAAGTTTCCTAATGACTCTCCCATGTTTGTTGTCACTAGCTACCAGCGTTATCGTCCTAAACTGGCACATTATTTGAATTTACGTGTTGCTTGCACTGGCTTCCCACAGCAATAGTGTTATCAGATTACACTTGCAGTCAGCTTGCCTTTCCAAGTCTGATTTGAACCTGGACAAATCTGTGTTTTGACTGGCCCCCCTTTGGGTTTGCCAACTTTCCTCCCCAGGGATTGACTACAATTAGGTCTCCTTATCTGAAATCCAAAATACCCAAAAACTGTGTGTTTCTTTGTTTTGAATTCACCCCAAATGATATAGATAAAATCTACAAGAGAAAGAGAGAGAGAGAATTCCATTGAACTCAATGGGGCTTGCTTCTGTATTGAAATGTGCATGATTGTTTGACAGAGATGGAATCCTATACACTTTTATCTTGAAGTCACTCCCACTGAACTCATTAGAATGTGCTTCTGCGTTATCACCTATCCACAAGACTATAGCGTTTGATTCAGTCATTCTTCATAACATATTATCCCTTTTAGCATGCCTTTTCCAACTAGAGATTAAGGATGCAGCTACACTTTAGAAATAATGGCCTGTTACAGACTGCCATTATTAGTTTTGTGAAGCTGCTTCGGGTCTCTTTGGAGGTATGCTATTTAAATGATGCATGGGTCCTAAGAGTCCGGAGGTCACGCCAAAGCCACACTCCATTCCTAAGCACTGGAGTGCAGCTTTGGTGCAGCTTCCGGATTCTTAGGACCCATGCATCATTTAAACAGCATACCTCCAAAGAGACCCGAAGCAGCTTTATTTTGGCAGTCTGTAACAGGCCAATGCAGTTTGACACCACACAATACGTAAAGAGCTAGTATAGGAATACTTGGTTAATCTAAATAAAGTTTCCAGGGTCAGATGAACTACATCCAAGGGTTCTAAAAGAACTGGCAGAAGTAATCTCAGAGCCACTACTTGTTTTCTGTGGCTCCAGAGAATAGGACCCCGAGCAATGGATGCAAACCACAGGAAAAGAATTTCACCTCAATTTTAGGAAGAACTTCCTGACAGTAAAAGCTGTTTGAAAGTGGAATATGCTACTTTGGAGGGTGGTGGTCTCTTTCTATGGAGGTTTTTTAATAGAGGACAGATGGCCATCTGTCAGGGGTGCTTTGACTGTGTGTTCCTGCATGGCAGGGAGTTGCACTGGATGCCCTTGTGGTCTCTTCTAATTCTATGATTCCATGTTACTATGAATTGTTGTGGCTCCACCCTATGGAATCCTGGAGTTTGTAGTTGTACAAGGTCTTTAGCCTTCTCTGCCAAAGAGTTCCAGAGCTTCACAAAACTACAAATCCCAGGATTCTTTAGAATGGAGCCATGGCAGTTAAAGTGGTGTCAAACTGCATTATTTCTATAGTGTAATGCATCCTTGGAAGGCTATGGCATTTTGCTGACTCTTTAAAAACAACAAACATTCTTTCATTTTTCATGTCTATAATTCAGATGGAGACATCTCCATCACGTAGACAGTTCTTTTTATTCATAGGTGACAAGTTATCTTTTTTCCTATACTTTCTGGCAATAGTATAGGCAGTGCCCTCCAGACTAAAAAGACATCTTGGCATCACTTGGGAAAATTGCCTTAGGATGCCACTGTACCTCAAAGTTAAATTGTGTTAACTCTCCTGGCTTCCGCTTCCAGATGGCATGACTCAAGTCTCAGTAAAAGGGTTCATGCTACAGTGTTCTCAAAAAAACTAGAAGTCTGAGGGCTTCGTCAAAGAAGACAAATCCATTAAACCAAAGTTTACCTTGCAAATATCTGACTCACCAAAGACATTTATTTTTTTAAAATTGTGTCATCTGTTTTTAAAACTTTTCAGTCATGTGAAGGTTTAAGGTAGAGACAGGGAACCTTTGGCCATTCAGAAGAGATTACCACACAGGGGTTATCCTGTCCTTGTGCCCTTCTTGTCCTATCCTTCCCGTGCGATTGCACGAAGGACTTTCAGATGACGTTGTGCAGATCCCATCATTAACCCATCATTAACCTGTCATTAAAGTGACATTTGCTGGCATTTTGCATTAATGGAAGTTCGCGTTATTGCAATGCCGCTTTAATGACTGGTTAATGGCAGGATCGATGTTACAGTTTGAAAGCATTTCTGCTATTGCAGTCATGGATGGGTTAATGATGGGATAAGATGGGGGGGGGGTGATCCTGTCCCTATTCCATCCCCTAATTTCCAGAGTGTTTGCATCACAGTTCCCACAGTCCCTTGCCATTACCCATGCTGGTTGAGGCTTCTTGGAACAGAGTTTAAAACCAAACTCTCCCTTACTCTGATTTAGGGACTATTTCAGTATTCTCTGCTCTAAATACTATTGGTAGTCTCAGATAGAGTAGGCCTATTGAATTAGTGGGATTGACACATCATGGGTCTCCAACTGGGACTACTAATAGATTTCTGAGCTCTTTCTCCTTTGTTATATTTTCTTCTCTATCGCTTTCTTTTTAAAAATAATTGACTGATTGATTTTAACACTAACAAACTAGATTACAATTAGAATCAAAACAATATTCATCCAACAAATACATTCAGATAATAATAATAAAAAGAAAGAAAGAAAGAAAGAAAGAAAGAAAGAAAGAAAGGGCCTTATCATAGGATGGTGCTTGTGAGGAGAGATATTTGTAAATTATAATGTTTTCCTAATTTCCTTATATACAAATATAAGTTGTGCATGGGCTACTAGGAAAAGCACTGAGAACAAACAGAATGAATGTTTAAAAAGTATCAGTAGTTTTCTCAAACACAAACAACATGCACTAGGAACTTCCCATAAAGGCTTTTGATTACTGTCAGCCTTGTTGGCTACATGCTAACTACCAAACTGTTTTTCCGCTTCCACCCAGGCTACTGGATCTGTCCAAGAGCTAGTACTTCAATTGTCAGTGGAAAAAAAAGAGAGGCTTCTAGAGGCTTCAGGATCATGGTGATTATAGTTCCCCAGCAATTATCTTACGAGTAAACAAAACAACAAAGTTGCTGTGTCTCAGGATATATCTATGTATCTATCTAATTCATCATAAGAATTTTCAATGCATTTTAAGTGAAATTTCTCTTTGCTGTGGGGAGTTTGTTGCTTTCTACATCACTTTGTCCCAAGCTAGAATCCTCAGGATGTGTTAGACTAGAACTCTTGCCACAAGAGCCATAAGTCATACTCAGGATAACTGAGATGCCATTGACTAGGGGACTGAATTCCATACATCACCCCAAGAATGTGGACCCTTGGATCAGGGATGTAGCCAGAATTTTGGGAAGGGGGTGGGTCCAGACTAAGTGCCACTATTATAGTGGGGCTTGGGTGCGGCGGTGCGGCGGCATGCACCATTCATTGTATCTAATGGAAGGGGGGGCTCTGGACCCCACGGACCATACCCCCCTTGGCTATGTCCCTGCTTGGATCCTCCTGATGTTTGGGACTTCTCTGAAACCCCAGGCAGAACCCTTGGGAGGTGCTAAAGCAGCAAACCCTCACACCTTCCACACAGAACAGTAGCAAGACAACCAGTGCAACCTATTGTGCCTCTACAAGCATCATGCTGACAACTGTCTTAGCTGGCCTGTACTTATATCTGGAGTGGTTTCCTCTATTCCCTGCTGGAAACTTAGATGGGGATGATGTACTACATATGTAGAGAGTGGTGGCTTAGACAAAACTGCATGAAGCTCCTCTTGCACTTTCTCTTGAAGTGCTTCCACATTAGGACCCTTTAGCACTGCTGAGGTACTGCTTTTCAGTACTTGTAACTAGCCGCCTACAACAAGTTAATAGTAGACTAATGGTGACTCTGTGAATGTGACACCTCCAAGACCCCCTAGCCTCAACTGGTCTGTTAAAGTCCTGAAGACTCAGGGCTATGTCCTTGAATGAGTCTATCCATCAGGTTGGAATGCAGTCTTCCTTTCTTACAGTAGCCTCCTATCTTCCTTAGCATTTATTGTCTTTTCTCATGCCTTCTCTTGAGATAGCCGAAGTACAACAGCCTTCATATAGTCATCTTGGCTTCCAAGAAGAGCTCAGGACTTAAGTGGAATTAAAACAGGGTGTCACAGAGCATTCAGACCATTTCTCTGTTTACTGTTTCCCATAGCCAAATTCCTTCTGTACTGAACCAAGAGGTTCTCTTCAACAAAGATCCCTGGTAATTTAAAATAATTTTTATTGCTTGAAGGTTCACCCCATTTTATTGACCATTATTGATCCTGTCTAGGGAGTTAGTGCTTTCCCTTTTATAGCCTCCCTTGTGAATGGTTGTATGCTGATTTCTCTCACTTTAAAATAAAAATAGTGGAGTCATTCTTGCAGTTACTTTTCTCTCTCTCCTCTTCCATGGGGAATTATGAAGAAGGGGTGCTGATATTCACAGCAAGGCTGTGTGAGAGAAATTAATCATATAATGGTGATACCTAAGAAAGAATAAAGTGGGCTGAATCTTCAAGGAAAAAGTGTTTCATTTAAAGCTCAGGTATGAATTGGATAGCCAATGGTGAAGAATACTGGCATCTGAAGTTCAGTAACATTATTCTGAAGATCTGCACAATTCTCACCTTTGACTTAAAAGCACAAAAGGCATGAAAAGCCTGGATGCTGCTTTGTTTGAACTAGATAAACTAGAGCTGCAGCTGTAATGTTAGAAGTTAGATTTTGATGGGGAAATCCATGGGAAAGGAATGCAAGAAAATGGCGGTAATCTGGAAATGATGTCACTGGGATGCTCTAGAAAATGTGCGTCAAGGGTGCATTTGGGAGTAAAGGCTGAACTTGAGGCTGAATATACAACTATTTCCATTCCTCCTGTCAGTCATGTATTTGGCTTATTTGTTAATTCATATCTCTAAAGCCACAGAAGGCATCATCTTGCATGATTAAAGAGATATGTATGTGGGAACAGCAGGGTGTGTTTCTTCAATGAAAACTTGAAAAGGAAAGCATATTGCATTTGTTGCTTACCACCTTATTGCCAATTTCCAGGGGAAGAAGCAAGCAACAACATGAATTAGCCTCACCCACGTTCATGTAAAAAGTTAAAAGAATTGTCTATGATTCCTCTTTCAGAAAGCTTGAAAATTTACTATTCAGGCCCTTTTCACACTCCTCAATGATAGTGCTATGATTCCACTTCAACTGCCATAACAATATCCTATGGAATACTGGGATTTGTAGTTCAGGGAGGGGCCACTTTAAATTCTCAGCCGTAGAGCTCAAGTGTGTCCCAAACTACACACCCCAGGATTCAGTAGGGTATTGCTATATCAGTTTGCTACTATGGATTGCACCGTTAACAAAATAGAAGCCAGGATGTAATATGTGGACTGCTGCACTCACCCAAAATAACATTTTTCTGGCTGTCACACTGATGGAAGTTTCCACTGGTTTGTTGTTGTGTGCCTTCAAATTGTTTCCAACTTATGGCAACCCTAAGGTGAGCCTATCCCATAGTTGTATGGGAAACAAGATTATTCCCATAGAGTTTGCCTTTCCCTTTCCCTGAGGCTGAGAGAGTGTGACTTGCCCAAGATCTCTGAATGAGTTTCTATGGCCCAGTGAGGATTCAAACTCTGGTCTCCAGGGTTGTAGTCCAATGCTCACACTACTACACCATGCTGGCATTCTACCAGTAGAAGTCATTACAGTGGTACCTCGGGATACGAAATACCCAGGTTACGAATTTTTCGGGTTACGAAAAAATCCCATAGGGATTTATTGTTTCGGGTTACGAAAGTTTTTTCGGGTTACGAAAAAACTCCGGCGCTGTTTTAAATGGAGCCGTGGCGGAGCCGCGGCTTTTTTCCCCATTAGCGCCTATGGCAATTCGGGTTACGAAGGTTTTTCGGGTTACGAAATTAGCCGCGGAACGAATTAATTTCGTAACCCGAGGCACCACTGTATTTCCAGAAATGTACTGTTTTAGACTTGCTATGCAACACAGTATCATGTCTTGAATATGTTACTTTTTTGGACTACAACTCTTGAATTTCTTCAGTGACTGTGGCCATTCTGCCTGGAATATTATGGCAGCTGTAGTTCAAAAAGGTAATTGTTCAAAGTTGTGGTGCATGGTACACAGTAGAGTTTAGGCAGTAGCATGTACCTTGTAGCAACAAGCCATATGTATAGTAGCCAATTACAGTGTTATTTTATGCTAGTCCCATTGAATCAGTATTATATAGTATTTTGCTGATGTGAGCTTTGGGAGAAGAAAATGCTAATCCCAGAACATGTTCAAACAAACCACTTAAGTTCTTCTTAGGGTGTGGCAGGGCATTTGTTGGCCTGAAGAATGAACAAACTGATTATAGGGCTAACGTTTTTATGCAGTGTCAGAAATCTTACCCTGAGATAATCATTCTTAGGAATTATGATATACCAGCATGGCGTTGTGGTTTGAGTCTTGAACTATGACTCCGGAGAGCAGGGTTCAAATCCCATCTTGGCCAGGTAAACTCACTAGGTGACCTTGGGCAAGTCACACTCTCTCAGCTTCAGAGGATGATCATGCTAAACCCCCTCTGAAGAAACCTGCCAGGAAAACCCTGTGATAGGTTTGCCTTAGGGCTCCATAAACCGGAAATGACTTGAAGGCACACAACAACAACAAACAATTTACTTTTGTAAGATTCTATACATACTGTAATATTCAGTGGATGTGCTTTGTAACTCTTAATTATTGAGCACTAGGCCACTTTGACATGCAAGATTCATAACTGAATCCGCTATCCTTGACGTTTCCCCTAAAAAGAGCCATGAATGCGGAGGGGAACAATCTGAATTAGGACCAGAACATTGTGGAGAGGATGCCCAGGGAACTCCCAGACTACCAAGAATTTTTCATTTCTATTCCCCAGCTAGAGAGCCGTTGCCAAGAAACTGATTTTTTTCCCAGAACTCAAATTCAAGAGATATCAAATGAGGGAAAGAGCAATGCCAGCAATAAAAGAAAATAACTATATATCTTAAATAGTGCAAGATTGCTAAAGTACTATGATACTTTGACTATAACTCCTGAATAGCAATACTATGAATATGTAGGTAAAACTGAAATAAGAGAAACTGGAAAGTCTCATTATTTTCTGAAACTTTCCCTCTTTCTGTATAAGCACAAAGAGAAATCTGGCAAACTAGAAACTATCAGGGTTTTTTTGAAAAAAGAATCATCCTGTGTATACTTGACTATAGGTCAACTTCATGTATAAGTTGAGGGCAGGTTTTAGGGACAGAATTATGGATTTTTGATATGGCCTGTGGATAAATCGAGGGTGAAACTTAGGGGCATGTAACAAAGGATGTAAAGGATGAGCAAAGAAAAATGATGACAAAATTCCATCAGACAAAACTGTTTATGCTCACCCTAAAGGCTGGATGGATGAGGTGGGAAATATGGTAAACTGTGGCTGTGCGATGTATGGGTGATGTGACCAGGTTCTGTCAGAGCTAAGAAAACACACACATGTCAAAAAAGATGAAAAGGCAAAGCAAAGAAAATGGCAATGACACTAACAGAGATTACATGTAGCCTTTAACTTTAACGTGATAACTTTGCCTGATTTAAACTCTCAAAAGCTGACAAACATACCCAAATCCTTATTATTATTCAGGTCCTTCAAGGATGGATTCTTCTCAGTGCTCCTTTGAGGGAAAGCACCAAAGAAGTGCCACCATTGCCATTTTCCTGCCCAGACATTCAAAAAGGTTAGGGGTGGTGCCATGGCAAAGAAAGTAGAGAGAGAGTTGTGCTTCTTTTAGGTGCTCCTGGGATGGACTAAGCTCTCGCCTTTTGCTACTCTACTCTACTTACAAGGCCTCTCAAAGCCACCAGCAGCCAGGTAGGTAGGTAGGCAGGCAGGCCAGCTGGCGGAGGGAGTGAAAGAGGAAAGGAGAAGGAGATTTTATTTTAGAATAAATTGATTCATCCTAAAACCACCACTTTAAAAGTGGTGGCAGGGAATGTCGGGCGGGGGGGGGGGGGTTGTGTTTTCCCTGCGTTCTCCCCTTTGAAATCAATCTCATAAGGATCAGGAGCGATTTCAAATGGAAACTGGGGTCATATATCTCAAATCCTGCCGCAATTTATATCGCAATGGGAATGACCCCATTGTCTCACACATAAGTCAACCCAGTTTTGGGTTGATTTTGTTACTACAATTTCTAAACCTATACATGAATATATACAGCAGGTTAAAGAAAACTTCTGTCATCTTGCATACTTTTCCTGCCTTGCACAGCTATAGATTTATTTCTAGATCCAGATATCTGAAAGGAGAATAATATAATTTGGCTCATTGGTGCTTGTTTTCTTTTATTTGAGGGTGCAGACTGCTGCTGTCAAAGGCAACAAACATTTTCATTGCTTGTTACACTCGTGCGATTGCACATGTATTTGCTATCCCAGTTTTCCTACCCGGTCTTCTTTGCAAAATTCACCTAAGAAAGAAGTCTTCATAAGATATCTGCTTCCTGCTGGAGCATGTTAGTACAGCCTTTTGGAGCTTTATACTTGTCAAGTTCAACCTGAATGCCTTTCTCTATCATGTGTAAATTGCCAAGAGGGATTATTAAGAGAGAGTGCAACTACAAAAAAGGGAGTGGCATCAGACTTCAGGTGAGCTAGCACATTCTTGCTGCTCAGTAGTATACCAGCTGCTATAGTTCTTTCAGCTCTGTTCTTATTTCATCTTTTGTCCCTAATATCAGTGAGGAGGGTCGCTGCATAGACAGGTAAGTTTCGAATATGGTGTGTTTGAAAATTTACTTCTAATTATGATATATCTATGATTTCTTGGAAACTACCTACTGGGCTTGATGGAGGGAAAGAGGAAAGATGCAAGCGGAGATTTCTACAAGAAACTGCATGCATATAAAATATGACAAGCACTTTCCATTTGATGTAAGCTTGCTGGTCAAAGTTTTATTCTCGTATTAGTGCAACATCCTTTCGAACATCCTTGTTTGTTTTCCAGAATATTTAGTTTATTTTGGGACTGAACTTGTTGATATAACAAAATCATGTTAAACATTTGGAACTTAATAGCTGATTTTTCTGATGACAAGGAGATTTCTAAGCAATTTTTAAAATATATGCATATGTAAAAATCATGCCTTTATCATGGCACAAGAATAAAAAACTTTCTTTTCCAGCTTACTGTGCTGTTTGGTGAATGCAGCTTTTTGTGAATTTCATGGTCTTAACAAATGTTCCTGCAAGCTGGTGCCCTCCAAATGTGTTGGACCACAACTCCCATAATCTCAACCCAGCGCAGCTAAGAGCTGCCTTGACTGAAGGTGCTGGAAGTTTTAGTGCAACACATCTGGAGGACATAACCATGGAGAACATTCGTATAAATGATGAAAGTGTTAGAAGAGAAAATTTCAACATGAATGTATTCCTTCCACAAAGCTTTCTTTATTCTATTCATCAAATGACTCATGCTTGTTTCATGGGACTAGGACAATGCTACAATTAACGTTTACTTATGACATGCTTTCCAATTTATTTTTGAAAAAACACAGTATGTTATAAATATATAGTCCCAGTGTGATTTCTGTATGTTGCCATTCAGTCAAATGTATTGATTCTTGAAGAAAATGTGAAGGGGTGAGTTCCATAGTTGTAGATGTATTTCAAAAACAGAGCTAGATAAATCAGGAGGTGGATTCTAGGATTTGCATAAAGCATCTGGTACTTGCTCAGTCCTCTGCCCCTCTTCCCCTTCTTTCCTAAAAGTATTCCAATATAGAAGGGGGAAGCCTCTCCCTGCTCTGTATGAGTGATTGACTTGCAAGTGAATCAGATGAAAATAATTTCCCTCCAATTTTATTTCCTTCTTCTTACCCATTTTCCAATTTTCCTCCTCTTCCTCTGCTTCTCTCTGTATAAAAATATAGGCTTTTGTTAAATGTTTCACATATGAGACTGAAAAATTAATCTCCACGAACAAAAGGTTTGACTAGACTTCTACTTTGCATAGCTAGAAGCTGACAATAAAGCTAGGAACACCCCACCCACCAATGGCCTTGCTTTGGCGGCTGTTTATTTCACAAATTTATGAGCAACAAAGGAGTCAGACTGACATCCTCATGAAGGATCTACTAGATTTTTCCACCTGTTAAAGAGATGACATGAGACTGAATCATGCCCCACCCATCTGATTCTTAGCACCCAAAATATGGCCAGCCTCAAGCTGGACCAATGTGCTGCTGTTTAATTCTCCAACAATAGTTTTTGAGTTTTCTGAAGGCAAACTTATTCTGGTCATTTTATTGTCAAAGAGATCCAGAAATTTTCCAGGTTAACCATAACTGAAGAGAACTTTTAGAAACATGAATGTGTGGCACCAATAGTAAAGGAAAGTAGAGAGTGTACGTTGTGTCTGTGCATGTGTAGGACAGAATATGTCAGCTGAAGACAAATGGCAGCAACTTTATTAATCTTTTCACAGAAGCTGGCTTTTAATCCACAAAGGTTCATACTAATATAAACCTGTTCACCACAACAACAGTTTTCTCTCAACCATTTTTCTTTAAAAAAAAAAAAGACATTATTTGAATTATACCCAATAGTTTTGGCACTGCTTAGGGAATGACTCCAGGTGTTCTATATTTATATCTCATTCTACAGCTAAAAAGCCTCTCAGGGTGACTAAGGGCTGAAACAGATAGCTATAAAGAATTGGCTTAATGCTGCCCCTTGAGCTCTGGATTGGGGCTGCGGCAACTGCACACCATGGCCCCAATCAGACATTTTTCTGGCCCAAAAAGAGGTGGCAAAATGCTGCTATTTTGGGGGGGGGGGGGGCAGAAAAAGGTGCCTTTTCCACTGCAGTAGTAGTGTAAACAGCATGTCACAGAAATGTTGTGATGCTGCCTACTGTGTGGTCAGTGGGGTGGCATGACAACAACTTGGGGGCAGTGTTGGGGCATGCACTGTGCATACACCATGCTCCCATGCCACCCTGAAGCTGGTGTTTTTTGCTGGTCTGCTTTGCCCCTTAGCTACCAATTTAAAAATATAAAAACATAGCTCCTGTCTTTAGGCATAAAATCTGAAAAATGCATGACACAAGAGAAAAAGGGGACAGGGCAGCAAAAATAAAACAAGAAAAGTCAAATAAAAGTTCTTAATGTTATGAGGTTCCTTAGCCTGGTCCAATGGTTGCTGGATGCCAATTGAGGAGAGACAAAAGACCAGAGGAATTGATGTCTGAGGAATGTGGATGGTGGCCTTGCTTTCCTTCTCTTTCTCTACCACAACCTGATAGAATAGCTGGTGTATAACAATACACCAACAGGTCCCAACTGAAGGTACAGAATAGAAAAGGACATCTTTTAACAAAACAATCTGTTTACCCCCCCCCCCAAGTGGAGAGACTTGGGGTTCCCACCAACTGTGCTAATGTCGCCTTTAAATGTTGGGGGAGCTGCTTAACTCAAAGAGGCTTGCAAGAGTTTGGGTAACTTGAGGATCATTTTCACCTATGTATACCAGTACTAAGTGCTGGAGGACTCCAAGTCTGGTGAATATAAGAAGGTTTTTATTCAGAAATATGCAAGAGTGTAACCAAACACACAGTAGTAATTCAAACAGAAGCACCATATGGAGCTACCTGAAGTGGAGATATGGAAATTGGATAGTGGACGCTTAGAGGAGATAATATTTATTTGTCCTGAACAGGAAACCATAAAAGGTGGGGTGTGGCTCAACAGGATCTGAGGGTGACACAGTGAATAGAAGAGCTATGCACACACAAGACTAGACCCATGTATAAGTCGAGGGCAGGTTTGGGGCCAAAATTATGAAATTTGATATGACTCATAGATAAGTCAAGGGTAAAATGTAACAAAGGATCTAAAGGATGAAGGAAAGGAAAACAATTTCCAAGAACTTAGGCCTTATACAGGCTGGCAGTTTGGGCCGGCTTGGGGACCAAGTTGGGGTGTAGCATCTCCAAGACACACTCCCTGGCTCTGCCCCCAGGGTACCATGATGCCACGCGTCATTCCACATGGCGCACAGTGTCACGGTGCTCCTCCGGCACTGCGTCAATGGCAACCCTAGGTCCAAAACACACTGCAGAAATAATCCAATTTGAGACCATTTTAACTGCCCTGGTTCAATGATAGGGAATTCTAGGAACTGTAGTTTTGTGAGACATTTAGCCTTCTCAGTCAGAGAGCTCTGGTGTCATGATAAACGACAGTTCCCAGGATTCCTTAGCATCCAGCCAGGTCAGGTAAAGTGGTCTCAAACTGGATTATTTTTGCAGTGGGTTTTGGACCTATGTGCCTGACTTTGTGTGTATATGTGCCTGCGAGTGCATTTCCTCTTTACTTCAGACAACAAAATGTCTTGGGCCTGGTGTGCATTCTGTTTGCCTGTATACATCAGAGTCATTGGAAACAAACAATTGGAATATGGCTGGAGTACTACAGGTTGCTAGTCAACTTTGTACTATAACGTAGAAAAACTGTTAAACTGACTTAAAAAAAGAAGAAGCTGAGGTCCAAACTCCATGTTCTATCTCTTATGTTTGGTTCATTCCAACTTTCTGATACATGTGAAGTCAAAGGCTTTCATGGCCGGCATCCATAGTTTTTTGTGGGTTTTTCGGGCTATGTGGCCATGTTCTATATGTGGCTATAGATTTATCAAGACAGCAGAAAATTAATTTAATCAGGAGTCTTTAAGAAACCTCCAGTGTAATAAGCAGACTGTCTCTTCCTAAGCATTCTAATGCTATGTGGGTAGGTCTCAAGCTGACAGTACTTCTAAGCTGCCGCTATGCCTTGAGCGATTGGTTAGATGCTGACTTAATATTTCTCCAGCATGAGGAAGAAAAGATGTGGCATAAGTTTGTATCAGAGTTTCTGTAATCCATGTTTCATTTTTTCCTCTGACTCCACCCCAGGCTGAGATTTCCCAGTGACTAACAGTTTAGTGGCTGTGTGTTTGGATGTTGTTCCCTTGAGAATCAATGCTATGCTTGTAGGTCTACCGCTGAGTCTCACCATTCCCAGAGCAGCTCTCTTCCCACGGACACCTACTCCCCACAGGGATGGGAAATCCAGGAAATCAGCTGAATGTACAATTGATACAAACTGGGTTGTGGTTTACCTAGAGCTGGGAAAAGTTATTTTGGGAGACTGCAGTTTCCAGAGCCCCCAGCCACCACATCCAAGCTCTTGGTATTACCTGCACATTGAAGTGCTTTGTTCTTGTCTATTGTTGTTAACTCTTTGTTGCCTTCTGATGTGCCTGCACTTTGCCTTTTCAGAAAACAGTTTCTGCCTCTTCTTTGAAGAGCTAATTCAAACTTGCTAGTCTTCTGTCTCATTGCATGGAGGATTCTAGCACAGCAATGCTCAAAGAAAGAACAAGTTGAGAATATTTCCTGGGGAAAAACAAGTATCTTGAGAAAACCTACCACATCTGAGAGAATGGCTTTTAGCCAACCCCCCTTCTGCCACAGAGGCCATGGTTTCCATCTGGATGTGCTTTCAAATAAATGTGCCCTGAACTAAACGTTGACTGGTGACTCTGATGTAAACTGGGCATGAAAACTACTTTGAGTTTTAGTATGAACTATAAAGGAGCTGCCCAAGTACATGAACTTTGATTTGGTAAGTTTGGGCAGTTTGGATAATTCCTTTACAGTTCACACTAAAACTTGCAACATTCGAATGGCCAGTCTCTACTGCCCTTAACACTTTGTTGTTGTTTCCCTTCAAGTCATTTCTGATTTATGGCAACACTGAGAACCTATTATGGTTTTTTGTGCAAGATTTGCTCAGATTTTGCCTCCCTCTGAAGCTGAGAGAGTATGACTTGCCCAAGGTCAGCCAGTGGGCTTCCATGGCTGGTCAGGGATTCGAACCCTGGTCTCCAGTCATAGTGGAGTGCTTAAACCACTACACCACACTGGCTTGTGAGTAGATCAGGCTAAATTAATAGTGTGACTGGCCCAAGATTGAATTACTTGAGGTCCAGAAAAAATCTCCAAAAAGGTCTCGTTGACTGGTTTCCATGTTTATTCCCCAACTTTGCATAGAGAATGGCATGGCATTTGACCAAGCCACCAAGATGAATGTTATTTAATATTATTATGTTCACTCCAGTCTGTTGAGTTGTGAGATGTTCCAAGGCATAGCACTTATCTAGGTTTGGTTTCCCTTGAGTAATGATCAGGGGAGGCCAATTGGAGTTTTGTAATACTTGAGTTTAATTTACAAATATATAGGTTGATGAACGTAGGTTGAGGTCCATTCTAGTGAGCAGCCAAAAAACCAGTAGTCTTCTATCAGATATCTTAAGGGAGATATCCTGGCAGCCAGCAGTGTGAGATGCTTATGAAATCTCAAAATTCTTTATGGCCAAAATGCTTTTAAGAGAGCATAAATATAGGCTGGTGTACTTAGGCTGGATCCCACAGCTGTGCAACCTATTGTACAACATGTCCTATGGCCTTGACCCAAGTGTTGAGCAATAGTTGATTAACTCGCCACCCACTAAGTGAAAAGTGTGAGAGAGATGATTTTGTGTGTGTGTATTTTCAAGATGATTAGCTACACTAGGGACCACCAAACTTGTGCAGCCTCTGAGAAACCAATTTAATGCTAGTGTAGTGTCTCAACTAGGATTCCAGGCTGTAACTTTCCTAGTCTCAAAAACAGTTAGGTCCATTTTGCTTTAACACTTAGATTATATTGTCTTTAGCTATGAAGAGAGACATTGGTGCTGGCTGGCTGGGCCCTATGGGGCGCCCTTGTGACGTGTGAGGGGCGGCACTCTCAGACGCCCCTCGCCCCTTGCATGTGATGAGGGAGTCAAAATGGCGGCGCCCTGTACATACAGGTGCCGCCATTTTGACGTGACAGATGCCTATCGTCCGCACGTTTCGGCACCCTTGTGATGCCACAAGTGCTCTATTGGTGCCTTGCGGCATCACAACTGCGCCGCAGAAAGAACCCGCTTTTTGCGGGTCCTTTTTGCTGCGTGAGGGAGCTGCGCGGTTTGTCCACTGCGGCTCCCTCGTGCAGCAAACCAGGGCGGTGGGAGACCGCCCTTTTGGGCGGTCTGTATCCCTCCAATGTTAACAGATGTGAGGCTTTCTTTTACAGCACATGTCTGGATGAAACTTGGAAGGCTGTGTCAATGAAACAAGCCCTAGGGGGAGTGATGTCACCTGGGGTCCATTCACATTACACAACTATAGTGCTATGATTCCACTTTAACTGTCATGGTTCCATCCTATGGAATCCTGGGATTTGTAGTTTGGTGAGGCACTAGAGCTCTCTGGCTGAGAATGCTAAATTCTGGCCGGTCTGTGAGCCATCAACTGCTAGACCATGGCAGGTTTGCACTCAGTTACCTCAGTGGGGCAAGAAAAGAGGATGAAGCAGAATCTTGCCTTCCCACTTGTCAAAAAGCAAAAAGCCAGTCAAAAACAAACTGTTGTAGCTTCTCCAAGCTTGCTTTTCTTCCTCGTTAATAACTTTTGCCATCTTTACATGTACCAGTTTTCATCTGTGAAATGTTGGAAGGTACAGTTCTATCAGCATGTTGCAGGTAGTGAGATGGAGACATGGCCTGTATCTACACTGCAGAATTAATGCAGTTTGACACTGCTTTAACTGTTATGGCTCAATGCTATGGAATTCTGGGATCTGTAGTTTGGTGAAATATTAAGTCTTCTCTGTCAGAGAACTCTGGTTCCACAACAAAGTATAAATCCCAGGATTCCATAGGATGGAGCCATGCAAAAGTGTCACTAAGGGGGTACTGGGCCACGGAGTGCACTGGGTGACATGCCAGAAGAGGTGTGACAGCTGGCTGAGCGCAGCCCCTGCTGCATGCTTTCCGACTTATGTGTAGAGTGGTGTTTAGCAGTGAGGTGAGGGGGTGGGCACTTTTGGCCTTTCCCCCAGACGCCCCATCCCCCCTCACTGAGTGACACCCTGGGCAGTGACACCACTGGAGCCATGACAGTTAAAGCAGTGTGAAACTGCATCAGGTCTGCAGTGTGGCAGCAGCCATAGTGAGTGGAATGCTGGGGTTGGAGATATGGTGTGTAGTGTTGCTTTCCTAAGGTAACCAAACTGACCAAGGACCAAGTAAGAAATGGAGAGCCTTTAGCCCTCCATATTTTGGCCTACAATTTTCATGAGACTCATCATCATAGCTAATGATAACAGATTGATGAGGGTGTTCATTATGTGTAGAGGACCAAAGGTTGTCCATCTGTGGTTTAAGGTAGTGGTTGCATGTCTTGGGCCCATTGCTGTTTCTGGAATACAGCTTACTGGAGGTTTTGGGAACTGAGGTCCAGTGATGTCTGAGAATTCAAGTTTTGCAGTGATTGATTAAAGAAATGATAAGCAACAGAATAGTTTCTAATTTCATATGGCTTTTATTGACCTCATGAGACAGAACTTGGGAATTAACAGATATAAACATTGGGGCAGTACAGACGTGCCACCCCTGTAAGCCCCTGTCTGTGCTGCAGAATCCCCATGCTGCAGCACAGATGTGCTGCAAAAAAAGAGCTGCCTAGAGTGGCTTCTTTTTTGCGACGCCTGAAGCAGAAAGGGGAGCTGCCATGATGCCACTTCCTGCCAGTGACGTCTAGTTGCTGTACGGTGGCATGGATGGGAGGCCACCATGATGCCGTATTAGGGTTCAGGAGTGTGCAGTGACTGCACACTCCCAAACTCTAATATCGCTGCTGCCATGCCACAAAGTGTCCATGTGTACTAGGCCATTATTTCTTTTTATAATTCAGTTATATGTTTAAATTGTCCCCTTTTCGTTCCTTTTTGCATTTGATATTATACTGTATAACTGTGTATTTGTGATTTTTTTTCTTTCTTTAAAACAAAAAGAGTTGTGATGCTTTCAGATATAGGCTGCCATTGTTCATTCATGAATATGTGTCAGACAGGTTAGATGTAATGTATTTTATAGTGTGTTCTGAAATAATAAATCATGAACTTTAAAAAAGGTGTTTGGATGTACAACTTCCTATTGTGCAGGAATTCAACCTTTAATTTAATGTAATTATTTTATATGTCTGTGAATAAATTATTGCAGCATGTATGGCTGTGAATTATCAGTTTATTCAATATACGGTATTTGTCAGAAACCTACATATATTGAATTATATTTGTGATGATGAAGCTTCTTACACCAAAGCAATACCTATTGAATCCTGGGGTGTGTAGTTTGGGAAAATACTCAACCTCTCTGGCTGAGAGTTAGAAGTCCCTCCTTGAACTAAAATCCAGGATTCCATAGGATATTGCTAAGTTAGTATGATAACACAGAATGTTCACAAATATCCCAACTTCCCTGGAACAAAGCTTTTAGTTTCTAGCCACTGCACGTATTGTCTATTAGAAACATCTCTAGGAGCATATGAAGAAAGGGAAAGTAGTGAGGGCCCACAAAGTTAGACTAGAGACTTTGGAGACTACCACATGGGGAAAAATCAGGGTATTTAAAAGGCATTTTCCTGGGAAAATCACACAATCGTGGTGAAGATTTTCACACATATCACAATCTAAGAGGACTTATCTCAGAAAAAAACAGGAATGCTCCAGCAACAAACCATTCATGGGATTTTCCGTGCAGCTTTCCCGGGAAAATGCCTTTTTAATCCCCTGATTTTTCCCGTGTGATAGTCTCCTTTGACAGAACTCCTTTACCTTTAACAATTGCATAAAATTCTTCCAGTTGTTCTGGGTCCTACTTTCCTATGCCCCCCATTGAATGTTGTGGTCTCATGGGGGGATAAGGATGGAATACAAGGAGGGGACTGACGTTTGCATGTCAGCTTGAATTAATCAGCTGTTTCTTGGGCTGATTGCTCTTGATCTTCTCAACTTCAGAAATTAGAAAATCTACAATCCTTGTCAAGACAAAAGAATATTAGGAATGGGTAGGGCAGCTATGAAAGAACTAGACAAAATCCTAAAGTATAAAGATAAACAGCTGGACACTAAAGTTGGACCTGTCCAAGCCATTGTATTCTCCATCACCATTTATGGATGTGAGAGCTGGACAGTGAAGAAAGCAGATAAAAAGAAAACTTTGGGGCTGTATGGGCCGGCATGCTCTGAGCCCTTTCCATGTCACCCGGCATCATCTTGGCACACACCTTTCCAGACGGTGCCTGCCATGATGCACGCTAGGTGCAGCACCCAAATGGTACTTCGTGGAAGGGGTGTCATCATGGTGCGCCAGCACACCTATGGTGCCCCTTCTGGGACGCAAAAAAAAGCCCCCTTTCAAGGCTTTTTTTTACTCCTTCTGGAGGCCATGGTGTGTGGTTGCTGCAGCCTCCATCTGGGGCAAACAGGGGTGGTGTTTGGCCGCCTGTCTGTAGAGGCCCTAAGTCTTTTCAGCTGTGGTGCTGGAGAAGAGCACTGAGGATACTGTGGATGGCCAAAAAGACAAACAATTGGGTCCTAGAACAAATCAAGCCTGAACTCTCCCTAGAAGCCAAGATTGCCACATTAAGACTATCATATGTTAGACACATCATGAAAAGGAATGGCTCATTAGAAAAGACAATGATGCTGGGGAAGGTGGAGGGCAGTAAAAAGAGAAGAAGACCGCATGCCAGATGGATAGACTCAGTCATGGAGACTGTGGGCCTGAGCCTACAGGACCTGAGCGGAGCAGTAGAGGATAGGAGGTCTTGGAGATGTCCCATGCACAGGGTCACCATGAGTCAAGATTGACTTGAAGGCAGCTAACAATAACAACAAAATAATCCTATAATATTTTTCAGGGAGTAATAAACCTATTGGGTTTAGGGGGTTGTACTGTTGAATTGGCATGGCTGTCAGGCCTTAATTCAGTGCAGAGCATAGTGTGTTTTAGCTCACTGAAATCTATACAGTTAAGCATCCCAAAGTGTGTAATGAGAAAGTGGCAATTGTTGACATACAGGATTGGTTGTCTGATGAATAAATTTGTCTGTTCTGTTTTAGAACTGCAGCAATGGATGCCGTACAGATCGCAAACACTGCTTTTGCAGTTGATGTATTCAAAAAGCTGGCTGAAAAGGACAAAACCACTAATATTATTTTTGCTCCACTTTGTACTTCAACCTCTCTGGCTCTTGCTTATAAAGCTGCCAAAGGTGACACAGCAGCCCAAATGAAACAGGTAGGTGTTGGCCTTTAGTTTAGACATCAGAGATATAAAAAGTCTGTGTTATCTACAGAAAATGATATTTTTGCCATTGCTAAGTTGAATTTCTCTTCTTTACATTTATGAAGTGACTGTGTCCCCCATATGCATCCTAATGTCTTTGGGTCTATCAGGAATAGCCAACTGCCAGGGACTGGTGAAGACTGCACTGTCCCTTGATGGAACATGGAGGGGTGGTCCTTTTGGTACCCTTCTACCATGCCCGTACAAGTTTGGATTTTGAACAAACCTATTTTTAACTGACTTCTCCAAAACTAGTGGGCTGGGAAAACTTTTTCCCATGGTAGCAGTGGCATGGGCTGTTTTAGGTCCAGGGGAGGTTTTTATTTAAACATGAAGTAAAGCATTTGCCTGGAAAACTTCAAAAAAAATTATTGAGAAACATTTTTGGGGCTGAATCAGAGTGGGGTGGGTGTCCCATGGGTTTATGAAAAGAGTCCAGTGGAGCTGTATGTGATCTGTGGCCTGCATTATCCCCCCCTCTCCCCAGTGTTCATTCAGTAACCAGGGATTGTTGGAGTTTGACCTGGCTCAATAAGAAAGATGCTCAAACTTATGTCAGGAAATATATGATATTGGACTAGATTGCCCTTGTGGTTCCTTCCAACTCTGTGATTCTAAGATTTTTTCTCTGAAGATGCCAGCCACAGATGGAGCAAAACACCAGGAATAAACTCTTGTAGAACATGACCACATAGACCAAAAAACTCACTAAAAACTATAGAAGGAAGGACTCCCTTATACAGTGTGTAGGTAAATTATGGAATTCACTGCAACAACTGGTGTGGTGATGGCCATCAACCTGGATGGTTTTAACAGCAAAACGACAAACTCATGAAGGATATGGCTGTCAATGGTACCACAGGTTAAGTCTCCCTTATCCAGAAGTCTGAAATATGAGATATTCGAAAAAACCAAAACCTTTTTCATGGATGGCTACAATTGTGACAGCTTTGTTTTCTGATGGGTCAGTGCACACAAACTTTGTTTCATGCACAAAATTATTAAAAAATATTGTGTAAAGTTACCGTCAGGTTATGTATATAAAATATACAGTTGGCCCTTCTTATTATACACTGATTTTTTATACACGGATGCAAGCATACATGGTTTGAAAATGTTCCAAAAAAGTATAAATTTCAAATATCAAACCTTGATTTTCCATTTTTGTAAGGGACACCATTTTGCTATGTCATTATATTTAATGGGACTTGAGCATACATGGATTTTGTGATACACAGGAGATCTTGGAACCAAACCCCAGCGTATAGCAAGGGTCCACTGTATATATGAAAGTTAAATCAATGTTTGTGTTTGGACTTGTGTCCTATCTCAAAGATATCTCATTATGTATATATATATGTAAATACAACTATTCCAAACTAAAATAAATAAATTAAACAAAAATCCAAACTCCAAAATTCAAAATATTTCGTTTCACTTAAAGGAGACTCAATATGTAGTTTTAATGGCTATAAATCCCCTCCCGTGTCAGAGACAGCGAGCCTCCAAACACAACCTTCTGGGGAGCATGACTGTGGCATTCATGTCCTTTTTGTGAGCTTTCCAGCTTCTTAGACATTTGGTTCACCACAATGAGATCAGAATAGTAAATTAAATAGTGCTCTGATTTGATCCACCAAGGGCTCTTCTTACACTTATTTGGCCTGATTCTGTTGGTAGTTATGTACTTCCAGGGCTTTGTATAGATAACAAGGTTCAAGCTGAAACTTGTTTGTTAACAGGGTCTTCATTTAGAAAATGTCAAAGATGTTCCTTTTGGATTCCAAACGATTACAGCTGATGCTTCCAAACTTAGTACATTTTATTCACTGAAAATGGTCAAGAGGCTCTATGCAGAAAAGTCTCTTAACCCAACTACGGTAAGCTACTAAGTAATAATTCCTGTTTCTCTCTGGGTCATCTGGGTGACTATTGTGGTCTAAATTTGGCCATTATTAATTACATGATATCAATTACGGTATTAAGTTTTACTTCACAATACATGTACTCTAAGTAAATGCTATACTTTATTTTTTAAACATTAACTTACAATGTAATCTTTTTACAATTTTATTCCAAAGTTTGTTTTATGTTTTGCTTACAGACATTTGAACAGTGTTCCTATTTAATCTAAAATCGAAGTAAATATTTTTAAAAAAACCACCACGCCTTCATGATGACCAAAAACGCCACTATCTTTGTGACATTTTATCTGATTCTAAAAAATTGATTGACCATTTGTGTATTTTGGTTCCATTATCTTGTTGATAAGAAAAGTGCTGTATGAATCTGTAACTGAATTAAAAATCCAGCTATGCTACTGTATTTCATTTTAATTGTGATTCCTCCCTTGATTTTAATGATGTTTTCTAGATATTTTTAATGGAAATCAATGTAATATAAAATTCAGGAGTTGTCAAAAACTTTATTTTATTTTAATCTATTAGCATCTCTCTTTGATCTGTTGGATGCTTGCAAGCAGAATAGGAAGGGTTCCCCACCACCATTACCCAAGTCTGATATGTTTTCCCAACCCTGAAGAACAGGGCTGAATTGATACTATACAATTATACTGGTTAGTAGTATGTAGGTGTAGTTCCTATCAAAATTATTTATGACTTTTTGATGCCTGTCAAAGAATGATTTATGACCTGTCAAGAATGATTTATGACCTGTCAAAATGGATTGATTGATTGATGACGTGTCCCTTCCCCAAAATTCTAGGGTGGGACATCTGGGCCATGTGACCCCTCTAAGACCATGCCTCACCACTCCCCGACCAATGGGTACTGTGTTTGGGCCTCTTTTGAATCACATGTTCCAAACTGGCCAATCGTGCTAGATTTTCCATGTTTTCCAATTTGTCCTTGAGGTCACACAACCCCTGACCAATGGTTTGGTCCCCACAAGAATCACGTGGTCCACACCACCCAACCAGGCTGTCTATCCCATTGTGAGATGCTGCCATTTTATGCATGCCCAGAGACGTTCTGCAGATGCAACATGGAGGCCAGTTTGGAACATGTGGTTCATTAGAGGCCCAAAAACAGCACCCATTGGTCAGAGAATGGTCTTACAGATTTCCAGATGACATATATTTCTATTTTAAATTATAATATTTGGAATATTACATTACAATATTTAGAATGAAATGATTTATGACTTATTTATAGTTTAAATAAATGGATATTCCATTAAGTTTTATGTGACAGCATTGTTCATTACACTGAAAACCAGCCAGTCTTATCTGTGCCCTCTTTCTTTTAGTTCTTTTTGGATGTCAATGTTTCTCTGAAACTAGAAATGGCTTGCATAATGTTTCTTTAATTATGGCCAAATCCCTGGTCCACTAAAGTTAGAGCATAACCTATATGTTTTAGATTAAGCATTGTACGTATACCACATTTGATTTTAACTGATTTGATTTCAGTTGACCATAGAAACTGTAAAATCAGGTTTATAAATGGAAACAGTCTCCTGAGATACATGAGAATATTAATCTAATTATGATTTTAATGGAAACATGTTGTTCTTGTCTGCCTTCAAGTCTTATCCAATTTCTGGCGATCCTAAGGCAAACCTAACATAGGGCTTTCTGGGGCCATGAGTGTGTAATTCACCAAGGTCAGCCAGTGGGTTTCCATGGCCAACTGGAAAATCTAATGCCCAATCCACTACACCATACTGGCTCTCTAATGGAAATTTAGGAAGATGAAATAACATATTATAAATACTGTATGCTGGTTCCTCCTCCTTCTGCTTTTTCTTTGAAATTCTTAATGAATTTCAAAATCTTTAATAAAATCTTTTTAAAGAAAGGTTATGTTATAAAGAGAGCCAGTGTGGTGCAGTGGTTTGAGTGCTGGACTGTGACTTTGGAGACCAGGGTCCATCAATGGAAACCCACTGGGTGACCTTAGGCAAGTCACATTCTCTCAGCCTTAGAGGAAGGCAACAGGAAACACCCTCTGATGAAATATACCAAGAAAACCCCTTGATTGGAAACCCTTTGGTAGGATAGGATTCAAATCAGAAGCGACTTGAAGGTACACAACAACAACAATAACAAGTGTTATAAAGACATCCCACTGTGCTATCCATGTTATGCAGAATATTGTCAATGTAAAATGGTCAGTCATGTTCTTGGCCTCTTGGATAAAACATGTTTTGCAAGTGTCACATCTAGATACTCCCGTTAATGCAAAATGCAGGGCTATGCCATTTCAATGACAAAACAATGACAGGATATGCCTGATGTCATTTGAGTCTTTTGTGTGACCATGCACTTTCTAGAAGGCCTTTCCCAAATAAAACTGGCCGGCCATAGTTTGACTGCCCCCTTGCACCATGTACTATGCTACCATGTTATGTTTATCATTAATAGATATTTTAATACTCTATTTTAAATGTATTATGTTTAATTCTTTTTAAAGGGGGGATGTTGTGATGTAATATTGTATGTGGGAGTTTTAACTTGTTAGCTGCTTTGATTGTTTTATTACAGAAAAGCAGGATAAAAATAAAAGTTTTATTTATTTTTTATTTATTATACCACTGGTGGATTTCTTATTTAGACTAGTTTCTCATGAGTGATTGAAAAATCTGCAGCTTATGCTAGAAGAAAAATAGCTATACAAATTTTCTTTAAGGTATCTACTTTTTTAAAAATAGGACCAATGTCATTGGTAGGTGATAAAATATAAGATTAGGGGCTCTTTCAAATTATGTAATTTTAGTACTATAGTTCTATGATTTAGTACCACTTTCACATGGCAACACCTATGAAATCCTGGGGTTTGCAGTTTACGGTGGGGCATTAGAATTGTCAGCTAGAGGGCTCCTCCGATGCCTCCCTAAATCACAAACCCTAAAGTTCTAGGATCCAGCCATGGCAATAAAAGCGATAATTGTGTAATGTGGATGGGCCTTAAGAAAGTTACTTTAGCACAATTCTGCACAAGGGCTTAACTTGGGCTTATTTTATTTTTCAGGAGTTTCTCAGTTCTATCAAAAGACCCTTCCCATCAGAATTTGAACTGGCAGATTTTAAAGATAAATCAGAAGACACCAGGCTGCAAATCAACAAGTCTGTTTCAGAACTGACTGATGGCAAGTGCATTCTTAGTCAAGCAATATGTTTAGTGGCTTTGAACACTGAAGTGTTTGAATATAATTTGAGTTGTGTGGGTGTGTACTATCAAATACACGTGTGGAGTGTGTGCATTTTAACAGTCTATGCCATATATTAAAATAGAACTCTCCATTTTGCTTCGACCTTGATGGGCCCTGCTTTCCTTTCTCCATGACCCTATGGTTTCTCAAGAGGCAACAGTGCCCCATTCACTATTTCCAAAGCTGTGCTATTCCATCCTATGTTGCCCATCCTGAACCACTCTCCCACTGCTCCATTGTCACTCTTCCTCACACAGTCACACACTACGTCTTCTATCCTTATCACCATCTTCTGTCTGTTTTGATCCCACTGAATGTTGCAAGATTGATCCTTTCTCGTCTTGCCCATACTACAGGATCCTAGTTTGTCCTCATGCACACAACCTTGAAAAGACTTCAAAGGAAAAACATTCTCCATCATATGGCTGAACAAAAACTAGCATAGGGCTTGCTAGAATAGTGCTACTCAAAGTGGTGGTTGTGTAACAGTACCAGTCTGTGAGTCAAGAACTGCTGGTCCATGACAAGTTTCCAGGAAAGAAAGAAACAGTTGTAATCAATGAGCATTTACAGGTACTGATCCCTGGCATATTGTCGTGTGTTAGGGAAGCAACACCCCCCCCCCTTTAGATAGTCTGAGCAGCACTGTCCTAGATCACTGCAGTTGGTGAAATTATGGATACATTCTGGGAAAATATTATTGTTAACATTTACATAATTTTACGGTATCCAGGGCCCGCCTGTGGTAGCAACATAGAAAGGGGTCTAGAGATAACATGGGCCACATCAGTGGAGTAATGTGACCCCATTCATGCATTTAGCAATGCTTATTGCTATTTATTTAAGTTCTTTAAGATACAGAGACAAAATCTACTCTAGGGCTAATTAAAATCTGTCAACAAATATGGAAAACATAAGGTATGGCCCAGGGATTAGAAATGCTCAATATACATTCCAATCCCTGGGAAAGGGGACACCAGGGATTTCAGTAACCACAGGACCATTATTTTAGTGTCCCTTGCAAGCAAAGTGATGCTCAAAATTCTACAATAAAGACTTTTTCATATATGGACTGAGAAATGACAGATGTTGAAATGAAGAGGCACTAGGGGTCGTATTGAAAAAATATGTTGAATATTGGCACTCACCAAAGAATTTCAGAAGAAAATCAGCCCATGCTTTATGGATTATAGCAAAGCCTTTTATTGTGTAGATCATGAAAAACCTTAGATCACTCTTAAAGAAAAGGGTGTGCCACAACATTTGTTTATCTTGAAGGATAGATAACTTGTACTCAGGACAAAAGGCTACCATCATGATACAATATTTAGAAACAAAATGGTTTCCAACTGGCAAGGGGGTCAGGCAAGGCTTTATTTTATTACCATATCTTTTTAACTTGTACACTGTAACTTGTATCATACATAAAGCAGGATTAGATTCAGTGGAACTGGAGGAAGAAGCATCAACAATTTATGATCTGCAGTTAACACCATAATACTAGCAGAAAATAGCAAAGACTTGAAGCAATTATTAAAGAAAATAAAGGAAGAAAGTGCAAAGGGAGGTTTATATCTGATCACTAAGAAAACAAAAATAATGACCACAGATTATTTACATAATGTTAAAACAGGTGATGAAGACATTGAAATAGTTCAAGATTTTCCATACCTTGGCTCAGTCATTAATCAGAATGGAGACTGCAATCAAGAAGTCAGAAGTAGGGAGATTATTACGCACCGACAGGATAAGGACAGGATTCTTCCTCTGTCCTTATCATGTCTTTAATTGCTATGCCAGTAAAGGCTTTCAGATCACATTGCTATTGTCCTGTCATTGAAGTGGCATTGCATCAATGCTAACTCCCATTAATGCAAAATGCCGGGCTATGGCACTTCAATGACGAAACAATAACGGGATATGCATGATGTCGTTTGAAAGTCTTTTGTGCGATCATGGTCAATCACACTTTCTAGAGTGAATGAAAGGATAAATGCAATGTCGTATGAAAATCTTCTCACAATTGCGCTATAAGAATGGGAAAAGTAAGGGGCAAGGATGTTTCGTCCCATGTCTGATAATCTCCTAGGACTTGGAAGGGAAGGTTTAAAGGAACTAGACAAGATCCTGAAGTGTAAAGATACATCATTGAATAGTAAAGTTAGGATTGTTCATGCCATTGTATTTCCAATTTTGGTGTATGGTCAGGAAAGGTGGACAGTGAAGAAAGCCAATAGGAAGAAAATCAACTCTTTGGAAATATAATGTACTGACAAGAAATCTGTCATTGATGCCAATGGATGGTTTCCTCCCAGTACCAAAACCAGGTTTGGAGCGCTTAATGCAGATGGTGTTGCAATGGGGTGAAGAGTTTAAGCCCTCTCTCCCATTAGGCTCCTGCCCTATATCAGGAAACCTGCACCAACAATTTACAAGTAACAAACCTCAGATGAGGATGTGTGTCATGGGTCTGGAGAACTTTTGGCTCTTCAGACACTGTTGGACTGTGAATTTGGACTGCAGGGGATACCATTCCTAGACAATATAGTCAATGATGAGGGGAAATGGAAGCTGCAGTTCAAGAGCACCTGGAAGACCCCACATTGCTTACTACTGTATGTTTGAAATGTTGAGCATTTGTGTGAAATGTTCTTACAATTACAAACTAGAATGAGATATCTTTGGCATAAACAGCTTATTGCCTATTTTGTGTATATAATTGTTCACATGTGACAAAGAAAACTATTGGGGACAGGTGTTAGAAGTATACCTTAAGAGAATGCTGAAGAGCCACCTGTCTCCAGTTTATTTATTATTTAAATGTATGCCTCCCATTCCCACCCAAAAAAGAGGCTCAAACCAGTGGTATTCCTGCACTGGGTATCACCTGGTGGGGGGGGGGCAGGATATCTGGGGTGGGGCTTCCAGGAAGGCATATGCTCTTTTTCTCCCTGTGCTGCCCCCCCACGTGCACCGGAGGGAATGCTCCACAGGAGATGGAGTGCATGGGGGTGGTGGAGTGCATGCAGGGACTAGTTGGTGTGCATGGCTTCTGTTGATGGGGAAAGTACCCTGTCAAGTGCCCCATGATCCCAAGGGTGCCCACTCTGGGCAAGAAGGGGCCCTGTGTCTAGGTGCCCAATGGAGGCTCTTCAGGGTAAACAGGGTACCTTTCTTACAGTAGAGGGGTCCCCCAGGAAGTGGATCCCCCAGGAAGTGGATGAGGAGGGGAGGTCTCTTCAGTGCCTCTGCCCAGAAGATGCCCAGGAAGTGGGGTGTGTGTGTGTGTGTGCAGCCAGATCGACACTTTCTCTCTCTCTCTCTCTCTCTCGCCCACCTTGCCAGCCCCTCTTCCTCCTCCTCTTTTCCCTTGGAGGTCGGAGGGATGGCATGGGTGTGTGTGTGACTGGGTGTCATCCCCCATCCTGGGATGTCATCCTTCTCCTGGGGTGCCACCTGGTGCAGTCCACACTTTTTGCACCCCCCAGTGATGCTACTGGCTCCAAGTTACTTACTGGTGTCTGGAAGCAACATTAGATGAGTTCTCAGTAGAATTCCCAGAACTCGAGGCCTGGTGTCTTCTCCACACCTTAAGGTGAGGGAAAGAAATTTCAGGGCAAACTGGTTAGAAGTGTCAATGTTCATTGGCCAGTATCCTGAATCAGTGATTTTTGGGGGGTATTTTTCTAATGAAATATTCTTGCTAATGGGTTTGCAGGTAAAATGGAGAACATTTTGATTGAGGGGAGTGTGAATGATCAGACAAAGATCCTCCTGATAAATGCTGCCTATTTTGTAACAAACTGGATGAAGAAATTTCCTGAGGACCAAACTAAGGAGTGTCCTTTTAGAATAAGCAAGGTATGGAAAAGACCATTTCCTACACAAAACTACTGTATAGTGAAATGTTAAACCAAAACATTTAACAGTTCATGAAACAAAATTTGCTACAGCATGCAATTCTCTTATTCTTTTTTGAGCTTTTAAATCCAGCCTTCTTTACTTCTCTTCTGCTTCTGTGAAACTTAATACATTTCTTTGTGTGACTATAACCAAGCAAGTCCAATTTCTTTGTTCAGACAGCATTGCGTTACTTAAAGTTCTTTATAAAGGGTTTCAGTCCAGTTCTTTGTATGCGTTCATCAAAATGTTATTTTAAATGGTGTGTGTGTGTGTGTGTGTGTGTGTGTGTGTGTGTGGTTTATGGCAAGCCCCACTTAAGCCTATGAAGTCTCCCATCTGTAGCCAAAAGTCTATCTAGGAGAATTATATTTAGCTCAATTTATTGGGTTGGCTACAAGGACCCTTGAGATCATTTCCCTTATGTCTACCAAGAGAAAAGGGTACCAAGGAATATTGCAGAGGCAGAATTATCTGAACAAAGTGTTTCTTTTATTAAGGGGAAAAAAATCACACAACAATCCACATTCACTCACATGTACATGCCAGAGATCAGAAAAGATCAGAAGTTAGCTTGGAATAGCTTGAGGCTGAACTAATGGCTATACTTACACAAGACGAGGATTGATTCTGGATCCAATTGTAAGGGGGATGGCATTGGATATGGCCGTTTGGTGAGCGGAGGGAGAACAGATGTACCGAGACCAGTCAGAGTTCACAGTGACAGGGTGTCCCCATGCCTTCCAACTAGCCCACTGATGGAGAATTTTGGGGATCTTTTATAGGCAAAAACTAGCCTAAATGCAAAGACGTTTGTCCTACATCAAAGGAAATCAAATCTGCATTGTAAAGGATTGCTTAGTCTGACAACGTCTGGGTTGAGAATTAAGTTGTAAATCAGCCTTATCGGGCTTGTCCAGCAAAACATCCTGCCTCAATTGCCTGTCTTCCTGACTTCAGAGGTGTTAAAATTTCTCATTTGCAACTCTCAAACTATTCTGTTTGATGTGCAAATAGGGTAGTGTGCTTCCACACTTTGGGGATCATGGCTGCCCAGAGTTCAGCATCTGTTTGGGGCCATAGGGAAAGCATACTCACCAAAATTCAGAAGATTTCAGCTTAGTGTAACACACCAGTCCTCGAAAGGTTTTCCCCAATTTGCCCCTTGCCCCAATTTTTGGCAGTTTTCAACCAGATACACAAAAACACACACCACACCTGCAACTAGAAAACCCCACCACACCTCAGTTTTCAGCATATATTGGCTCGGATGGTGACTGGAAGTGATGTTACATCACTTCTAGTTACAATTTTAGAATGGTATACAGCTACAAACAGAGGTTTTGGGGAACATTGGTGAGTGGGTGTCATCCGTGAGGCAGTGGGAGTGGGGAAACAGCACTGACTCTCATGCAGTTGCCTAGTCCTGCTTTAAATGTATCTTATACAGATACATTCACAAATCTTATCACATTTACATGTGTCTGCAGAATAGCTTAACAGTTTAGCTGGGGGTAGGCTTTACCTGAAAAACTTGTCTGTGCATTTCTTTCTTGAGGCACTCTTCTGATACATGAAGGTAATTTTTTATATCCTCTCCAGGAATCCTTAACCGCAACTTATAGTCAAGCAAATGCTTTTTCATTTATGTTCATGCTTAACAGACTGAAACCAAACCAGTGCAGATGATGAACCTGGAAGCTACGTTTTGTCTAGGCTACATAAATGATCTAAAGACCAAGATTCTGGAACTCCCCTGTCATAACAAGCACATGAGCATGCTCATCTTGCTGCCAAAAGATATTGAGGATGATACCACTGGATTAGAACAGGTACAAAGCCCATTTAAAAGCTGTTTTTGTGTGGTGAAACATCTTCATGTTGACCATTCTTACCTTTGAATACTTCACAGTTGTTTAGAAGAGAATGAGGAATGTATTCTTTTGGTGTTGGGGTCATATTCTCAGAGTTATTGCATCTGCCAAACGTGTAAGGCCAAACAAAAGAACATACACTGTTAACCTCATGATGTTGCATCAGTATGGCTGATTATAATCATCCACACAAAATGTTAATATAGTTATGTTCACAAAGGCATTCCATGGATACACAGGGCATGAACACAGTAATGCTTGCATAAATTATGACCTAGCGGGCCACATGAACTTTCATGCTAGGAAGAAAGGTACACCCTGTTCAACTGCTAAACCATACCCTCTTCAAAGTTATCAGATTATTTAAAAATTCATTTCTCTTGGATGACACGTGACCCTTCTACAACCCCATTAGGCCACTATGGTCTAATAGGAAGAAGTTTCAGAGACTGGGGACATACGTGGGTGAAAATATTTCCAGTGCATTGCTCAATTGGTCCAGTGGGATCATGTGATAGGAGGGTCATTTTCCATTCCATTCAGATGTGTCTCAAGCTATAAATCTCAATTGGCTCATTGCAATATAATGAGTTTCCAGTGGCCCCATGATACACCTGGGCCAATATGGAGAGCCCTGGTGGTGCAGTGGTTAAATGCTGGTACTGCAGCCACAAGGTTGTGAGTTTGATCCCAGGCAGGGCTCCAAGATCCACTCAGCTTTCTATCCTTTCATAGATTGGTAAAATGAGTACCCAAATTGTTGGGGGCAATTAGCTTAAGGATTGTAAACTGCTTAGAGAGTGCTGAGTGCACTGATAAGTGGTATAGAAATGAACATGCTATTGCTATTGCTATAGGCCATTGCTGTCCGCCACATTCATCATAATGCCTATATATCTATATCTATATCTATATCTATATATCTATATATATATATATCCATAGTAGCATAAAGATATTCTTCCCGTGAGGCAGAACATTCAAGAAGGTTAGACTCTAGTGACTTCGGTTATAAACCACCTCTAATGTTGGAAGGAGACATATTTTAGCAATTTGCAAAGAGATGCACAGTTCCTTACTACTAACCTCACACAATCTATCTATTGTGGTTTGCCAGCTCCTTCAAAACTCTACTTTTTGCAGTCCCTAGTTGTAAAATGAGGCTTGCAGAGACTTGTACACATAATTCATACATTTCATCCAGCTTGGCAAATCAAAAACTGTACAGATCTACCATGATCAATTATCAGTATAGCTCTATGTAACAAAGTGTGCATTTGAGATATAAGGCAGTTCCAGCTGGTGGGTAGCATTGCCAATTGGAGCTTTGTTACTTGTATAAGCACTTACTGTAGCTTTATGGTACACTGCTGTAACAATGTGTAGTATTTGTAAGAATGAGAGAGAATTTCATTTCAGTTTGTTTTTGATACGTACGGTATTTGACAACATCTGCAATGGCTTCCCATTTATATAGGAAATAATGTGTGTGTGTGTGTGTGTGAAACTGAATGTTTATTCAAGTCCAGGGCTTTGAATACTTGAAAGCCTGGGTATGCATCATTACATATTCAACTGTGTTTGTGGTACTGAATTATAATTTCCATCTCTTTTTTCTTCTTATCTTTGTCAAAGATATAAAACATGGTCCTGACCATGGTAGAAATAGCTGAACCCGCTGAATTTGGCAACTGCAAATTTCATTTCAGTTCATGCTTGAAGAATTTCCAGCCTTTTGCAATTTTTTTCAAATATGGGATGGAAACAAATATGTTTTTTTTGCGTGACAGAAATATTTAAATATTTCCTCATTCTTACTGTATTAGACCCATGCTTCTGCTTTGACTAGTAGTGTTTTAGAAGAGCTCCATTGTGATGGATTGTAATGTCTAAATCCCTAAATGAGCAGAAAGTGAAAGACAGTGAGCACAGATATCGATTTTCACCTGTTCTCTTCTTTTCTGTCTTCAGCTTGAGAAGGAGCTCAGCCCTGAGAAGCTGCTACAGTGGACCAATCCAAGTATGATGGCAAATGCCAAAGTGAACGTGTTTCTTCCTAAATTCAAAGTGGAAGGGGAATATGATTTCAAACCTATTTTAGAAAGCCTTGGCATGACTAAAATGTTTGATGAAAGTGCATCAGATTTCTCTGAAATGTCAGAGACCAAAGGGGTCACCTTGTCCCAGGTCATTCACAAAGTCTCCCTGGAAGTCGTTGAAGACGGGACAGAGTCCCGAGATGTACCAGGATACCGGATCCTGCAACACAAAGATGAATTTAAAGCTGACCATCCATTTCTTTTCTTCTTCAAGCACAACAAAACCCGCAGTATTGTTTTTGCTGGCAGATTCTGTTCTCCATAAACAGAAATGTTTCATTAAGAAAAAGCTGGTTTATAGGTCTCTTACTATCATTTTTCTGTAAAACTTGAAAACCTGGGTATGAACACCAAAAGATAATTTAAACTGTTTCATATGTCAAGCAGGTTGTACACTGTACTTTTTATGTGACGTAATCCTTCAAAATAGAGTTGATCATACTCTCCATAAGCAGCATTAAACTGTCCATAATTTTATATTACAATATCCAGAATAGTGTAGTTGATTTTTTCTTCATCCAGGGTAACTATGAACTTTATTTTTTGCATAGTGCATGGCTCACAACAATCTCCTCAGACAGTAAAGCACTAGGGAGCTAAAACTACCGTATATTCCGGCATATAAGACGACTGGGCGTATAAGACGACCCCCAAATTTACAACTTAAAATAGAGTGTTTGGGATATACTCACTGTATAAGACCACCCCTCTTCCACGATAAGTCATAAAGGAGCTGAAGGCGCACACAACAACAACAGCAACAACAACAGCAGCAGCGACAGAGGGGGGAGGAGAAAAAAGGAGAAGGAGAAAGAAGAAAAGGAGGGGAAGAGGAGGGAGACTCCACTACACTCTGAGGAAAGAGTGTGTGCCACATTTGAAATAACATCATACACAACATTATTTCACCCGCCTCGACAACTCTGCCCGCCCTTCCTCTTGGTGCATCTACACTTTAGAATTAATGCAGTTTGACACCACTTTAAGAGCCGCTGCTCCATCCTATTGGAATCCTAGAATCTGTAGTTTTATAAGGTCTTTTGCCTTCTCTGCCCAAAGAATGCAGGGGGGGCTGCTCCAAACTACAAATCCCAGGGATTCTGTATGGATGGAGCCGTGGCAGTTCAAGTGGCTCCTATTGGAATCAAAGCCCAGGAAGCTTTGTGCCAAATAGAAACGTGTTTGGCTGCAACTGCACTGCAGAAATAATCCAGTTTGACACCCTTTTAATTGCCATGGCTCAGTGCTATGGAATCCTGGGAATTCTAGTTTTCTGAGATATTTAGCCTTCTCTCTCAGCAAACTTTGGTGTGACAACAAACTACAATTCCCAGGATTTCATAGCACTGGGCCATGGCAGTTAAAATGGTATGAAACTGGATTGTCTCTGGAGTGAAGATGCAGCCTGAGTTGGATCCAAGACACACTTCAGAAATAATCCAGTTTGAGACTGCTTTAACTGCCCTGGCTCAGTGCTAGGGAACCCTGGGAATGGTAGTTTTGTGAGACATTGAGCCTTCTCTATCAGAAAGAGCTCTGGTGCCACAACAAATGATAATTCCCAGGATTCCCTAGCACTGAGCCAGGAGAGTTAAAGTGGTCACAAACTGGATTATTTCTGCAGTGTGATTTGAACCTTGGTTATTAAAAATGCTCAAGGTCCAATCCATACTGCAGAAATAATCCAGTTTGAGACTGCTTTAACTGTCCTGGCTCAGTGCTAGGGAACCCTGGGAATTGTAGTTTTGTGAGAAAGAGCTCTGGTGGCACAATTAACTACAATTCCCATGCATCTGAGGAAGTATGCTTAAGTCTAGGAAAGCTGCCAACTTTTATTTCAGTGAGTCTCAAAGGTGCTACAAGATCTCTCTCTCTATCCTCATCATCACCATTATTGTTATCATTGTTAAATCCAAATGCACCTGCAGAAGTGGACTTAAATTGGCAACACTGATTATGCTGTAGACTCTATCTCTGGCGCTGGGATCTGGAAGTGTGGAGGCAATTCCCTTGAAAAACCAGGGAATTCTGGGAGTTTGTGAGGGTGTTTGTGAGGGCGGGGGGGGGGGGCAACCACTGCCCTCTCTCTGATTGGCTGTTAGTGTGACTCCATCCAAACAGGATTGGTTGCTCTGTAGCCTGGCTCTCAGAGGGACTCAGGGGCTAAGAGAGAGAGAGAGACAGAGAGAGAGAGAGAGGCTTCTTTTACACTGCGCCAAAATAAAGCAGCTTTGGGTCTCTTTGGAGGTATGCTATTTAAATGATGCATGGGTCCTAAGAGTCGGGAGGTCACGCCAAAGCCACACTCCATTCTTAAGCACTGGAGTGCAGCTTTGGTGCAGCTTCCGGATTCTTAGGGTGCATGCATCATTTAAACAGCATACCTCCAAAGAGACCCGAAGCAGCTTTATTTTGGCAGTCTGCAACAGGCCAGAGAGACCCTTTTCTGAGGGTGGGGTGGCGACCACTCTCCAGCCCTCTCTCTGATTGGCTGAAAACTGTGAGTGTGTGACCCCAAGGATTGGTTGCTCTGTAGACAGCCTCGCTCTGAGTCAAGGCTGGAGCCATAATGGGCAAGTCACCAAATCTGCCCTGAAATAGAGACAGGCACCAAAATCACACCCAAAGCTTTTTAAAACCTCCATTTTTGTGTGAAAGTCACCACATTGGCAAGACTGCGAGTCAGGAGGGAAGGGAGAGAGACCTTTTGCTGTCTGCCGCTTGGAAAAGGAGGAAGGGAAGGGAGGGGAGGGAGCAAGGAAGGAAGAGAAGAAAAGGAAGAAAAAGGGAAGGAGGGAGGGAGGGAAGGAGGGAGGGAGGGGAAAAGAAAGGGAGGGAGGGAGGGAAGGAAGGGGAAAAGCAAAGGAGGAGGGAATGGAGGAGGATGCTCCTTTGCCTTTGAGAGAAGCCTTCCCTGCCGAGGGCTCTCTTTAGGACCCAGGGGCTTTCCGGAGTACAAGACAACCCCCGACTTTGGGGAAGATTTTTCTGGGCTAAAAAGTCGTCTTGTACGCAGGAAAATACGGTAATTTGGAAAAGTAATTCTGGGGGCCACGAGGTGTAGAATTGCACATTCAGAAGTTCTCTAGCCATATTGACTGGGAGATTATTGAACCCATAGTCCATGAAATTTATTTCTCCAAGTTCCAGAGCTAAAACACCACTATTTTAGTGGAATAATGGCAATCTTACATTTTCCTAGCCTTTCTTAGGCCTGAAACAGACCAGCCTAAAAAACCCAGCTTCCAGCTGGCTTGGGACGTGGTGTGTGGATGACTCACGCCCCCAAACTGCCCAAAAGGTGCTTGGATGCCCACAAGTGGACCAGCTTCTGGGTACACTGGTAGTGCAGCGTTTAAATGCATCATTCCCGTGCCAGGAAGCCGTCCAGGGCTGCAGCAGGGCCAGAAAAAAATTGCTTTTTGCTGGCCGAAAAGGAGAGGCTCTTTGCCACTCGTTTTTGGGGCAGCTTCAAGGTGGATTGGGGCTGCAGTGTGCAGTTGCCATGGTCCCAAGCCACCTTCAGAAGGGGTAGTCTGTTTCACATCTTAGATACTGCAGAAAAGTGGCTTTGTTAAATACTGTTTATTTTTTTAATTATTATTTTTACATTTAAAAGTCATACATTGTAAAAGATAAGTAGAGAAAGCTGGATGATCTTGATTTAAAGAATAATGCTAATGAAAAAAAAATGCTGGTATATAGATTCATTGAAGTACAAACATGCACAGTTTAGCACTTCCCATAGTTTCTCATTAAATGAGAGCAATTAGAGTTTGAATCATTGAACTTTTCTATTAATTTAAATGTAGATATCCATTGTCTGTTACATATTGAATATTTAGCTTAATGCTTACACTAATGACTCCCATAAAATTAAACAGTTAATAAAGTTATCTATTATGGAGTTAATATGTGTTCTCTTGTTTGATTTTGTTTTAGTAGATAATTTTTATCTTTAAATATTCTTCAATCCAATAATACACTTACACCAAAAGTAAACAATAAGCAATCAGAAATCATAGCATTATTAAGTTAACTTTCCCCTCTGAAGTTAGTATTAACTATATTTTCAGTGTTGCTTTGACATTTCCACTAAGTTAACCTTTTTTTATCTGTCATAATTTTTCAAAAGGAAACCATTCAATTTCTGTTTTATTAACCTATTGTAAATTAAAAATGTTATGATTTGCAATTCCCTCATATCCATGACTTTCATCTTCCATTCATCTATTATTGGCACTTATTCCAGTTTCCATTTTTTTTTGCTATTGCTAATCTAGCAGCTGTTACTATATGTAACAAAATTCTCCAAAAAGATTTTTCATTCTCTTTTTTACGAATTGAAGTCATATTGAGTATATAAAGCTCTGGTGAGAGCGGGAACTGAATTTTTAATTTGCCTTGTTATATTTTAATACGTGGGCATGGCCACCACCTGTGGTAGAATGTCCCAGATTCTTTCTGCCATTTCCAACATTGTTCTTTCCTTGTCCTTTGGATTTTGCTTAATCTGACTGGGGAGAGCTACCATCTATTGGCTGTTAAATACTGTTTAACAAAGAAATTAACTGGGACTGTTAGATTTTAGCTGGGAGATGATGCAATTTATAGTCTTCAAAGGGAATATTTCCAAGCTGTGGAGCTAAAGCACCAATATATTACTTGAATAATAATGATCTTACAGCCCCTTATTAGATCCCGGCAGAAAAAAAAATACTCCCAAAATATAAAGTCTTTTATTAGTGTGGGATTGATTCATATTCAGGTGAAATATTATAGCACTGTACAGCATTTTCAGTTTTCTTTTGTTTTGTATAATGCTTTCCTACAGCTTGTGTTTGATAAATTTGCCTATCTTGAGGCATTCCAAGTAAAGCACCACAAAAAACAGAGTAGTTTTTTCTCTCTCATTACTGAAAATAAAAGGATCTGTGTAGGAGTATGGTGTTGACAGCTTGTTCACTCTAGAAAGAAGAGTTATCTCAGTTTTAAAAAAGGGAGAACAAAAGAGTTACAGCTCTGCAAAAAATCATAATGTATTAATGTGAATGGCTGAGTACAAACCGAGAAATAATTAATATATTTTAAATGGAAATACAGCCCATACAAGTCCTTACCAGATTGGTAAGAGAGACAAGATGCAGATTAGGGCAGCAGGTCTGTCCAGGTCTTTGTCAGAAAGTTCAATCTTTCAAGGTAAAACCAGTTGTTTGCTATGCATGTTTGGCCAATGTAATTTAAATGAGATGAGGATTAGGACTGGATAAAGGCGGTCCTGAAGTCCTGAGGTTTTTCTGTTGATGGAACTACATTACCAGTAGAACCAAGATGGGGTAGGATCACTTGCATTTCTTCTCTATATGCTTTCAAAACATTCTTCAGAGGGTTGGACAACCCTCCGGAAAAGGTTTTCCCAGAGGACAGAGGAGGTTTGCCCTTGCTTACTTCTGAGGCTGAGAAAGTGTGATTTGCCCAAGTCTGCCAGCGGGCCCTGAAGGGAGGACAAGAAGAGCAACCCTTGGAATGTAAGAGGCCATAATGTCCTCCATTTTGAGCCAGGGTGACTAGCCAATCTCCTTTTTCCAGAACATGTCCTGCATTTCATCCTTCTGTCTAGGAGGAATTTCAAAATGTCCTCTCTTTTGAGCATGACTAAGAAGCATGAATTTAGATTTATACGAGTATTTTTAGCTTCTATTTTAATAATAATAATAATAATAATTTGTTTTATTTATATACCGCTATTCCAAAGATCATAGCGGTGAACAGCAAGTAAGCTAATTAGCAAGTAAGCTAATTTGCCCCCCAACAGTCTGGGTACTCATTTTAGCGACCTCGGAAGGATGCAAGCCTTGTCTTCTTCTGAGGTTGTGAGAGTGTGACTTGTCCAAGATCTTCCAGTGGGTTTCATGGCAACCCTATCCTGTGGTTTCCTTGGCAAGGTTTCTTCAGAGTAGCTTTTGCCATTGCCTTCTTCCCCTGAGGCCTAGAAAACGTGACCTGCTCACGGCTACCCAGGGTTGTGGTTGCTGTGTGCCTTCAAGCCCTTTCTGATTTAGTGCAATCCTATTCTGGGATTTCCTTAGCAAGATTTGTTCAGAGGGGATTTTGCCATTGCCATAATTTGAGGCTGAGAGCATATGACTTGCCCAAGGTCACTCAATGGGTTTGTTGGCCGAGCTGAGAATCAAACCCAGGTCTCCAGAGTCATAGTCCAACACTCAAACCATTAAACCATGCTGGTTCTCACTTTATTATGTACTCAGTTATATTTTCCTGATGAACGTTAAAATGGCTTGTTGGCTTGCAGTATACTGGCTGCCCTTGCTTTATGTGGGGGATCCGTTCCGGACCCCCCGTGTAAGAAGAAATGCATATTCTCGAGCCCCATTAGATATAATGGGGCTCGTGCTTGCTGCGTGGCTATGGGCACATGTGCCATTCTCCCAATCTCCTGGTGGTTTCCTCATATGCTGGAAGCTGCCTATAACGAGCTCACGTATGGAGCGGGCTCACTGTACTTATAGAATTGAGCAAGGCACAGACTTAAAATCGTACATTCGGCCCTTCTTATAGACAGGTTTTTTATACACAGATTCAAGCATCCATGGTTTAAAAATGTTCAAAAAAAAAGTATAAATTTCAAATATCAAACCTTGATTTTCCATTTTTTATAAAGGACACAATTTTGCTATGTCATATTTAATGGGACTTGAGCATCCACGGATTTTGTTATCCACCGGGGATCTTGGAACCAAACCCCAGCGTATAACAAGGGTCCACTGTACAGTAGATTACAGTACTAGACACAAATCCTTGACTGAATCTATGCTTAAATTATTCCTTTCATTTGTGCATTGTGCTGAGATTAATTGAAAAACCCCATTCAACATTTGCATTGTATCCTCAAGCAGCCCACTGCCTAACACGATTGCTGTCCTTCCCTCTCAGAAACAAACACACCCTGAGCTCTGTGTGCGAGGTTTATGTGTTGGTGCTGTGGCTGCTGCTCCAAGGAAAATAGGAGCTGTCCAGGAGGGATTCCCAAAGGGCTCCCTTTCAGAGCATGGCTGAGAAGCATGGATTTATATCTGCATGGGTGCTTTTAGCTCAGGGTGACCAGACTTGGTCCTCCTCCTTTTCAGGACCTGTCCTCCATTTCAACCTCCTGTCTAGGAGGGGTTCCAAAAGGTCCTCCATTTTGGGCAGGGCTCTGAGGGATGGATTTAATATTTATATGAGTAGCTTTTTTGTTTTGTTTAGAACTTTTATTTGGTCAGGTCCTCAATTTTTTCCTTGTGTGTCTCCCCCCTGGAAATCCCATCCCTGGGAGCCCCACCCCCAGCACCTGGTGACACCCAGTGCTGGAACGCCACTGAGTTTAGGCACTTGGTCTCTAAAAGGTTCACCATCACTGGCTTATAGTATTGCTAGACAACATATGCAATGTTACATAGCAGTTGTTTTAGATCAGAGGTTGGCAACCCCCGGCCCGCGGGCCACATCCGGCCCGGCGAGACCTTGGGACCGGCCTGAGCCCGGTCCTGCCGCCAATTGCCAAAGGCCCCGCGCCGGCGGCAATCGGCGGCAGGACCGGGTCTCTCACGCGAGGCCTTTGGCCGCTCGCGCGAGAGGTCAAAGGCCCAGCGCCCTCGTGCGAGAGGTCAAAGACCCTGCCCCTCACGTGAGAGCCAAAGGCCTCTCGTGCGAAGGCATGGGGCCTTTCGCACGAGCGGCCCTCAGCCGGCGGACAGGCAGGGCCAAGGAGCCTTGCTGCAGTGAGGTCTCCTTGGCCCTGCCTGGCTCCCTCCGCCGGCGGGCGGGTGCCCAGGGCCAAGGAGCCCCGCTTCAGCAAGGTCTCCTTGGCCCTGCCTGGCTCCCTCCGGGCAGGGAAGGAAAGGGGCGGGGGAGGAGGAGGAGGAGGGGGAAGGAGGAAGAGGAGGAGGAGGGAGGAAGGAAGGAGGAAGAGAAGGAGAAGGAGGAAGGAGGAGGAGGGAGGAAGAAGGGGGAGGGAGGAAGGAAGGAGCAGGAGGAGGAGGAGGAGGAGGAAGCAGAAGAGGAGGAGGAGGAGGAGGATTTCCATTCCATTTGGTGAGTGTGACTTTCTTGAAGATGCCAGCCATAGATGCTGGTGAAACGTCAGGAAGAAACTCTGCTAGAACATGGCCGCATAGCCCAAAAAACCCATAAAAAATTATGGATACTGGCCATGAAAGCCTTTGACTTCACATCAAATGTAACAGTTTTTCAGTTGGGTTCATTCACATGTTTAGGTGCAAGTCGCCCAAGAAAGAGAAATCAGATGAGGCAAGTATAATCTACATCAGTGAAAAAAGAGGGTTGAATGTATACATAAGATCTATATATGTCTTCTGCTTTTTCAGTTCAAAGAGTTGGTTCACATATGACTGAGCTGTTACACTGTTCCATATGATCATAGAAACACATTCTGATAATCTCATATGCAGCTGTGAATCATCTTACAGGTAATAAAGTACATGCATCCATAAACTACAGCACAGAACGGCAAGTCTGTGCTTTTGCTTTCCTGTTTTCCTGGTTTAAAGAGTTTGGCTTTGAAAGATTGCAGCATCTCACTTAATCTTGGGACAATCTTACAATACTCCACATGTTAGGGCCTGGTTGGTATCTATGGGGATATTGCAAATCAACATCCACCCACATTAAAAGAAGAAGGAAATGTTATTTGTCATTCAGTAGGTAGCATTATGGAAAAGGGCAGGCAGGAAAACTACATGTCTAGAGCTTTGTCTGCAGGAAATTGGCTACCCTGACTCCTCTGTTTGTGTTATGATATCTGACAACTTTCATGCAGAAATAAAAAACAATTGAGATGCACACAAAATTCCACTTGCAGGTTACAGGAGCCATCAGAGGATTCCAGAAGAATTCATGAACAGGTATTTCTACTTAGTTATTTCTCTTATGATTTTGTACTGCTTAGAATTATTAAAGAAAGCAAAATTGTTTCTACTCCCTGAGAAATATTAATACATATGTATTCATTTTTATACCTGACATTCCGGGGGGGGGGGGGGGGCAGGGACCACAGTTGAAATGCTTTGAAATAAGTAAATGGCCCTTGATATCAGCTGGGGTTTGGTTTCAGACACACACACCCCCCACACACACACCGTGGAGATCCAAATCTGTGGATGCTCAAGTCCCATGATATACAATAGCAGAGTAAAATGGTGTTCCTTATATACAATGGCAAAATCAAGGTTTGCTTTTTAGAATTTATGTATTTTTAAAAAATATTTTCAAGCTGTGGATGCTTGGATCCATGAATAAAGAATCCATGGACACAGAGGCCAAGAGGCCATCTGTAATAGGAAATATGAGAAAAAGTGTGTCTGTTGCAGAGACACCACATGGGATGGTGGTAAACGGGTCCTTGTTAGTTAAGTGAAGCCTCACTCTGTTTCCTGTTTAGCCATAAAGCATTAGGCAAACCAAGAAAAGTATATTCACATGATACAGTTATAGTGGTTTGATTCCACTATAACTTCATCCTACTGAATCCAGGGAAATAATTAGAATTTGCTGCTACTGAGCTCTAGTGTTGTAGCTCATGGGAATATATGAGAGTTCCTCAATGGAGAATTCTAAATTCTGCACTAGATGGCAACTCCCACTATTCTGTATGACACAGCCATGGTACTAATGTAACTGTGGGGTATAGATACACCCTAGTCCAAGGGTGAGAATAATGTAGCCTTCCAGATGTTGTTGGATATAGCTTCCATTCCACAAAGTAGATCTGGTAGCAGAACTAATGGTGAGTAATGCTGGCAGGTGCAGTCCAACATCATCTGGAAAGCAGCATGATTTCCATCCCTGCTCTAGTTGTTGGAATTATCTACATCACAGGGTTGTTGAGAGGATGAATGACTTACCATTGCCAGTCTGGTATGCATTTTACAAGGGATGTTGCTTGCATTTATTCTGACCCTAGAGGCTATCAGCGAAACAGCTCCAGAAGCGGTGTCCAAAGCAGCATTTGAACTGATTCTGTGCAACCAGTTCTATTGTGGTCTGATAATATGCACAATATGATAAAATGATAATAAGTGTTTGGAGATGTCTGGCTTGAATCTGTATTCTTGATCCTTTCCCATCTTGAGTGTATTGACCAGGTAGGCCCCAAAGTTTTTTAATACCTTAATGAGAGAAGGGGTCAGCCTAGGTGCCTTGAAGCAGATAGTTGCAAGAATATTGCGGAAGAATGTACCTCTAGACCTTCAAAATTCTAGAAATAGTCACCTTTTGGTAAGATGCTTGAAAAGATGATGGTGGTGATCCAACTCAATGTGACAGTGGATTAAAGAGCTTAGCTAAACCTGAGGGAACAAAGCAGTCTAGAGATTTTCCACATTAGGTGCAACAGAGGGTTGCAGGCAAGCTCTTTCCCTTTCCAAGATGTTTTGTCACCCCCCTCTGCCCCGACTTAATGAACATTGCTTCCCATTTTTCTTGTAGATGTAATTGAGTTTTTATACATGCCATATGTGATTTTTGGAAGTTAATTCTGATACATGCATAACTGACAAATTGTTTTCAGACTTCTCACAATCTAGACAATGATGAGTCTGGGTTACTAAGAAAGTGTAGAATATCATTAGCATGCATATTAAATTTATGTTCTATTTTATTAATTTCAATTCCTTTAATGTAGGGATCATCTCTGTTCTTTTGGGATAAAGGTTCGCTTACAAATACAAATAAAAGGGGAGAGAGGGGACATCCTTGTCTCATTTTGATTTGCAAATTAAAGAGATGTATTGTCTTTTATTAACATATACAGTAGCTTGAGAATTTTGAGAAAGATTTTTAATCATGTTAAGAAAAGAGTGGCCAAAACCTCATATTCCCTAAAATATTGAACACATAATTCTATTCCACACTATCAAATGCTTTTAAAGCATCTAAAGATAGTAAAAGTAAAGGTGATTTATGTTGGGAGCTATGATAGATAATGTTGACTGTTTTTCTTACAGAATTGGCCCATTTTCTGGTTGGCATAACACCTGATAGATCTGAATCAATATAAATCAATATGAATGTATTGATCTTTGATGCAAATATACTGGTCAAAAGTCTAGCATCTTGATTAAAGAGTGAAATAGGGCAGAAATCATGAACAGATGGTATCTCTGCTGACGTTTTAGAGATGGGTATAATTCTAGTCATTATCCAACTCATGGGGGGGGGGGGTTGTCCTTTCAGTGTGTTGTTAAATACTTGCAAAGATGGGGAGTAATTTAATCTCTCAATAGTTTTTAACCCCCCCCCCCCCCCCCAAAAAAAAGCCATCAGGACCAGGAGATTTGTTATTCATCAAATGGAAAATTGTATATTTGCGATGTAGTTCTCAGTGCCTCATCCTTTCCTGAATCCTACTTGCACCTCTGGAATTTCCCTCTCCATGTATGGTTGGATGACTGCAAATGGCCAGAACACACTAGCATGCATTTCATATTCCCCATTTCAAATAAACAGTCTTTGTCTGTTTCTTTATTGTTGACTCAGCTCTGGCCTCTAGTTTCAATGGGTAAAGTTCCAACAGTTATGTTTAGTTAAATATTTTAAAAGATTAAATTTAGTCTTGCTTTAGTCCTTGATGCCTTAGTTGCTTCAGCTGAGCCCTCCTACACATCGCATTCCACTGCTAGGCTCACAAGCTAAATTAAAAACCCCTCCCAACAAAGGTTGAATTAAAATCAAATAAATGAACTTCGATAGGTGAAAAAAAGCATCTAGGAATTAAAACCTTGAGGAGCTAAAATAATAATCCAAACTATCCAAAACCTGGCAAACAAAATAAAATAAAATACTAAGCTAAGATAAAAAATAAAGTTTTGTAGGAATTCCCTATACCAGCTGCTGCCTCTTTCCAGGAACACATTCCCTGCATTCATCTAACTTGATTAAACTTGTAAAGGCTGGTGCTTGCTGCCACATTGTAAGAGCACTGCGGTGTGTTTTAATGTTATGCCGTGCAATTAAAAAAAAAGTCAACCCAAGGCTGTCCAAAGGGCCTTCTCTGTAAAATTCAAATTGTTTTTAAAAAACCCCCAATGAGAATCATCCAAAAATATACAGACTTTGGGGTAATCAAACGTAAAACAGGGAGGGAAAAGATCCTATCAGTGTGGCAAGAGGATAAAAGCACTCTGAATTATCATCATGAGGTCATTTGCAGCGGGAATATTAATTAGCAGGTGTGGCAATTGTTTTTAAATTCCTGCTCCCCCAGAGAACTGATGAGAGAGCACTGAACAGAGAGGATCTCTTTAACTCCCGCAGACAAGGAGGTAAAGATTCTTTTGATAGTTTTAAGTTTCAATATACTGAAAGATATATATATTTTTTACCAAATAACTTTTTTTTTAAAAAAAGCATAATATACTAAAGAAAGTTGTGGGGTGCAAAAGAAGATGACAGTTTATACATTCAGAGCACAATACTTACCAATTCAAGATTTATAATGTGAGAATCAGAGTAGTAAAGTATGAAAAATGTTTATGTCTTATAAGGTCAAATAAGAGGTGGTGTTAATTGTGGGGATGTAGCTAATGTACATGTTATTCAGACATGTAAATAGCAGCTGTGGGATGTGTGTGATAATAAAAAGTGGGGTTGTGAGGGATGTGGAGAGAAAAGTTTAATGTGTTTAATCCTACTATAGTTAATAAATCAGGATGGGAGCCTCTCTTGGTCCCACAACTGATGTTGCATCTGGCTTCTAGCAAGAAACTACACAGTGTTTTGTTTGTTTGTTTGTTTGTTTGGTCTATGTGTAATAGGTCACTACTAGTTTTTACATGAAGGTAGTGAACTACTGAGAGCCAGTGTGGTGTTGTGGTTTAAGCACTTTTTTAAGCACCATTGCTAACATTGATTGGAGACCACAGTTTGATTCCTGGCTCAGCCATGTAAGCCCACTTCTAAACCCACCTTGGGCAAGTCACACTCTCTCAGCCTCAGAGGATGGTAATGGCAAACTGCTTCTGAAGAAACATATTAAGAAAACACCATGATAGGGTCACCTTAAGTTGGAAACGACTTGAAGGCAAACAACAACAACAAAAAGTGAACTAATACAGGCCAAGTAGAGATTTCATGATCAGTTGTGCTTAGATGCAGTGTTAGCAGTGCTGCTAAAAATGCTAGCCGGAAAGAAGTGCTCATCTCACGTACCAGATTCTGAGGCCAGTGTTGGAAGCCCCTTAGATATCCCTCCTGAACTTTGTGACTGTTCCCTTTTGTTGGGGAAAATAACCATGTATGTCAGAAACAAAACATCCTTTCCTGGGCACAATAAATGTGCCCAGTGGACACACCAGCAGGATTTGAAGTAAGTTTCAACTACTAATCTAGCCGGCTTCTATTTTGCACACTATCTTTTCCCTTTACTCTGGTAGCAAATTTTCTTGGGGCAGTCATCGATGTCTGGTCTACCAATATAAAATAGTCCCTATCCTTAGTTTCTAACCCCTAAAATAAAAAAGAATGGAGAAACTGTGGCCCTCCAGATATTCTTGGATTTCAACTCCTACCGTCCCTCACTCTTGGATGTGCTGGCTAGGACACTGAAAAATAATATTAATTGTAAGCCACTCTGAGAGCCTTTAGGGTTAAAGGGCGGGGTATATATACTGTAAATAAATAAATAAAAATAAATAGGACTAATGGGAGTTGCATTTAAATAACCTTTGTAGGGCCACATTTTCCCTAACCCTACTCTGAGACTACACTGAAAATAACCGCTGGCTATGTGATGTAATTTGTCACTATTTTAACATCTACTCAGGAAAACGGATTGGCTATTTCCCTCTCACATGTTTTAGCATTATTAGTAATCAGAAATGAATAGTAATTTTGCAATGTTGCAGCTCTCAAGAGTTCCAATAGATAGGTTTCGGCTTCTTTTATCTTTAAATCACTATGCAAATATGACCCTAACTATAATGCACCTCGCCCAGGATCTGTCCTTCTTCCCTTCCCTTCCATTGTTTTACTTTAACTTCTTCAATAGTTTTTTTTTTTAGTATTGTGGTTTTGTTATTTTGCCACAGACTCTGTGCTAATCTTCTCTAATTATATGTCACTTTTGTATGAAAGATGTATTGAAGCAGAATAGTACTGAAAGGTGTTTCTCAAGGAATCTCATATTAAAACGAAGAGTAGGAAAATCTCTTCCCTGGGAAAAAGAAGTTTCTGCTGGGCGTGTCTTTCCAAACTCACATTAGCAGTGCTGCATAAAAGAACCAGTTCAGCAACTAATTTGTGCTTCAAATTACTGTCATATGTACTTATAGATTTCTCTCTCTCTCATTTGTTTTCCTAGCTAAATTATGGATTTGAGTTTAACCAAGGATTCCCTTCCTAAAGCAATTACTGCATTTGGTCTTGATCTTTATAATAAGCTGAATAAAAGTAATGCTTGCAAAAACATCTTCTTCTCTCCAATGAGTATCTCAGCTGCTCTGGGCATGGTCTTAGTAGGTGCCTGGGGAAATACTAAGACTCAGATGGAAAAGGTAAGCATCAATAGACGTACATAACAATAAATGATTACAAAAGCAATTAACATACATATCATATCATTAACAATCAAACTAAGTAAAATAGCCTAACTGGCCAATTCTTTCAAACAAAAGCCAATTTTAAAATCTGATATTTAAACTTTTTATAATAGCTATTGAAAAGAAGGCACTGGTATAATTCTTTACTGTAAAAGGGATTGTGAGAGGCTACTGTAAATTATCAGCTTTATTTTTTCATATATATATATATATCACCTTTAAAAAGAAACACAAGTGATCAAATCTGACAATACATTTAGTGTTTAGTGTATACTTAGAAGTGGTAATCCGTCAAATGATGAAAGTCATCAGTTTGTCATAACAGATACTTTTCCTCACCTACACATTTATCACTTAGCATGCCTTGTTCTGTGACCATTAGGTGCAAACATGGGCTTATTTGATCAATAGAAAATAAATTTGGGCTTAATTTGGAAATCTGATTGCTGAGCCATGTATTTTAGAGAAAATCACATTGCTGGAGGAACATTGGGTTTATCATGAGAATATGTATCCTTCAATGTCTTGTCTGACCCTTGGGTGTTACTGGAAATTGCAATCTATTTATTAAATTGTTATATATCAGATTTTCCCACACCCTACCTTCACACACCCCTTTTATATTGCTTACTTCTGGTTTCTGCTATAGGTGCTACACTTTGATAGAACTATTGGAGGTACAAGACCATGTGCTTTTCAGAGAAGAAAGCCAGATGTTGTGTCAGAACATGAAAGTGAGAATGCACTTCCTTCCCCAGTGGTATGTCCAGAGGTAGTTTTAAATTTCACAGGCTAAGGTTCTAAGGCTCAGGAATTATATGCATCAGTAACACTGGTAGAAAAGGAAGAAATACTGTTACTATGCCAACAGAAGCACAACTTAGAAAAGTTACTTTTTGCAGTCTTCCAAGCTATACTTCTCTTGATATAGTAACAATGCATCTCCAGTTTGGTTTATCTAAGGTCTGATCAGAATATACAGCACAGATTTTTTTTAACTGGCCAAAAACATGTCCACAGCATCCCTGGAAATATCTCCAAGGCCACCAATTTGGAATTATGCCAGCAAGAATCCATCATATTACCACTCTAAACAGCTTTAAAAAAGCTATTAAGACAGAGCTCTTCCGGCAGGCTTTTCCTGAATAGTTTCTCTGTCCATCAGAAGAACTCTAAGAACTCCGACAGCACTTTAGTCATGATTTACAGTTTGGTGCATAAAAATTTTAATTGTATTTTAAGGAAGGGGGGGGGACTGAGGGTGTTGGAATATATTCTTTTAAATCTTTGTAAGCCGCCCTGATTGCATCTTGTAGAGGGTGGAATAATAATAATAATAATAATAATAATAATAATAATAATAATAATGAATGTCCATATGGTGACCACACAAGAGGAAGTCAATGACAAAGGCATTCCTCCAACAGCAGCAACAGCCAATGGCCTTCTATGTTAGGGATGCAATGAATTTGCTCTGGGTTTCTGTGTAGACTTGGAAGGAATTATTCAAAGTGCTGCACCTGTTTTGGAGATGGGTGTCATGCCACCAGAGCATTTTTGTTAACTCCAAAGCCTGGGATAAAACCTAGAAGGAATTTACTGAACTCCTGCGGTAGAAACCAGTATACTGTCCTGCATTACAATACACACACAGCATACAAAATGGCACACTTGTGCTCTCAGTCTTGTCAGCCCCAGTGGCAGAAATGGTAGTGACTCCAATAAGTTACCCTGCCAGGCAAATCCCCTTAAGTAGCTCATAAACAGTTTTGGAACACAGTACAAAAAGAGAATGAAGGAGAGTTCCCAAATCAAAATGCTCTGGGCAGAAGGACTCCAGAGAGTACACCCAGTCATCCTGGGGTAAGAATTCAAGAGACACAATGAGACACAAGACTTTATCACATGGGGGAAATTGGGGAAAAGTGGGGGTTTAAACAGACATTATCCCATGGAAATTGCACGGTTGCGGTGAAGATTTTTACATGACATCATGATTAAAGAGGACCTATCCTGGCAATAAACAGGTAATAACCAGCAACAAATCACTCAAGGGAAATCCTGTTTATTGCTGGGATAAGTAATTGCTATGTATGTGAAAATCTTCACTACGATCGCTCAATTTTCATGGGATAATGTCCATTGAAACGCCTGCTTTTCCCCTATGTGATAAAGTCCACAGACTCTTTTACCAAGCAAAAGTCAAGGGCATACAAGAAGGGTTCAGCAGGAAGAACGGGCACACTGCATAGGCAATAGTCATTCTTGTACTGAAAAGATACCTTCCTGTAAAGTTGCTGCAGAAGACTGACCTCTTCCATTTTGATTTGGGGTGGGTCTACACTGGCAAGAATACTTCAGACTGCTCCCAGCATATTCTGGCCCCAAAGTCCCCATCACCTGGGAACTCCATATCAATGCCAGGTGTTACAGTGTTCTGCTGTGCCACCTGGTGCCATTGGTGCTGGTGTGAACCATTCCCTTTGAGAAGGAAAATGAGGTACCTACAGTCAATTGCATGGCTGGGTGCTGTGCTGTGAAATCATAGGGAACAACATACACCAGTGACAGTGATGCTGGGCAGCTGTTGGGAATACATCAGATTCTCTTGGAAGCTCCAGAGAAAATTATGAGGTTTTAAAAATTGCTTTAATGTAGGGATGGCAAAGATTTGCTGTGGGACTGCCCTTCCCATGGGAAGAGAGTCTGCAGTTAAATTGGGTCTTTGACCCTGTATCACAAAGACACTGTGACATGAGAGTATGGGAAAACCAGTTCATTTGGCCCATGTAGACATGGCCTTGCCCTAGAAAAGCCATGTGGAATATAGAATTAGATACGTCTATGGGTTGTAAGTTTCACAACTGATCATTTTAATGAACTATCCATATAAGACTTGTTTATTTCCATCAAAGCATTAATGTGTTTTTAAATTTTTTGTTGGAAACTTTCTCTCACATGCTACAATTAGGATGGAGGGATCAACCTAGAGGTCAAGAAGCTCTTGTCTCAACTGAATCACCTCAACCCTGGTTACCAGATGAACCTAGCAAACAATTTGTTCATACAAAAAGGATATGAATTTTTTCAGGTAAGCACTTTCATGTTCCCAAAGGAAGGCTGTAGGCTAAGTAACAGGGGATACAAATTGAGTGCAGAAAGCCTCCTGATATCTCCAGGAAGGTCTGGGAGAGCCTATAATTGGGGAGAGCTTGCAGTCAGTGAGGACAATATTGAGATGGACCAATGCTCCAGTTGCCTGTGTTCTTAAACAATATCTATGTAGGGCACTGCAAACACAGAAACAAATCAGTATCAATCAATCAGTCACCATAATCTCAATGCCACTGCTACCTTGCCTTTCAACTTTTCCCCCCATACCTCTAGAGAGCATTTTGGGGCAAACACCTCATTTTCAAAATCATTTTCAGGCCCCTGGGTAGCCCTGGGGGGAATGTACTTTCTCCACCATCACCAGCTATGGTTTACCTCAAGAATGGGCATCTTCCTTGGATCTGGAAACCAAACTTTAATTCTCTGTAAGGGGAGCTACACCCTGCTGTTCCCGAACTGCTAGATTTGTAGCCATGGTGGTGACAAGGCCACAACAATAACAAAAGCCAGTAAGCTACATTACCTTTTACAATGAATTGTGTAAGGAGAACATAATCAAGCTTCAGGGAGGCTTCCAGGTGCATGAAATGTGCTTTAAAAGAAAGCATGTATTCCCTGCATGCCTTGTTCTTAGATGTAAATGAAGCCTCTTGCTGCTGACGAATTTCAGTAACACAGTGATAGGTTTAGAATGCGTGACTTGCCCAAGATCATCCATTGGGTTTCCATGTCTAACCAGGGACTCAAAACCCATTCTCCAGAGCCATACTCAAACCAATACACATACTGACACTCATCCTTACTTTCAATAATTTTCAGAAACAGGCCCTTCAATCTGGAGTCATCTCCTTAAATTAGGAGTGGAAAATACAGGGCTCAGCAGATGTTCTTGGATAACAACTCCCATAATTAATTATCATTGGGCTGATGGGAGTTAGAATCCAACAACAACTGCAGAGTCACACCTTCCTCATCTCTGTCTTGGCTCAAATCCAACAACAACTGGAGGGCCACACATTCTCCATTTCTGCCTTGGGTTAAATAGAATCCACTATGATGCTCAAAGGGATGTATGGGCTAAAAGCATTGTAAAGATTTTAATGGTTCTAAAGCAGTGGTTCTCAACCTGTGGGTTGCGACCCTTTCACAGGGGTCACCTAAGACCATCAGAAAACACATATTTCCAATGGTCTTAGGAACCAAGACGAAAATAATTTTATGGTTAGGGTCACCACAACATGAGGAACTGTATTAAAGAGTCATGGCATTAGGAAAGTTGAGAACCACTGCTCTAAATTCTACAGATCTTTTACAGGTGACCTTGTGTGTTTAGCCTCCAAATGTTTGTGGTCAGTTGCAAATGCTACTCTCACAGAGCTGAAGATTCCCCTTCTGTAATTATTTGTTTCCCCAGATAAACTTCCCCAGCTCATCTGGGGAGGAGGACTCAGGCAGAATCAGGATATCAATGTTTAAAATGCCTTAGTCTACAAAATTTCTTATTCATTTTTAAAAAAATTCCACAGCAATATCTCATGTGCACTAAGGATGTCTATGGAGCCACACTGCAAACAGTTGACTTTTTGAATGCTATTGAAGAAGCAAGGCAGACAATTAACCGTGAGGTTGACAAACAGACACAGGGTAAGAAACCCCAAAGCATGCTGATGTCTATAACAATATATCATGTTGCAGTATATCCTGGAGTTTGGGCCTTGGAGAAACAATGAAACAAGAATCTCTTCCAGTCAAGCAGAGATGAGGCAAGTTTTTTAAAGCATGGTCTGGACCACAGAAAGCTCTTGGAGGGATCAGCTGTGTGAGCTATACAGCAGGGGTAGGAATAATGCATCTGTCCAGGTGTTGTGGACTACAAGTCCCAGCAGTTCTGAGCCACCAGAGAATTCCAGTCCAACAACAGTTGGAAGGCAACATGCTTACTATCCCTATTGTACCAAGCCCATATTACAGGTGACCCAGTATCTGACTGGGCTTTTAAAATGGTCCTTGTGTGGCTTTTCAGCTCCTAGATCTGTAAAACAGATGAGAGAAAGAGGCTTATCCTTAGAGTCTGTGGAAGGTGGAAGGGCCACATCATCGGTCTGTGAAGACAGAGGACAAAGAGGCAGAAGGGTTCTTCCTTGAAGGGACCAATCTGTATAATGCTTTCTCAACTAGGTCTTCTGTGGGGCACTATAGAGGGGAAAGTTCAGGGCTAATGGTGCAAGAGTAAAACATAAGAGAATTAATAAATAAAGGAATTAATAATCCAGGCAGGTAGTAAGATCTTCCCTGCTGGAGGTCATCAAGCAGAATCTAGACTGCTATCTGTTGGAGATGCTCCAGTCTTGCTGCAATGAGCATGAGGTTGGGGGCTGAATTTAATGGTGTTACCAAAGGTATTATTCAGTTAGATTACTATCTTATTTCTTTTCTGGCAGTGATCCCAAACCTTTAAAATATTTTTTTCATGGTAAGGAAATTTTAGAAAGATAGGGTTGGGGTGGGCAAAATGGAGGCCTGGGTAGCATTGACCAGTATTAATTGTCATTGCCTGTGTTGGCTAGGGCTGCTGGAAATGACAACTAAATGACATCTGAAGCGCTGATCTTTTTACATCCTTGACATAGTACATCCTTATTATGCATCCTCATCTACTGCATGGGTGCACGGAAGAACATGTTTTTTTTCCCCAAAACTCAAAATTCAGACAATTAAATCCTCCTTATTACTGTACAAACAAAAGGCATGCACATTATTCTTTTGATTTTTCTGCACTAATTCAGATTTATTTTGCTCTAAGGAAAAATCAAGGAACTTTTTGCTCCAGGTGTGATTGGACCAGAAACTGTGTTGGTGTTAGCGAATGCCATCTACTTTAAGGCAACCTGGGAACACCAGTTTCATCCGAATAGTACAACGGAAATGGATTTTAGGCTGAATGAGGTATTGAAGCATGTAATTATAGGCACATGTGTCCCTTTTCATAGTGGAGTTAAGTAGGTTATGGAATAGGTTACTAAATAGCCACCAGTCTGAATGTGAACCCAGGTCCACTCTCCCAACTTCTTTGGTTGAGTAGTATTCTATCACACAGATGAATCTGTGGATATTACTTTCTATAATTCTAACTAGTATAACCCAGGGAAGTCTCTGACATCTTTTGATCTAGTCCTAACTGTCAAAGAGGTGGAATGGAGTGGCATGATTGATGGAGGAGACTGTTTTCCCCAACGCCTACAGAGTCTACCCTTTTTCTTCACTACTACTTTATGGCATTCTCTAGTTTTATCACTAGATGGCAATAAAGATCTCTACTGTATTTGATGCAACTCAAGCAAAAAGAGGATATGAATCAGAAATAAGTACTAGTGGTCCAAAGCAATTCTTTTTTTTGGCCACAGATAGCCAGGTTGACCCTAAAACAAAGTGGAACCAAAAGGTGCAAATATATGTATTCATGTTTTGCTTGGTCTAACAAAGGTATTGGCAGATTAATTTTGTTTAATGATTTAACACATTAACCTCAATGCTCCTAAGCTACACCATTGTGATATGGTCCAAACTGCTGCCAGGTATGCTATGTAATGATAACAAAAGCAAAAAGCGACAGTTACTTAAACATCTAGCATCATTTCTAGGAGTCTGTGTTTGAAATTCCTGTGCCATGACTTCCAACTCTATGATTTTATGTATGGGGTTAAAATCCCAGTTTACCTTTCCTGAATTCAGTCCTGTTTTGGGAGGCAGCCAGGTGCTATTCAATAGAAATCACCACGGAAATCACTGCCTGGGTCCTCTAAGCCACTTTGGAGGCCATTTTTAGAAGTCAGAAGGTCAAGGTGGGGTTTTAACCCCATGTGATAGGTTCTTTAGTATGCCATTCTTAAAATCAAAGAAAGGATGGAAGACATGGTTACAACTCCTGTTATCGCTGGGGCCAATAAGAGTTGGAGTTGGGCACAGCTTTCCCATTTCTTGTATCCAGTTAGTGGCTACTGGCTAGTTCAAATGTCCACAGCATGGTAATACATGATTATGGGCTTGAGTCTCACACCACCATATTTCTGTGGTATTTTTCAAATTGTATTTGATAAATTTTGTTCATTTAGGAAGCTGTGTATGATTGACGTTTTCCTTCTTTAAAAAGGAGTTACTAGATCCGAAAGATGTGGAGCAATTAGTGACTTACTATGTTTGCTATTTTTGCCTACGACCATTTTTTGCTACCATGGCAGGAGAAATTGATGGTAGGATTCCAAGGTTCTAGAAAGCACTGTTATCTCCTTTCAGACTGCAAGTGAGGAATGCCATTTTAAATACCCCTTAAAAAATAACAAAACAACTATAACATACCAGGGTAAGAAGCTGCAGCACAGTTGCTTGCTCATTTATTTGCACTTTTTCCCTTTTACTTAAAGGGAGGAGTCAAACATGTCATCCCCATCAACAGCTTGATCTGCCACAGTACTTCATAACTCGCCACTTCATTCTACTCCATATGCAATTCCTTGCATTACTAAAGATTTAATCTAAGATATTCACAAGCGTTTTCATTATAAAAATTCCCCACAGCAACCTTCCCCAACTCTAGTGCCTGCAGGATGAGTTGGAATACAACTTCCATCATCTCCTCCCATGGTGGTCATGTTTGCTAGAGATGGTGGGAGTTATATTCCAACACATCCTGTGGACACCCCCCTCAGGAGTAGGTATGCTTAAGCATCTATATAGAGGTTTGGGGAAATGTAATTTCTGCATCTTCGGTTCAGTCAGTCTTTCTAACTGGATGTCATTGGCTGTTTCCTTTTTTTTTTTTTTTTTTTTGTATTTGGAATGCACTATTACCACCTCAAATATTGGTGATTGAGGTTACACTTTTATTTAGGGAATTCCTTGTTTATAACTCACTTTCCTAGCCACCCCTATCCTCCAGCAGTTCCAAACACATGGACATTTGTACAATGTTTCCAAATAGCAGTTCAGCAGTCATGCCTCCAGTTTGAAAAAGAACTAATACTGGCAACATGAAATCTTCTTCTTTTGTTTAGGTCTGATACAAGAATATGTGTATTAGGTATATGCATTTCTTTCTATCTTTAAAAACAGAATGAAAGTAAACCTGTGCAGATGATGCATCAGAAAGGTCCATTTAAGTTGGGACATGCAGGGGCAACAAATGCTCAGATCCTTTGTCTTCCATATGTTGGTGAACTCTTGTCCATGATCATTCTGCTGCCAAAGGACATCAAAGACCTGGAGCAGGTAAATCAAAATGAATTTATTTATCTACTTGTCTATCAAACCATAAACATCACAGCTAATGGCCCAGGAGAGACATATGTTTCAGCTTATTTAGTTCATCCTCACTTGTGTGTGCTCCCATTCCCACTTCCTTTACCAACATGACTAGCTGAACTAACCACTGTTTCCCATTATGTCTGAACCAGAAAAGTTTTGCCGATAGGATCAGAACTTCCAGACCAAACTGCTTCCCGAACAGATGCATGCCTCATTCATAGAGCAGATCCAGCTGCTTTTGTTTTCCATCTGCAAAACTAGGGAAAGTTATTTGTTTGGATGATAGCTACTAGAATCCTTCAACCAACAGTGCCACTGGCCATAATGGTTGGGCGAATCCAGATGTTACAGTCCAAAATAATAGTTTTTTCTAGGCACTTGGCATTTGAAAACTTCTTGTGACTGTTGACTGCTCTTCTAGCTTCTTTAAAAATCCATTCCAGCAAAAAACAAACAAACAACATGTGGAAAAGATAGAGTAAGAGCAGAAATTTCTTTTATTGGCAGTTAGGAGCCCTCCATCTGGAAGCATCCCAACTTTCAAAACCAATGTCATAACTGTTGGAGATGCAATGATGCTCAGCACTGAAAGACTTAAATCTGCCTTAGCAAGAGCAGCAGTGATAAGGCTAAATAATGTTTCAGTGACCTCCTCATGTCTTATTTGTGTGTCCTAACTTCTCTGAGATGTAGACTGATATTAGGGGTAGCTTCCGAGCTTCCATTTGCTTTGTAATTTTTTTCATGTATTTATTTATGCATTTAGTATTTCATTTCTACTAAAGTGAAACTACTTTAGTCATGTTCTCTTCTGTTCCTGATTAGGATAGTATCTTAGGTTGCTGCCACGCTGCAGAATTAATGTAGTTTAACACTGCTTTAACTATCATGGATTCATTCTATGGAATCTTGGGATTTGTAGTTTGTTGTGGCATGAGAGCTCTCTAACAGTAAAGACTAAATATCTCACAAAATTACAAATCCACCAATTCCATAACATTGAGCCATTCTAGTAAAGCAGTATCAAACTACACTCATGCTGCAGAGTAGATGTAGTATTTGACCAAATAGGAGTTGAAAAGATGTACTCCTACCCCAGGGCAGCTTCATGCTGCTCTGGTGGCACGCAGCATGTAAATGCTGCACCCCTGGAGCATTTTGAAGCTGCCCATGTCTGGTTGGCCAAGATGGCTTCTGGGCATCTTGGGTGGGCATGGCATCTAAACACCATGGCTTCAAGCCATGTGGAAGCTGGTTTTCTTGGGCAGTCTGTTTGGCCCCTTAGATTATAGATGTAGGGGATAATCTCACAGCTAAATAAAGTGTTTACCACTGCCAAATTCAGTCTTCACTTGGGCTGTACGTTGGTGTTATCACAGAGCTTTTCTTCTCAAAACCACTATCCGGGGACAGCTTGGCTCCAATGCTGGTCCCTGAACTCGCTTTGGTGGCCATTTTTCAAAGTCAAGAGCTCTGACTTTGAAAAATGGCCACCAAAGCGAGTTCAGGGGCCAACATTGGAGCCGCACTGTACCCAGAAGGCGGTTTTGAGGAGAAAAGCCATGTGATAACTATCAGCGTGCAGCCTGAATGAAGACTGAGTTCACCAGAGGTAAAATGCTTTATTTAGCTGTGCAATAATCCCCTTAGATTATAAACCTGAGAGCAGGGAATTAATTACCAATTTTTAAACCACTCTGAGAGCATTTCTGAAGAGTGGGGTATAAATACAATAAACAAATGATAAATAAATAGATAGAAGTAGAGTCACATAATTTCTGGGAAGAAGCATCAGCATACTATGAAATTACACTCATCAGGTTAAACCCTAGTGAATCCTTAGGACTTTACCGCACCGCCTCTGCTGTCCAACTTACCTTTTCTGAATTGGGCTCAAATTCAGAAGTTATATCACACTGACATTTTCCTCAAAATGGCTTCGTGTTCCCTCCAACGTTGAATTTGGTCCCTGTAAGTTGCTTCGGTGGCCATTTTTTCCAAATTGGAAGCTTTAGAATTGGAAAAATGGTCATCAAAGTGACTTACAGGGCCCAAATTCAACACTGGAGGGAACGGAAGCCATTTTGAGGAAAATGTTCATGCGATAAAATGAGTATAACTTCTGAATTTGAGCCCAATTTGGAAGAGGTAAGTCAGGCACTGGAGGCAATGTGATGAAGTCTTTAGTCTTGCTCGAAACAGAAAGGCAATAAAATACAGTATATTTTGATTCGCTAATTTGAAAATACATCAGGAACAACAACACCTTGAAAATTCAAAACTGTCTCTATCCAATAAGAAGCTCTCAGGCCCCTTTGCACGAGAAACTCTGTTATCTACCTACAATCTCTGTAACATTAGGGATGGAGAAGCATTTAGGAACTAGAACAGCATAGTGATTTAGGACAAGATAGACCAATACATGTTTTTTCCTTTGTTTGGAGGGACGAATCCCTCAGAAAAATAGAGGTCTCCATTTTGAGGTGATAAAAACTCTTGTTCCTCAAATCTAGGATCCCCCTGCTGAATGGCTGAACTGTGTATTCTTCAAGTCATGAACTCTCTTTTCTGATTTTTATCTTATAGGTTGAAAGCACAATGACCTGTGAGACGCTGGCAGACTGGACTTCCTCAGAAAATATGATGGAGCAACATGTGGAGATATATATACCCCGGTTCAAACTAGAAGACACCTTTGACCTCAACTTTAATTTGCAAGCACTGGGGATGACAGATGTGTTTGATGAAGCCAAAGCTGACCTATCAGGAATGTCGCCCTCACAGCAACTGTTTTTGTCCAAAGTTATTCACAAAGCCTATGTGGATGTTAATGAAGTGGGGACTGAAGCAGCAGCTGCAACAGGTGCTTCTGTTTCTACCAGATCCTTAGTAACCTATGAACTATTTTTGGCTGATCACCCATTCCTCTTTTGTATCCAACATAATCCAACTAATACTGTCCTTTTCCTTGGCAAATTTTGCTCTCCTTAAAACTCAAGTTAGTTTCCTCCTTTAAGCTTATTAAAGATCAAACTGGTGTTGCATTTGGAATATTTTCATTTCTTTTACAACGGGGAGCATTCTATATAAGGCTCTTTCTCCTGAGGGTAGCACAGTTTTCAGTTAGAGCTTTACTAGCTCTGTGTTGACCTATCTTTCATCTCTCCGAACATAATAGAAAGAAGCAGAGGGGCAGAGGGAGGAGTAGGCCTTCTTGAGGTGTTATTTTTTTTTTTTTTTTACTATACCTCCCTTAATCTCTTACCATTGCCTATACTTCTAGGACTGCAGTCCAAAACAACTGGAAGGCCAAGGATTTTCCATACTTTCTGTAAAGTGGGAAATGGCAAGGGATGTCTTTTAAAAATGTAACAGGCATTCTCTGAGGCACTGGCCAGACTCGCAGGACAAAAACTGGAAAAACAAAGAAAAATTGATGGAACATTTAGTATCAGAGAAACAGGGGAAGAAAATGGCTTGTATCACAGAGGGCTGGCCTTGGTGATGTTATCTTCAACATTTCACAGATCAAAGCTAGGACATGTGGCCAAGCAATGTCAGAGTGTGATCAAGATAGTAAAAGTAATTAATGAGGAAGAACAGACAAGCTAGGAAAGGCTGTAGGAGTTTGCTTTTGTTGAGCTTACTGGAAGGGCAAGATTTCACCGGCTCCTCTTCTCTCCCCTTTGATCTAATTCAGCTCAGTTTGCACTAATGCAAGGAAGCTTAGGCCAAAGTGGGAGGGAGGGAGAAACTGGGAGATTTTAAAAGCAACTGATCATACCAGCTGTCTCACCACAATCACACTAGTTTACACTAGTTTAAGAATGCAAGCATACCGGTTTGGCATCATTTCTTATCACAGTTTTCCTCATGATGGTGCTTTGACAATCCATGGTCTTGTGATCTGTTTTCTGCACTGCCAAATGCCACCATCCAAGGGGAAGGGGGGATGAAGAGAAATTGGGGCTGCCAACCATCTCCTGAAGCTGGTTGTGATGTGCACACAGCAGCCAGCATTGGGAAGGTGTTAGCAGCAATGATGATTGTTCCACTCCCGGAAGTATGGGGCTGCTGTGTGTACATTAACCCACTTCCTCCCATGCTTTGGGAGGAAGGGGGCAGAAACAGTATTATACCCACTCACACCATGTGACTGCCTGAAAAGCAGAACTGCAGTAGAAGGGACCTATCACATGAAGGCAGTAATGGAATAGCAGTGAAAATGAGAGCCCATTGACAGGTTTTGCCCATCAATGAAAAGGTGCACTATAGTAATGAGTGAAATATAAGGCAGCAGCAGGACAGACATAATGGTGTGTGATAAATACTGGATAAATATGCTTTTATTTGTTAAATTGTGCTTGTATAGCCTTGTGAGATAAACTCCTGAAAAGGTGGGACAACAGAGGATTAATCAGGACTGTCCTTGCCAAACTGGGATAATTAGAGGGTATGCAAGGGGAAGACTGTGGTGATGTCATTAAGCAGCATACAATAAGTATTAACCATAGCTGCATAGAGTATGCTGTTATAGTATATAAAAACCCATCAAATCTAACAAATGAGAAAAAGATATAGAGTCCTCCCTCCATTCTTATGGTCTTCAGATTCACGTTCCTCGCTTATGTGCGAAGGATGAATGGAGGGGCAATGAATGGGGCATGTGCCCGTGGCACCCCCCCACTTATATTCAAGCCAATGTGGCTTGAATATAAGTGATACTTCATTTTCGCGAGGGGGTCTGGAACGGATCATCTGTGAAAAAGGAGGGGCAACTGTATATGCATACTTTACAAGGCAGAACTTTCATTCCGAGACTCATCCTCTTTGCCCCAAGGACAAGAGAATAGAGGCCAGGTCCTGACATTTAGTAATCCTGCTCTATTCTTTAGGGTATGATTGCTTTCATTCAATATAGGAAGTAGAATAATAGAATCATAGAGTTGGAAGAGTCCAACCTCCTACCATACAGGAAATCTCCATCAAAGCATCCCCAACAGATGGCCATCCAGCCTCCGTTTGAAGACCTCCAAAGAGGGAGACTCCACTACACTCCGAAGTGTGTTCCACTCTCGAACAGCCCTTACTGTCAGGAAGTTCCTCCTAATGTTGAGGTGGAATCTCTTTTGCTGTAGCTTGTATCCATTGCTCCGGGTCCTAGTCTCTGGAGCAGTGGAAAACAAGCTTGCTCCCTCCTCAATATGACATCCCTTCAAATATTTAAAGAGGGCTATCATATAACCTCTTAACTTTAGTACTTAGGATAATGTACATGGAGAAACTTGTGAAGCATCTCACATCATTTTCTCTAGTGTGTGCAGATAATATTCTGTCAAAACATCTAAGCAGATTTGGTGGGAAAAGGTTTCAAAATCACTGTTGAAATTTGGATTGGCAGACTGAGAGTCAATGAACAATTTCAGCACAACAGAAGAATTTGGCAGTCTGTGACCTCTTGTTGGAGATGGCTAGTAAATCCCAGAGGCAAACCATAGGTCTAGAAAACAAATCAAGGACTCCCCAAATGGGTACACTCCCAAAAGGCAAAAGTATACTAGGGGTGCACCTACATTGTAGAAATTGCTCAGTTTGATACCACTTTAACTACCATGGCCCCATCCTACAGAATCCCAGGATTTGTAGTTTTGTGAGGCAAATACATCATCATAAAATACCAGTCCCTACAGCAGTCTTATAAGTGATTGGTCAGCACTGCTCTTACTAGTAGAAATTACTATTAATAAGTGAATATAACTGGAGCTTGGTAAACATGTTATTTGGAGTACAGCTCTCAGAATCCCACAGCCAGAAACTACCAAGCAGCATCCATGCTCCAATATTACTCTAATGGCCACGGCACAGATTTTGCCCACAGCTCCTGCTTAGACATTAGTGGCTTGCCAACGACCGCCTAGTAGTGAGTGTTCAAGGCTCCAGTTGGATTTAAACCAGTGACTACCCAGCTCACAATACACATGTAACAACAATTCTGTACCAGCTCAGATAGCTTTTTGGGTCTGAAACAGATGGAAATGGTGGTGGTGTCTGTAGTTATTGTTAGTAGCACAGAATCTATGTACAAGTGTTATCAGGAAAGCTTAGAATCAATCTGAGATTCTATCATGGATAGAAAAAACTATTGTTATGGGGGTAGTGGTGATGGTTATGAAATTGCTGTCCAGATTGTTAAGGTTGAGAGTGCATCTACACTATAGAAGTAATGCAGTTCTATGCCACTTTAGGTACTCTACAGAATCCTAGGGGTTGTAGTTTTGTGAGGCACCAGCACTCTGGCAGAGAAGGCAAAAAACCTTGTAAAACTACAGATTCCAGGATTCCATAGGAAGGTGGTACAGCACTTAAAGCGGCATCAAACTGCATTTCTACAGTGTTTGTTGTTAGTAGTAGTCACCACAAGGGGGAGTGCTTAACACATGAATGTACTGCCTAGCTAAAGTGCTATGAAGCAACCTGTCTGTTTTGCTGGAGGCTAGGCAGATGTTAACTGCACATCTTAAAGTAGATTTGCACAATTTGTGACTGAGATAAATGTGCTCATCAGACATGTTTGGGAGGCTATCAGGTAAAAGTGCTTGAGGAATCACATAGTTAAATTGTGGAATTTACTGCTGTAAGTTAAAGGTAAAGTCCTTCACTTAACAAGATTGTCTAGTTGTGTCCAGCTGTAGGGGGTGGTGCTCATCCCCATTACATTGACTGAGGGAGCCTGCGTTGTCTGAAGACGACTCTGGTGGTCAAGTGACCAGCATGACTGCACAGAATGTTAGTACCTTCCCACTGAAGTGGTACCTATTTATGTACTTGCACTTTTACATGCTTTCGAACTGTTAGATTGGCAGAAGCTAGGACTAATGATGGGAGCTCACACCATCATGTGGCACTTGGGCATTGAACTGCCAACCTTCTGACCTTATGATAGTCAGAACTGGTGTCTTAACCACCAAGCCACCGTGAGGAGTGTCTACCAAATCGTTTGTTTTCAAGAGGGAACTAGAAAGTTCTACAGAATAGAGCAATCATTGCGAAGTTGAAGGCTTTCATGGCCGGTATCCATAGTTTTTTGTGGGTTTTTTTGGGCTATGTGGCCATGTTCTAGAAGAGTTTATTCCTGATGTTTCACCAGCATCTGTGGCTGGCATCTTCAGAGAATGCCATCATTGTCTACTAAGCTATTTATCACCTCCTGTATCTGAGGCAGCATGCCAGGGAGTGAAAGATGGCAGATGCAGTTGCACTTCTCTTTCACAGATAAAATTGCTCAGACTTGCTCAGACTTAGCACTTGACTGCACATGGCTTCTAAACCATGAGAACACTGGGAAGAAAGCGGCTTTGGCGATACTTATCCAACCTGTACCTACCTTGTCCCCCACACATCCCATTTCATTCAAGGGTGAAACCCATGAATGACTTGGCAATTGTGCAAGGTCCCAGGTGCAAAACGTTGCTCCCAGGGCAATTACACAATTACAAGTCATGTGGTGTCACAATGTCCCCTCCTGCCCCCTGCCTTACCTCCCCTTCACTATTCTGGTTAACAAATTTCTTTCTTTTGTAATTTCAGTGAGGCAGAGAAGCTCTGAAATTGTGCAGAGAAGGAGAAAACAAAAACAAATTCCTAAAGGCATGTTAGGTAGGTAAAGGCAGAGAAAAAATAAGGGGTTAAGGAAGAGTTCAGGAAAAGAGTTTGATGGGGGCATCAGCCTTGGTCATGCGATTGACTGAGGTTCGATGAGGCATGACTACAAAGTGATATGTTGCCATTTTATTTTTTCTTACATGACTGCTGCAAGAATGGAGCTGGTATGATTATGTCATCAGACACCAGAGTTGAAACAGTTCAAGTGGATGCAACCTTGGCTCCTGCTTGCCCAGTGTTGATGAATAATATTCAGTTTACCCAGCCTGAGGATGTGTACAGGACTCTTGGAGAGGTAAAAGCCACCATGTGTGTATTAGACTTGCAAAACCAGCACCTTCGCATAATTCCAGAGGAGTGTGATAATGAAACTGCTATGTTTCCATTTCCTTAAATAACACGGCAAGATAGGAGGCTCATGTGATAATATCCACAACGTGCAAGGAAGGAGAGGTTCCCTTATTGGTTAGCCTTCATTTTATAATGTTCCCTGAAGGACTGATGGTTTTGAGATTAAACTTTAATGTACCCAAGCCTGCCTGGGAAGTTTCTAAGGCCTATCGTTCAAGGTTTCCTTCTTCAGTCCAGCTCCTTATTATATATATATTGGGATCAGAATCCGGTATGGAAGTTACATCTTCGTAAGTGGACTTACATATGCAGGAATTATAACTGGGTTTTGTAACACCCATATCCAATAGAGGGGTGTGGTTATGGTACTGTGTAGTGGCGCTGGCAAAATTACTGAGACTTGGTGTATATTGGGACTGATGTACCATGGAACCTGATGCACAACAGAACTATGTATGCATCAGGATACTGGTTAGGGAGCACTGATGCTCTCTGATCTGTACTAATGCACACTGGCATATTCTCTCTAGTATCCCCTTACGCATCGTCCCAATTCACTGACAAGGGTTCTTAGTATCTTTGGCCTGTTACAGACTGCCAAAATAAAGCTGCTTCGGGTCTCTTTGGAGGTGTGCTATTTAAATGATGCCTGGGTCCTAAGAGTCCGGAGGTCGAGCCAAAGCCACACTCCATTCCTAAGCACTGGAGTGCAGCTTTGGTGCAGCTTCCGGATTCTTACGATGCATGCATCATTTAAATAGCATACCTCCAAAGAGACCCGAAGCAGCTTTATTTTGGCAGTCTGTAACAGGCCTTTGTTACATAGTTAAGTAAAGTTATGTAATACAGACAGTGCCATAGGATTCCAGGTTGGATTTCATTTCTGAGTTCCCAGAAATGCAACCCTTAACAGACATACAAACAAATGAAAATTGTAAAAACACAAGCCATAATTTTCTGATTGTGCAGTTCTTCTCATGAAAATGGTTGAGTGATATAAAAAAAATACAGCCAAATAATAAAGAATATATTTGGAGGAGGGTGGAGAGAATAAAAGAGAGAAAACCAGAGGAAGCAACAAAATTATGTACACACACGGAATTCCAAGTAAATCCAGTAAACTCAATCTAACTGAGGGACATGTTATCAATTTACATCCTGGGTAACAGAGCATGCAAAGAGTTTGTGACAGAGAGCACAGTCAGAGAAAAAGCATCCTGGCCCGTAATTAGATGATGTTAGGACAACCCCCAAGAGTAAGAATACCCTTATTTTTGTGAAAATGTGCTTTCATTAAGAGCCATCCTCTCTCCAGAGATTGACAATTCTCTACCCCAGTTATGTGATATATCAATTTCTGATATCAGCATTATAGTCAGAGGATCAGTACCTTACTTAGAAATGCAACTGTAAATATGAACAATACAAGAAATGGTCAATTTTAGTCAGGACTGGCTCATCCATATAGGCACACTAGGCAGTCGCTGAGGGGGGCAAAATTTAGGGACAGCATGGCGGGGTTTTTTGTTTATTTTTTGCATAATTAAACAATATTAAAATGAAAACTCATTGCATTTTGACTAATTCTCAACACTATGATGAGAGATTGGAACCTAAGTTTTATGTCATACTTAGCTTTAAAAAAATGAAACAGCGGAAATCAAGGGGTGAAAATAATTATGAGGGGTGACAGGGGATGCCAAAATATTTCTGACGTAGGGTGGCCAAATACCTAGAGCTGGCCCTGATCTTAGTTGTTAAAACAATTCTCAAAAAAATATCAGATTTAATTCATTTATATCATACCTTTGTTCTGATATGGGACCCAAGGCAGCTCACAACATGAATTAAAGCAAGGAACATCTAAAAACATAATGACAAAACAGTTTATAAAATTAAATAAACTGCCATATTAAAACACCAGTACTTTAATACAGTGCAAAATAATTTTAAAGCATGACAATAACAACAAAACAGAGCACATAAACACACACACATCATTAAAAGTCTTTTCTCCGTAGCCACTTATCGCCTTATTGACTGGCACTAAATGCTGGCATCGGGAATGGGTGGGGGTGTGGTGACCACACGGGGGCAGTGTCATGTCCCTTCTTTAGTACAGTGTTTACCTGCACTGCGCCAAAAGACTCTCAGAAAGAGTGCTATGGTGGCGGTGGCAAAGGTGCCGTTTCTCCCAGTGCAAAAAGAAGCAGCGTTCTGCGGCTTATTTTAGTGCTGGGGAAAGGCTGGATTGGGGCATGGCTTGTAGTTGCCATGGTCCCAATCCACCAAGGAAAGGGGTGGCTTCAGGCCACTCCAAAGGGACGGTCTGTTTAGCCCCTTTGTTACCAAATGCCTGTTGGCAGAAGGAATGGAGAGAGGGGTCCAGCTTAGTATCCAGTTGGAAAGTGTTCCAGAGCCTGGGAACAGCCACTGAAAAGTCTCTCTCTTCAGTCCTCAACAAGTGTACCTGTGATGGTGGTGGGGCTGAGACACCCCACCCCAAGGATCTTAACGCTCAAGCAAGTTCATATGGGGAGATGAGTTATTTCAAATAATTTGGACCTAAACCATATAGGTCACAACTAGAGCTTTGAATTGTGCCCAGAAATGGAATGATAGCCAATGAAGCTATCTCAACAAGGGAAATATATGTTTCCTGTAACCAGTTCTGGTTAGCACCAGAACCTTGATTACAACCTGTTGGCCACTACATTTTGGATTATAGTTGGCCCTACATTTGCCACAACATTGGCTGCGACATTTTGGATTATAGTTGTCCCTCCGTTTGCATGGACTTCAGATCTGTGGCCCTTGCTTACTTGTGAGGAGCAAACGGAGGGGGTTAAAATGGGCCACGCACCTGAGGCACGCACCCGCAGCTGCTCACAGGCATGTGGCCCCATCCAAGCCTATGATTTGAATATCTGTGAGTTTCCGTGTTTACAGGGAGGAGTCCAGAATGGATCCCCCGTGAAAACGGAGGGTTGATTGTAGTTCAAAATTCCAGTTTCCAAAGGGAGCCCTGTACATTACAATAATCAAAACAGGATGTAATCAAGGCTTGTGTCACTGTAGCCAGATCTGACACTCCAGGAACAGGGCACAACTTTCATACTAGTTTTAACTGTGCAAATAGGAGCAAGTATCTTCTTTCTTCAGTCTTGTTTTAGGGGACACTTAGGCCCATGTGCCTTACCTTTGTTTTCTCTGAGGCAAGGATCAGTCTTTTCATTCACTTTATTTCTCAAGTTGCTGAACTGGAGGTGACTCCTATATCTCTAGCAGTTGTGTAGAACTGGGAATCTAACCAGGTTTTGCTTGTCATACAATGAGCTAAACAGCAACAGCTGCTGAAGTTCCCTTTTCTACATGACTATTAAAGGAATGGGAACCCTCTCTAGTTTTCATTCTGGCAATCTAACATGATTCCACAACTCAGAAATGAAACCTGGTAGGTGGTAAATACTTCTAAGCCTGCTACAAGATGAGGATGGAAATATCTACAGCTCCTTTCTTCCTAGGAGCATTTGGCAGTATCACAGTGCAAGAAGCATGTGTATGTGGGGATACTGACAGAGAATCATGAAGGATTTGTTCCAGTTGCATCATTGGATATCCAGCCTTGTACATGAGGCATTTACAGGACTCCACCTAATGGAAGGGTCAGTCCTGCACACAGTGTGGAATGGTATTCATGTTTTCCTTCCTTGGAGTAGGTAGAGTAGACCCTTTAACAAAAGACATGCTCCAATGAATAATGAAATGGAGACCTGTTGTTTTGAACTTGAATAGATGTATATGTTGCAAAATGTTGTGTACTCTTTCTGTGCTTTGTTATGGAGATCAGTACATGCAAAATTGTGGGTGTTAAGGGAGTGGTTCCAAAAACTGTGGGCTAAAGAACTTGGCTGGTTTGTGGCTGCCTCCAGATATCAAAGGACTGCTGTCCCAACTGTAAAAGAAATAATTATTCTCCAATAAATAGCACCTCTTATGAAACTGCCCAGCAGCACCAGTATGCTATTATTTTCGCCTTGAGCTATATCCACTGGTTGGCTAATTCAGACAATTTCATAACTGGATTTTTAAAATGTTCCTTATTACAATTACTATTTCTGCTGACTTCAGTTTCCAGCCTACATTTCCTTGTAATATCTTTTGCGTGATAACCAGACCTTAGCAAACAGGAAGCTACTCAGACCAAAAATGGGAAGGGAAGCTTTGAGCAGCCCAGCTGAAGTCCCTTGAAGGGGAGGTCCCCTGGAGGGGATCAAATTTATAACGACAGCCTGGAAATAGAGCCTTTTGCACCACAACTCGTAGAATCCCTCAGCAAGCATGGCCACTGGCTCCACTTGCTGGGGATTCAGGAAGTTGTAGTCCAAAAAAGTAACATGCTATGAATCTGATTTTTCTTCCCCATGCCCAAAAGATTGGCCTCAAAGGTGTGGCAATTGTGCATGAGGTTCAGGATATTATATCAGGCTTTATGCACTGGTTCTAGCCACAGTACCTTCTTGGGCACAAAAGAATTATCTGGACCCCTTATCTTTCCTGGCACTTATTCAAAAGTGGCTGAGCATACAATACATTAACACTTGCAGCAGTAGCATCCCTAGGGTTGGTGTCACCTGATGTGGTAACTCATGGTGCCACTCCCCCCATTGACCACCTCCTGTTTCACACCATACAGAATCCTTAGCAATGCATTTTTACACTAATGTTACTCGTAAGCCGTAATTCCCATATAGCTCTGTTATGCTAATAGTTGTGACATCAACAACTAGCAAAATTAAAATTAAACCTTTAAATTACAATTTCATCTGCATAACCTAAATGTATTTACATATGCAAGATTTGAGTAAAATTGGATGTTTTAAAAGAAAATTTAAAAAGAATAACAATTTTCAAAATTAAGTTTTTTTTAAATTGAAATTTTAATTTAATTTAAAAAAATCCTGGGGCCTCTCCTTTCTTCTCCCGCTGAGCTTCACCCCACTCTCACCATTCTTAAAGCATTTTAAAGGGAAGCAAAAGAATGCCACAGCCCATGTCTGCCAAAAGGTAGGTGTCTGAGGAGCAGTGGGGTCACCCCCACCTTAGGGTGTCACCTGCTGTAGTCCGCACCCCCCTAGTGACACCACTGACTTGCAGGGCCTTCATCTGTCCGGGATCATATGACTGAACTACAACCTCTGGAATCCCTGTGCACTGCCATTTCAAGCTTTTATGAGCTTCCCTGTTCAATTTCTTCTGATACACCTAATGGGATCCTTGCAGATTTATCAGAGGAGAAAAAACCTTTTTGGGAGTACAGCTGCCAGAGTCCCCCAGCACAGAAAATAGCATTTACTAAGCACAAAGTTATTTATTATATTTATTTGTATCCCACTCTTTTCCCAGGACTGGGACTCAGAGCAGCTTCACAGCATTAAAAACAGTACCATTGAAAACATTTTTTTTAAAAAAAAGTACATTAAAAAGGAATTAAATTATTACAGTATTAAAATGCATAGTTATTAAAAGAATAAAACATAGTTTAAAGATAAAACTATGTGTATGTGTGTGTGTATCAATTTTTTTAAATGGTCCAACATCTCAGCCTGTCCTTATAGCAATTCCTTAAATGCCTGTGTGAACATGTAGGTCTTAACCTGCCAGCAGAAGGCCATCAAAGAGGGAGCCGTTCTGATCTCCCTGGGCAGGGAGTTCCAGAGTCTAGGGGCAGCCACCAAGAAGGCCTTCTCTCGCGTCCCCACCAACTGTGTTTGTGATGATGTTGGGACGTAGAGAAGGGCTTCTCCAGAAGATCTCAGAGTCTGGGCCGATTCATACTAGGAGAAATGATCTGCCAAATAGTGTGGACCTGAGCCATGTAGCCATGTGATTTTCTTCAAAGAAGGCAAACTTCTCTCTGCCGAAAATATGATTTTCTTTCAGGAAACACGATTTCTGAATGCAAACACACCACATGTGGATTTTTCTCAGCATAAATCCTGAATTGCAAATCGTTTTTTAAAACTGCACAGTTCTCAAGGGCATTCTTATAGCTGGGAAACAATAGTTAAATTATTTGTTCTCGTCAATGAAAGTGAAATTTATAAATATTTACATCCCCACAGTCTGATATCTTTGCAAGAAAGTTTGCTCTCTGATATTATGTCATAAGAGAGAATTGCAGTCTCAATTGCATGTGGCTGTAGGATATTTAAGACACCCTCATACGCCACATTATTATGGATGGGCTTGGCATACTGGATGCAATTCTTTGAACATTAAGTATGTCTACATATTAGATACAGTCTTCATTATCCATTATAGTGATCTTGTTTACAAGGACAAATGTTTTATTTGGTTAACCCCCCCTAGGTAGTATAGGCTCTTTCTAAATCTGGGTACATTTAAGGTGTATGTGTGTATGGTTGAACAATACCATTTTCATAGCATTCTTTTTTTTAAATGGAAAATGCTGTAACTCCATCGAAAATCCATCCAGCTACACTAACCCCAGTGGCACTTGGCTTTGAGCAGTGACGTAGCCAAAGGGGGGGGGTTCTTGGGGTCCAGACCCCCCCTTCCATTAGAAAAATGAATGGTGCGTGCTGCTGTGCCCAAGCCCCATTATAATGGTGGCAGTCTGGACCCCCCCCTTCCTAAAATCCTGGCTACGTCCCTGCTTTGAGTAACCATGCGTAGATGGTGGCTATAAATATAACACAAACAGTAGATAAAATAAGGTACTCACAACCATATTTTGTTCATATTATGCTTCCAGTGAGGAATATGTCCTTCAAAAGTCCATGTAGAGATGGGTGATATCAGCAGGAATGGCAAGGGAAATATATGGCTTATAGAAGTTCAGGATATATGGAGTTGAAGCTTCAGGGCTGAAGTCCACAACTCTGGGATACAATGACCACCCAGAGAATGATAGATGATGAGACCGAGGCATGTACTCCTGGCATCTTTATTTGGGCTATGCTGGACATGCCAGGGTCAACCATTCATGATACTGCTGCCTGCAACATCCTTTCTTTCATTTTATTTAAAAAAAAGAATATACATTTATTTTTTAACTATTCTTTCCTGCTACAGAATGGTGCTTATTTCCATCTGAATGGGTTTTAATATCAGGGCAACCTAGGCAAACACCCTTCTATTCCTGCTGTTCTAAGGTGCTGTGATTTGAGTGGAAAACAACTGGACTTGCTCGAAGGCGTTCTCAGATGTTGGCAAAGCCTTTTGGGTGTGTGTGTTTTGGCTGTGTTACATATCAGGAATGCTGAAGCAATTCTAAAATGAGGAATTGTGATGGGGGAGGAATTAAGAAAAATGCCGGTTGTGCTTTACAAGAAAAATAAAACACACGGGCATCTTCTGAAGCACCACTCCCATAATAAGGCCACTGTCTAAGACAACCTTGTTTCCCTCCTGATGTTGATGAGCTATAACTACCACAAAATGTATGAGAAGATCAACAGCAGGGGAGGAGATGGAGAGGAGAAGCATGTTTATTTAGCTTAGTGAATGATGAGCAAGGACAGGGGTCTAGAGGGCCCCATTTTCCCATTTTTGGACTAAGGCTGCAACCACACTGCAGAAATAATCTGATTTGAACCCCCTTTTAACTGCAATGGCTCATTGTGATGGAATTGTGGGAATGGTAGTTTGTTGTGGCACCAGAGCGGAGCCAACTGCCAACCAGACATGACATTTTGAGTGACCAGAAATAACCTTTAAGTGGGTGTAGTGGTGTGAATGTTGGACTGTGACTGACAACCAGAGTTTGAATACCTGCTCAGCCATGGAAACCCACTGAGTGAATTTGGGCAAGTCACACTCTCACTGCCTCAGCGGGAGGCACAAGCAAACCTCCTCTGAACAAATCTTGCCAAGAAAACCTTATGATAAATTCTCCTTAGGGTCACCATAAGTTAGACTTGAGGTAACACAGCAACAAAAATACTGGTGGATTTTCTTCCTGTTGTAGAGAGGGCTCCTGAAACAGCATTTACAGGCTGAAATTGCAGTCTGGGAATCTATTTTCATCTGAGAAAGAGGGTTTTTTCCCCTGACTGAATTACTTTTTCAAATTTGGGAGGGATGTTCATGGGGATTCATGGTCGCATAATTCCCACCCTTGAGCTAATTATATGATTCCATGTTCTCCTCTTATTTATTCTAACACATTGCTTTTCAGCTGCTGTTTCAAGCATATGCCAAGGATCTCTAAGCCTTGACCTGGATTCTGAGTATCCATATTTATGCCTTTCACATATGTAGGGAGGGAAACTCTCAAGTGAGTGAGTGCAAGAAGAGGCCCAGCATATCTCTGACAGAGTTCTAGCAAAACAGATTACTGACATTTCTACAGAATTCAGAATTCCAGTAGTTTTATTTTTATGCTTCAAATCTTTCTACAGAAGCTTGCATGAAGCTGCATAAGGCAAAGTGATGCAGAGCTCTTTGAGAAAACTAGATTTTATGTTCTCTTTTTATAAAGGCTTTAGCCAAAAGAGGGAGTCCAATGAATGGTTTTTGAAAAGTCATCTAGAAGTCTTCTTGTGCCTCCCTATACAATTTCTCTTCCAAGATAAGATCTGTGCTGACATATGACTCAATATATGTACAGTAAATGTTTAGTTACTACAGCTGATGAGACTGATCATTGGATTTAAACTCCTGTGACAACCAATTGGGTTACTGCCCGAGTGCAAAACACAATTTCTGCTTCCATTTCTAGGTATTCTTTCTGAACCAACAGGACAATTGCAGAGCAGACTGATGTTGTGTTAACCTGTATTAATGATAATGTAGGCATCATGAAGCAAATAGTTTTTATTACCTTTCAGGGTTGCTGAAGAGTTACCCAAAGTGTCAATCTTGTAAAAGAAATAGGATTGTCATTTATTCTTTTCCAGTTAACATCACAGAATATTTGCGTCCTCTACTCCTCCTGCAATACCCTCCTCTGATACTTATTCCCTTTTTCTTCAAAGGTATTTTAAGGTTATTTCCCAGCCCAGTTCTCTCTGCCAGCAACTGTCATGAAATAAAGTGACTCGGCAGCTTCACACAGACACAAATGTATTAAGTAACCATTTGGCCAATCTTTTGCTTTCCTTTTATCGTCTTCCATCTATAGGCTAATTTTAGACTGTAATCTTGTTGGCAATTTTGTATGGACAAATTGATTTAATGTTAGTGAAAAACTGATTGCCTTCTTTCCTTAGAGAAATAATGATACATAATGTAAACTAGTCCATCTGAGATGGAGAATGAATCTGGTAATCCTACCAGATTAGAGCACTAATTATTAATGTATTGCTTTCAATATATTTCTGAAGAAGCACGAAGCCAACATTATTATGAAACTGGAGAAGGTGACAGTAAATGTATAAACAATGAACAGTGACTGTTTAGCAGTTTGCATATGAAAAGGGGACCATATAGCCCTGAAAATGTGGTTGGACTTCAATTTCCATCATCTTTCACCATTATTTATGCTGGCTAGGGCTGGTGTGGGATGCAATCCAACAACATCTCATGGGACCAAAACACTTTCAAAGTAGAAAATGTACTTATTCTGGGAGTTGAATTTCCACTTTTAACAATCTCTGCTAAATCAAACAAATTAGCAGGTTTAGCAGCAGGGGATGGGAAAGGATGAAGAGGAGACCTAGCTATCATGCCAAGCCAGAGGTAGCAAGTCCCAACTTTTATGACAACCCAGAAACTTTGAGCTACTTTGACCTACAACTCCCATCACACCCACCCAGCAAGGTCCATTTAATTTTCTTTCTGTTGTTGTTGTTGTTGATGATGATGATGATGATGATGATGTGTTCTTTCAAGTCATTCCTGACTTATGGTGACCCTAAGGCAACCCTACAATGGGATTTTCTTAGCAAGATTTATTTGGGGGCTGTCTGTTGCTTTTACCTTCCTCTGAGGATGAAAGAGTGTGACTTGCCAAAGGTCACTCCATGAGTTTCCATGGCCGAGCAGGGATTTGAACCCTATTCTCCAGAGTTGTAGTCCAGTGACCACACCACTACACCACATTGGTTCCTATTCTCTTTCTGCCAGACAGACAAGCTGACTCTTTAAAAATTGGTGGGAACTCCCTTTGTGTCTTCTAGAATGTCCAGGGGCTGGGAAAGAGGAAGAGAAACCAAGAGACGGAAGCAACAAGCATAGGAAAGACATTCGGAATATTATTGCAAATGAAATGTTTACATAAGTATGCATTATGTATATGATGGAGCCTATTCATGTGTGGTGCACATTTATCTATGTAGGTGTGGTGGTGGAACTGAATGCTCCTGTGAGGCATGATGTTATGTTGCTGGTAGCAGTGCTGCTGGTAAGATCTTCCATATCACACAGGCTTTTGCTGAGGAGCCAGACTAAATGTGCCAAACAGCTACTGGGGGGTTGACACTGGCAGAAGATCTCTCAGAGACAACAGCAGTGGCACCATAGCTAACAAGTATTAGTACAGTACTGTACAGAAAGAGGCACAATAACCCCCCTTTGAATGTCTTTTACCATGAAGCCTTATGATCAGATCATCCAAAATGAAACAAGAGATAGCACCAGAAGATGAAATTCTCTGGCACTCAATTGGTTATTGGGGAAGAGCAGAAGACAACTATGAGTAGTGTTATGGCTAATGATGCAAAAAAGATTCTAGCCAAAAAAACCATCCAGCTGTTGACATACTCAGAGGTGAAAGGAAAGTCTAAAGCTGCACAACACATATTACTGGAACATAGAATGTGAGAAGCATGAATCAGGGGAAGCTAAACATAGTAAAAACAAGGAATGGATTGTATAAACATTGCAGTATTTGGGGTCAGTGAGCTAAAGTGGACAGGAAACGGATGTTTTGAGTCAGATAAGTACACAGTGATTTAATCAGGAAATGAAAATCTAAGAAGAAAGGGTGGCATTAATAGGGAGGAGAGATGTAGTAAAAGCAGTCAAAGGATCTAGTGCAAAGTCTGGCCAAATCATGTCAATCTGCTGGATCTGCTGCTTTGGGGGGGGGGAATCTACTCCCAATTTTACCACCATTGTTCTTATAGCTGATCTGAACAGAAGCTCAGCTGTTGCTGGAACCTATCCCTTCAGAGATTTGGCTAGGTTCCCAAATAATGTGATGCAGCCATCAGGGACTGCAGTAAAATTAAATGTGGATTTGCTGTAGTGGTGAATCTACTGGCTGCCCTATGTAATCTTACTCATTACTTGCAACTAACAAATAGTGAGTTACTCTTGTGGAGGTGGGGAGAAAAACATCAATGAATAATAATGATTTTCCAACAAATTTGATCTCACAGCTATGCAAAGCAACACAGTGCTTTTAACCCAATGTCACCAAAGCAGTATCCTATCCTTGCTGCAGGTCAACTTTCAGTCAGGGAAAAATAACCTACCTCAACAATATATTAGCTTCATTTTTTTAAAAAAACAAACAAGCTATTCCATTAGTACAATCCTGCTCTCCACAAAAAAGCAAAATGAACACTTTCTTTTTGTTATACAGCAACAATTCTCTTATGAACTGCCTTAGGCTGCATCAGCAGTGCAGAAATGATCCAATTTGACATTGTTTTAACTACCACAGCTCACTGCTATGGAATTATGGGAATATTAGTTTTGTGAGATATTTAGCTAGTTTTGTAGTTTTCTGAGATATCTGTCACAACAAGCTACCAATTCCAGAATTGCATAACACTGAGCCTTGGCAGTTAAAGTGGTGTCAAACTGAATTATTTCTGCACTGTAGATGCAGCTTTAGTTAACTAGGGGCCAAAGCAGATAGGCCAAAATGGTCCCACTGGGACTGTGGTGACTACATGGGCCCACTTCCTAAGCGGGCTGCTGTAGCAGTCCTAAAGACAGCCACGATCAGGAGCAGCTTTTCTCTACTCCTTTCTGTGCTGGCTTTTCCAGGTTGGAGTGCCTCAGTGTGCTCTCCATGCAGCGTCTGACTGCTTTCGGTGTATGTAGTTTTGTGAGCCCACGCCGAAAGCAGACAGAAGCCGCTCTTTCCTGCCCATCTGTTTTGGGCCTAACTTAACTAACAGAACAATCCAATGGTGATGTGCCAAAGTAAACCCCCACACAGTGACACAACAGTGCAAGATGCAGGAGTGTGCTCACAGGAGGAGCAAAATGGGAAGATTTGATCCCAGGTAAGAATTCTGCCCCCTGCAAATTCAATTTCCTTCAGCCCACAAATTTCTAGCTTTGCAGACACCTAAGACATCCAGAATTCTTGTTTGGATTCCCTTGGAAACTTTGCCTGCTCCTTTTCTTGTGGATGCTTAAACTGCATTGCTAAATTATCAGATGAAGTTTTATGTTTTTGCAATGCTGTAAATTTGCAGGGGGGGGGGATGAAGGAAAAAAACTGAAGGAAAAAAAATCATGGAGGGCAGAGTTCTTATTTTATGGTGAGAAAGCTTTCTTTTTGCCTCTGAGCTACACCCCCAAGCCATTCCTGCAACCTCGTCAATATGCTGTCAAAATTGATACTGTTACAACACTGAGGTTATAAACACAGTCATTTAAGTGCTTAATAAACACTGATTCTGTCTAGTTTCCCTCTCATTTTCCCAATTGCACATGATTAGTTTTCAAATGACACAGTTCTTGTGTCCAGCTGCAGGATGAAAGGCAAACCAAACCCTGCTAGAGATTTCAAGGAACCATAAAAGGTGATCTAATTAATAATGGTTTAGTTTACTGTAATTTTTTTTATGACCATGGGGTTGCCACTTAGAGGTTCTACCTCAGGCATCTTTTGCCATCTCTGACTGAGCAAGATGGGGCAGGTCAGTCTTGCAATGCTGCCAATAATGTGTAATCCAGCTATAAAATGCGGTTATGTAAAAGGTGTGTTTTTTTTTTTGTGACATGCTGGATGGGCAATCCTGAGAGCTGTCATATTTCCACACTCTAGACAAACTTAAGAAGTGAAACAGACTAACACAGCTATTTGTCTTAAACCTAGGCAAACCTTACAGCCTCACTTAGTCATACAGTAGAGTAAAAAGAGAGGGAGGGTAAAGGGTACAGGGACATAGCAAGGATTTTAGGAAGCGGGGGGGTTTCCAGACTAAGTGCCACCATTATAATGGGGCTTGGGTGCGGTGGCACAGCAGCACACACCTTCATTTTTCTAATGGAAGGGGGGGGGTCCAGACCCCAAGATCCCCCCCCGGCTACGCCCAAGAAGGGTAGATGTTGGGATGCAGCAATTCTTCTTTGTAGATCACTGGGCTCTTAGGTGTGGGAGACTGGGGTGGAGGGAGCAGAATCGTGTTTGAATAACCTGGTGAACATTTGCAAAAGGAGAAAAACAGAAGATTGGGAAAGAACCAAGGACCTTGTCCTGCCTGCTTAATCTCCCCTTGCTATTTTCTGTCAGGGCAACATGGGGGATAGAGTTCTCACGTTTTCTCAGCTTGACATGTTTTGGTTTGGAGCCAGCATGGTTCGAGAGTTGGACAAGGATTCCAGCAGACCTGGGTTTGAATCCCCACTCAGCCATTGAAACCTACTAGGTGACCTTTATGAGGGTTTCCACTCATCCCAAACTCTGCCACTGATGTGTGGACTTCCTCCAGTGCCATTGCTGTAGTCACCAGCTGTGAAGACATCCACTTTGCCCTTCTGGTTCCTGTATGAGACTTTATTCATTTTTTTATCCCCACCAGACACCAAAACACTTGTTTAATTGCTGTCACCCCAGATGCCCTGGGTCTGAACTTGAACCTTCCACTATCCCTTATATGGTGTTATTGGAGCCAAAAGCATATAATACAAAATAAATGATGTATTAATAGAAATTGAACATAACACCACACATCATTTGTTTAATGTATCTAAATCACTTCTCTCACTCTTTCACACATTCATCCTGACTCTAACTAATTTCTATTACTGACACAGACTAACACTCCCAACACCTAAATCTGACTTTGACAGATTCATGTCTCACTGTTCACCAACTGTCATACACAGTGTCATACGCTGCCTCTTTAAAATTCTTTCGGACATTGTGCTAATCACTTAACATTCCATTCTTTCACCCCTTCCAATAGATCTTTATCTTATTATATCTACTATACCTTGCACACACAATCATATCATCTTGCTTTGTCTAATAAATGAAACATTTACCCCCAATCTTGGACCAACATCCCCACCCCAGCCTAAATGGAAGGCAATAGCAAACCACCTCTGAAGAAATCTTGCTAAGAAAACCCAAGGATAGCATTACCATAAACTGGACTCAACTGGAAGGCAAGTAACAACAAACAACTAGTGTTTTGTTTGGCAGTAACTGTCTGTGACATACCTGCACTGGTGGCTTGAGGCTTCCATGGCAATAGGGTGGTAATTGGTTCTAGGTTTTGATCTGAACTTTAAGGGTCCATTACAAAGTACTGAACCCCAAATAGATTCTTCTCCTTGAATATTTTCTTCAAAATTCTGACTAAACCTCAGAATGAATTAATTGCTTCAATGACATGGAAGCCACCAATTACTGTCCACCAAATGATAGAAAAAAAAAATACTAAATAAGAAATTAAAAATGGATCCAGCTATGTACCTACTCAGCCTAATGGAGGATGTGTTGGATAAAGAATGTAGCACAGTTTTGGTCTATATGACTGTAGCAGCCAGAATGCTAATAGCTCAGATATGGAAAACAGATTCACTCCCAACAATGGAAGAGTGGGTTATGAAATTACTACATATGACTGAGATGGGCAAATTAACTCGCTTGTTGAAAGATGGGAATGCGGGTAATTTCAAGAAAGACTGGGACATAATAATTAAATTTATAAGTAATATAACCTAATGGTGATTGGCTTATTAGACTGAAACTGATGAGTTAAGGTTATCAGCTTCATGAGGTTGATGACAGAATCAATAATTAGCTTTGGGATAAGTGATATGACAGGATATAATTCACACATAAGCAATGAATAATATGAAGATGGATGGGAGGGGAGGATGAATGATAGGTATAAGAGTGTAATAAGATTATGGTGTTTCTCTTTTCTTTCTTTTAAATGATATTGTGTATAGAAATTTAATAAAAATTAGTTTTGTTTTTTTAAGAAAGCAGCTTTTTACAGATAAATTACATTATTTTCAAGCTCTGGGAGCAGCAAAATGTATTTTGACTGGTAGAGTTAGGAGACACATGGCCAGAAGTAGTGAAGAAGCACTGTTATTCTTCTGAAATCATGTTTGCACCTTTCATGTTTATTGTAGGTCAATGTCACTTTCTTATGCTTCAGCAAGGTGGCATGCAAATACCTGATTCTCATTTAAACTAGAAGGTGTGGGAATCAGTTTCTTCATGGTTCTCATGTCAGCATTGTATCCACCTGAAGCAATAAAGTGGCTTGAATCTTTTTGGTGTCCAATCAGATATATCTGCATTCAGCTCCAGCTCATGGAAACAGAGTTACCGTATGCAGGCCATTGTGCCTGCAGATGTGCCTAAGGTGCACACAAGATGTTCATGTGCATGAGATGCATGTGCACATGAGACACACATTGAGTTGAACATGCAGGTATGCATTTAGATGGCATTCAGCACAGAGTTTGCATATCACAATCAATGCAGAACTCTGCATGCAAAGATTTATGTGATGTAACCCTGATGCAAGATCTCTGCTACAGTTTCTTACATCTGTTTCCCCCAGTTGTGTCCTTCACTTGTGGTATCATGTAAAAAGACAAATATGTTGCTTGATATCTTCACCCATGCAAAGAGAGAGGAAAGAAGGAATTAAAAATGTTTATGGGGTTTGGGCTATGCATTCTCATTTAGTTGACATACATTTAGGGTTGCCATAATTCTCTACTATAAACCGGGACAAAATGTAGGACAAAATTTAGACGAAAATCCTACATTTTGGGCTAAATTTTATCCTACATTTTGTCCTGGTTTATAGTAGAGAATTATGGCATCCCTACCACTTCCACTTTGACTTGACCTTGAGGAGATTGAATTGTTTATATGAGTATTATCTAGCTATGAAAACTAAATGGAAGCTACAAGTTCAGAAGCAGTATATCTGAAAATAACATGGTGGAGGCAAAAGCAACAGTGGTTTTTTTGAGATAGGTTAGATCAGCGTTTCTCAATCTGTGGGTTACGACCCCTTTGGGGGTTGAACGACCCTTTCACAGGGGTCGCCTAAGACCATAGGAAAACACATATTTCTGATGGTCTTAGGAACTGAGATGAAAATAATTTTATGGTTGCGGTCACCACAACATGAGGAACTGTATTAAAGGGTCGCGGGATTAGGAAGGTTGAGAACCACTGGGTTAGATACAAGGTACTAGAAAGAGAATAAAACATTCAGACAATGATGGCAACTAGCAGTGGGTTCCTTGGAAAGATGATGCTGGATGGAGACTCTAGGAGAAGGAATGGACATCACTTCAGAGGTATTGGGGAACTTACAGATTTAGGTAGTGACAAGTGTGTAAGTGTAAGTGTGTAAGGATGCGGTGGCTTAGTGGTTAAGATAACAGTTCTCAGGATCAGAAGATTGGAAGTCTGGCAGTTCGAGGCCTGAGTGCTGCATGATGGGGTGAGCACCTGTCACTAGTCCAAGCTTCTGCCAACCTAGCAGTTTGAAAGCATGAAAAAGCAAGTAGATAGAAAGGTACCACTTCTCAGTGGAAAGGTAACTGCATTCGGTGTTTGGACAATGCTGGCTCTTTGGCTTAGAAACGGAGATGAGCACCGACCCTTACAGTCGGCTACGATTAGACATTCATGTCAAGGAACTACCTTTACCTTTACCTTTAAGTGTGTAAGTACACTATATCATTGTTCCCCTGTTTATCATATTTACTATACTTTGTTCACCAAACTGCTCATTAACTCCTGAATATTGTTTGTCCTATTCTGGGTGGTCATTAAGTGATATAAGTTAGGCTGAGTTGGAAAGACTGAGTCAAATGCCCTGTCTCTTTAAGCTGAGGGTTACACCTTGTGTTGGAGATGTTGCTGAACTGACTGACTCCAAAGTGTCGGTGAAGGCTATTTTTCAGGAACACCTATCTTGATGATACAGTCTTATGTGTGACACATGATCAGAGGTGAATACAGTGCTCACTGTGATTTTGGACACACACATTAGAACCAAAGCTTTTGAATTAAAATGTTTTTTTGTTTAGCAGCAGCAGTACTAACAACATGACAACAGTGATGCTTGTACCTAAAAAACATATTCTTAAACAAACAGCAAGGAAATAGTCTGTGTATCTGATATTCTAATACTGTAACAAAATGCCGTCAGTCCATGAGAAAGGGGTATCAAAATGTTTGGGCAAAATCACAAGATTTTCAGAAATGCAAAACAGAATTTGGGGGAGGACACCAAAGGAGTGTTGAATGAAAAAAGCTCAATTGTCAAAAACAAACAAACATAATGGAGACTAGAAAACTGGAGTGGAGTCTAGGAAGAAACAGGAATGGAATGGAGTATGTTAATAGTGGGCATGGCTTGCTGGTTAAGGAGCATCCCACACTGGGTGCATCCAGACTAATTCAAAAGATCAGAAAGTCCCAGATTTTGTCCCTGTTCTTTTTTATTTTAATTTGGAGATCCATAAACAATTTGTCTATCCCAGAATATGTTTTGTCAGCTCCAAGCACCGTTGAGACATTTTATACCAACTCCCCAGGTTGGTTTATATAACACAGTATAAAATCAGAAAGAACAGGAACAAAATCTGGGACGTTTCAATCAGTCTGGTTGTGCCTACTGTAACATTTTGTTGAAAAGCCTACTTGTCAGAATTTTGTCATATGTAAAGTGGTTAATATTATGGACATAGGCTGATGGGAAACAATTTCAATATCTGTGTTTGTACCTTGTGTTACTAAAGGCCCATATCTGGTTGCCACTATTGGACTTGAGTGAACATGTGGCAGGAGGGTAGTGGTTGGAGGGAAAGGATGAATGCAACTGACCATGTGGTAACCAATTTTATCTGGCCGTGATATGGAATCAAACCACCAAGACGTGGCAGAAACAATAAAATTGGCCCATCCAATGAAGACAACTTGCATTTTCTCAGAATAGTTCATATGGGATTGCTGTCATTCAGTGGCCCCCATTAATAATTCTTACACCAAAAGAAAATTAGGTTGCAGCTGATTCTTTTGACAGAGGAAGTCTATGGGCCCAAACAGACAGGCCAAAATAAAGCTGCTTCAGGTCACTTTGAAGGTATGCTGTTTAAATGATGCATGTGTCCTAAGAGACTGGAAGCTGTGCCAAAGCCGCACTCTTTAGTGCAGGTTTAGCGCAGCTTCTGGACTCTTAAGATGGGATTTCATCAAGTAAAGGTTTCATGACAATGGTGGTGGCTCCAGTGTCAGTAGGGTGGTGAATCTGCTCCAGGTCTTAGGCGAGGCTTTAAAAGTGCTGAACTAAAGCCCAGAGCAGATTCATTCCCCCTTTGACATTAAAGTCTATATCTGTGGAAATGGTGTCTTTCAATCACTATTGCAGGTAGACAAGCGCCATCTTCTTTTTCCTATGGCTATTATTCAGAGAGAGATGTCTCAACTATTAGGTAATTTGAGGAGCAGTTGGTTAAGGCTGAGATGGAAACAGCAGGGACATGTTGGAAGACAGAACAGTATGTGCCTTATGGCCTACCTGCTTCTGCTAAGGTAGTCAGGTATCATGAGGATGTCATCTTGCTAGCTGTTTTGAAATTAGATTCACTGGTAACTCTGCTCAGCATTTTCTGGTAGCAAGATGTCTTGAGCCAATGCCAGAGATTGAAGAATGACCTTTGCCCCCAAATCCTCCTCCTCTTGCCAGCATGGTCACAGTGACAAAAAGTAACTTTTCCTAGGTTTTGTTGGGAACTCTGGCATGTACTAATCCGAGAATGCAAGATTGATATCCCAAGGTAATTCTTTTTTTTCCTTTTAAATGCATATTTGTATCTCCTAGAACACTTAGTGTTCTAGGAGATACACCCTTAGTGAGAACAGGCGTCATTTGGCATTAAATATTTGTTAACTTGTAATGAAACACCTTCAGGGGTTTTGGCTTTCACCATAGTAGGAAGGACAAGAGAAATTATAACTTCATTTGAACAGGGCAGCAACAGCATTCCAGTGGTTGAACTACTATTTGTATTATACTTCATTTTTTGTATGTAAATGACCTTTAATAAAAACATCACTGAACTCTAAAATTCACATGACAGGTGAAGACAGGTAAGGTTCTCTGCATAGGCCAATACATCACAGGCAGGAAAACCTGGCTGGATAGTTCTGAACCTCATTGCCAAAGGAAAGGTAAATACTTTTGCTTGTTCACCTGGGAAGGGGATTGGAAGAACCTTTCTTGGGAATTCTGTGAACCAGGGGCTGGGTTGGAAGATAAAGGAGGTGTCAAGTGAGTATAATGTTAGCACATTTGACATTTTCTGTAGGATCACAGGAAGGTTGAAATGGCTACAGTGTGTAAAAATGCCATGGTTTTCAATGGGATTTCAGCATAGCTCAATTTTTCTGGATCTTATGGTCTGTATGATGAAAGCAATTACTTGGACTGGGCTCTGCATTATATAGGAGAACTTTCTAATGGAGGCATATATATGTAAACAACTATTTATGATTCTTTTCATGTGGTTTGCTGAAAAATCTGATCCAGAATTGTTTAAGATTGTTTAGCCGACAGGCAACATTTCTGAACCGGGGAGCATCAGACAGGAATTTATCTGCCAGATTATTGGCCATGCTGTCCGTGGCTTCAGGGAGATGAAGATCAAAAACATCTGGACCTCTAATAGTTAGGAACCACAGGATTGGTTTGTCGTTTCTTTTGAATAGTCAATGTTATTCATAGGTGATTTTTTAACTCTGAATTCTGTAATGGGTCAGTTGGGTTCAATTAGTTGTTTGTAGGCTGTTTTGTGAGTGGGTTGAGTGTTGGACTATGAGTCTGGAGATCAGAGCTCAAACCTATGCTCAGACATAGGCCTGTTACAGACTGCCAAAATAAAGCTGCTTCAGGTCTCTTTGGAGGTAAACTATTTTAATGATGCATGGGTTCTAAGAGTCTGGAGGTCGCGCCAAAGCCACACTCCATTCCTAAGCACTGGAGTGCAGCTTTGGTGCAGCTTCTGGATTCTTAGGTTGCATGCATCATTTAAATAGCATACCTCCAAAGAGACCCGAAGCAGCTTTATTTTGGCAGTCTGTAACAGGCCATAGAAACTCCTAGATGAGCTTGGGCATGTAGCTCTCTTTCTTCCTCAGGGGAAGGCAAAGGCCTGCACTGAACAAATCTTCCCAAGAAAACCCCATGAACCTTAGGGTTGCCATAAGTCAGAAAAAACTGGAAGGCGCACAACAAAGGCTGATTTGTATATGATCAAAGAATGCTATTATGTCTGATATTATTGTGCATAAATATATTTTCTGTGCAATTCAGTGTCTTTAAGAAATGCATCTGTGAAACATGCATCTTTTTTTAAAAAAACAAACAAACCCACAACTGTATGTCATTTTTTTTCTGTCCTTCACAATCAGTTAATGGGACAAATAAATACATGGACACCAATGAGATTTCTGCTTATTTCTAGCTGGCTGGCACAATGGCCTTCCCCAGTGAAGATAACTTTTTCTTTAACCTCTTTCATCTGCTGAGAAATGACCAGCACAATGAGAACATTCTGTTCTCACCTTTGAACATCTCAGCTGCCTTGCATCTACTGTACAATTGCAGAGGGGACTCTGCTCAGCAGAATGAAATGGTAGGTGTCTATTTGTGAATAAAACCTTCCTTCCTCTGGTCTGTGATATTTAAGGCTTTATTGGGAAGACACCGATAGCATGTATTTTTCTCATGAAAATACTCATTCTAACTGTAGACAGACCTCTCAATTCATTATTCACAGCAAATTTGTGCATGCAGCACAATTATGGGGTGTGATATTTCCAGATGATACCATATGAATGTTAGACAGGGAAATGGAACATAAAGTTGGCCTTCTCTATCTACATTGAATCATAGGGTTAGAAGAGACCACAAGATCTGATGTCTTCAAAACAGATAATTTTCAGGATTGATAGCATTCCTATCAGTGATCATCAAGGTGCTATTACAGCACGCCAGCTCCACACACAGGTGCGCCAGTGCGCCATACGTGGCTTCTGGGTTACGTGAAGCCACGCTGTAATATTCTCTATGGCGCGCATGGTGGCTGTGTGTGGCCACCATGCCACCACATGCACAAGCCCCATTCATTATAATGGGGCTCCAGCATAGGCGGAATTCACCTTATGCGGGGGGGGGGGTCTGGAATGGATCCCCCACGTAAGGCGAGGTTCCACTGTACTTGTACAGTTCTGGAACAGCTGCACATGTAGATGTTTTTCAGCAATTCAAAACAATGGCTCAAGTGATGAGAAAATATGGCTGTCTGACAATGAGTGGATTTACAGGGAGAATATTTATAGCCCTTGCAACAGCTTATTGGCATAGCAAACCGAACACTGTATTGGATTCACAATAATGGACTTCTGCTCGTAGGTGGGGAGGTGATCGTTATGATCTTCCTTTCCCTTACATCCCTATACCTCCTGAAAAGTAGTTGTGAAGGACTGGTAAACCCTCTGGAGCGCTGTGTGAAGTGACACAGAGGTCAGGGATGAGGGTAGAATATGGAATCAGGAATCCTTTTGATCACTGAATGGTCAACCTAGTGTCTAGTTCCCTTGACCATAAAGTGAGTTTTAAAGAAGGTTTGGGAAGGACTGACCCTTAGGGACCTAAAAAACTTCAGCCACAGTTCAAACCCAGTTTTGATTAATTTGCTGATTTGCACCACGGCCCAAAGAAAACAGTACTTTTTAACCCGAAGAGCTGTTTACATCATTTCTGTAGCACCTGCAACATAGAAAACTATGCATTTTGTAGACAGCACCTTTATAGACATGGAAACTACAGGATGATCTTAAATTAAATTTTGTAATATATCCCCCCCCACTCTCTCTTGCTGTTTGAATTAAAATAGATTTGTATTAATTATCAAGTAATGCTGTTATTATTCTATTTTAGCTGCCAGGTTTTAGTCAAGATAAAAAGAACCTGTCTTCAGGATCTAGACAGCATTTAGAAGATCCACCAAGCTGCAATGCCTTGGAAGGAGGTCAGAGATGGCACTTCATGCTTATGCCATGTGGTTCGTGAGAGCTGTTGACCTGACCTCATGATAGTATTACTACCTTTTCATTGAATGTACCTGGGTGGCAGCTATCTTCTCTGCACAAGTATCTAACTGGGGTACTTAACCATACAACCATAGGGAGGCTGCCGTGTGTAACTAATCCACCTAGTAACATGGATGGAAAATGCTGGTGATAGTATGAGTGGCATGTGTACCTCCTGCCCTGTGTTTTGAAACTTTTAAGCTGCCAAAATAGAGAGAGCACTACCAAGTTTTTTGCAGTGACAGAGAAAGCTGCCTTTTCTTTTAGGTATACAAGAGTGTGCTGAGTTGGCGCTAAATGAAAATGCTAAGGTTTGTACAAGACAGGGGACACTTTGGGCTGATATCCTTTTCTCAATTTGCACTGCCCACAGAGCTGCAAATAGGGACACAAATTTTACTACACCATTCACTCACTGCAGCCTGTAGTTTGTGAAGGTCTCGAACAACAACAACAACAACAAGATATTTATTTATAGCATCCTTTTCACTAAAGGGAAGAACGTCAGGTGTATATAACGAAACAATAAAACACAACACTACAATATACTAAAATAATATACTAATATATTAAAAGCAAAATCCTCATCAGTTGCTACTCATCTTGGCTACCTTAAGCACACTCGGCAGCTTAATCTGGTAAATCAGAGGAAGTTTTTCCAACCCTTTATGAAAACTGGTAAGATCCTCCTCAGCTGGAGGTACAAGAGAAGACTGTTCGACAAATGTGGAGCCAGATCCTGAAAGGCTTGCAGCCTTGATAGAGCTGTACACGTTCAAGTGACTGCCAATAATCCTTTGCCCATGGATCTTAAATTCCTAGATGGTACATAGCATGCTAGCTAAGCTGCCGGATACTGTGGGAGGTAAAAATGCAAAGCCTTAAATACCAGGACCAAAAGCTTGTAATGAGCCCTTGTAATGAGTTTTGCAATGAGTTTTCAATATGACATAGAGAGCTGCAGTAGATTGGCAGGCGCAGTAGGCATAAAAGAACAGTAAAAATAAGTTGTCCCACCTTGCATGAACAGAACTGCTTTTTTGCTATGGTCACTGCATATGACACAAATTGCCTTTGTAACAAGATTACAGCAGAAATAAGTTTTAGTTCTTTATGCTTCTGATCCACTTACAAAGCTTGGAGTGGACTGTAATTTAGAATGGGCAGATATACAGAACATAAATATTTCTTCCAAAATGTATTTTGTGTTGTGCAGTTTTACTGTAACAAGAGTGCAGGAGCACAATGAAATGTCTTTACTACATGCTTTTGCCAACCCCATTTATCTTTTCTTTCTCCATTTTTCTGGAGATGAATGTTCTGTGATTTCTGAAATATCTAAAATACCCATTCAAGAAACACAAGACAAAGAAAGCGGCAGAGGTACAAGAAAAAAAAAGTTCAGGTTATATATCAGTAAGAACATTTTAGATTTGCACTTCTGGAACCAATATACAAACGGCAATGCAGTTGTATGTTTCAGAATCTGGGGATCTAGTTCTTTGAACATCTTGATTATAAAAATCCCTGCAAAGATGTATACATAAAGAGAAATATATTACTTTCATATCCTGAAAATAAAAGCATTCTGTTACCAAAAAATGGTTATCTAGGATGAAAATACCCAGCAAGCCTGCAGTTAAATATGTAAAGTACATATTACTTTTAAAAGTCAAATATATATATATATATATATATATATATATATATATATTCATAAGGACTTTTCAGCACTTGCAAAATGGTATGGAAATTATATAGTCCACCATTAAGATGCAAAGGGTGGGGGGAGGATAAAAAAAAGAGAAATAAAAATTGAAAGATTAATTTCTCTTAAAATATAGCCTAAAATAAAATATAAAATAATAGTAGGTTAAAATTCTAATGTGATTTGCTTCTTATTTCCTACATTTAATTTTATATTTCCCCTTCTCCCCGCATTTGTAGCTCAGGAGGCTCTGCCTAAGTCTTTGGAAGAAGACTGTGAGTTGTGTGAGACAAAGGAAAAACTTCCCATTACATCTCCCCTTCCAGTTTTTAAGAGAGATGCTAGACAAGAGGATAGTAATTTGACCCATGCTGTCTCATCTAATAGCGATGAAGATGTTTCTTCTCAGTTTCTTCTTTGCAGCAAAATGATTCCTAATTGTGAAGCTGTCAAAGTTTTAAGTCAAGAAGAGACAGCTTCTGAAGGCGAAGCTTCTCACAAATTGGCCAGTAATCCAGAAAACCAGAAGGGAACATTCACACAAAGAAGCATGGCTGCTGAAGATGTAAGACCACCTTCTTTGTACAGTGTACAAACAGCTGCAAAATGTACACTCAGTACTTCATTCCATCCATCCACATATACTGAAGTGGCAAAACTAGGGAGCACTTCTGAAATATTTCCCCCAAGTAATAGTAATAGACAGCCAGTAACAGAAAATGTTAGGACTACATCAGGTACAGCTTGGTTGTTAAATACTGAGGATATTGATTTGCTGAGAAGATGCAATCATAATTTTCTCCTAAGCCAAGAACAGTGTTCTGTGGAAGAGTCAACACAACTCAGACATACAAAGCCACTTAGAAGCCAGGAGAAGTTATCTCAAATCAAAAGCATCACAAGTTTAGATAAATGCTCAAATTACCCTGTTTCCAGTATGGAAACAGCTGCAGGAAATATGCAAAAAAGTCAAGTGCAGGAATGCAGTTATACGGATTCTATGGAAAATGAGGATTCTGGCACAGAATTATGTCCTCTATTTGTCCCTTCTTCTTATGAAATGAATGATGGACCATGGTGCAACACTTCAATTCAGACTCCAGAAGATACTAGTTCCCAAGTTAATTCAGACCCAAATATTTCCTCAGACTTTCTTCCAAAAAGAGAAGAAACTGAGATTGTGCACCAAGAGCAGCCTTCTCCAGCAGATCAGATGAGATCCCTAGATCCTCCCAAAGTGTCATTTTCAAACCATATAGAGGCATTAAACACACATTGGTCTTTTGATGTGGATGGTGCTCCCAGAACAATGCTTAATAATGATGCCACTTTGAAGAAATTTCAGCACACCATCAATGAGAAAATAGACAAAGACCCTTCTGCAGAGGAAGAAATCTCCAAACAGATTCCCCTGTCAAATGCTGGGCTAATAGATAGGTTGTCACACAGCACTGGGGACCACAAAGTGAATTATAGGTTAAATGAATCGGTCTCTCGGTTACTGTCTTCTTCATACTATCTTCCTTGGAGGAACTACCTTAAAGGAAGAGAACAGAGGGAGGCTCTAATTCGTTCCTGTTATCCTCTGAGACAAAACAGATTTGAAAATATAACAGCATCACTCGAAAACAGGAGATATAACAGACAGGCCTGGATACAAAATCTCCCCTTTACTACAGAACTCATGGTGCAGCCCTGCCCCTGTCTACACAGAGGTAGGTTCCACTATGTTTAATGGGGCTTTCCCCTAGGGAAATGGGATGTGGTAGACAGTGAAATCAAGACCCCAGAATGCTACTTTTTAAAAGTATTTTTTTGAAAACTTGGAAAGGAAATTTGTTTCATTATCCATTATGATACTCCCCGAAGTAGTTCATTTAGTGACTCCATAGTTACTTACTTAGTTATACGGGGTGTGTGTGTGTGAAGGATTTTGACAGTTGTTCTTTATCACCCAAAGAAGATGGATGAAGCCTTGTTAGCTCAAAAGTAACTTGTCAGTGTGTCTGTGCAACCTCTTTGAATCTCGAATCACCTTGGTTAGGATTGATTTGGACTAGTTTCAGATCAGATCAGGTCAGGCTAATTTGGTTCCAGAATGGATTGCAACAGATATGCCTTTAAATTGCAATATCATAAGTGCAGCCTAAATTTATTTACATGTACGTTGCTTCATGTGGTTAAAGTGAAAGGTAGGGAAGATGTGATGTTTTTTAAAAAAATTATTATTATTATTATTATTATTATTATTATTTATTTTAAAAATTAATTTAAAATAAAGCCTGGAGCCTCTCCTTTCTTTTTCCATGGAGCTTTTCCCCACTTACACCATGTCTGCAGGATTTCAAAGGGACACAGGCAAATGCCACAGCCTGTTTCCACAAAAAGATAGATTTGGGAGACACTCAGTCCCACCTTTGGGTGTCACCTGGTGCAGTCCACACACCCCACACCCCCAGGTGATATCCCTGTCCCCAGTCCAAACTGAGTACTTTGGACACTCAAATGGAAAAAAGCGGGAAATTTACAAATACTGTACCTTCAACATTACCTTTTAAGGGAAATACCAGGAAGGTATGATCAGAAGGATGGGACTGTAATTTGCTAATTGACACTGCCGGTTTCTGATCTGGGTGCTTGCAGAAAATGACTGTTAACTGCTCTTAGGCATTTGTGGAGCATGATGGAAGCTGATTGGATTGCAATTGTGTCTCGCAGGTTGCATCCACACTGCAGAAATAATCCAGTTTGACACCAATTGAAATGCTATGACTCAATGTGATGGAATTCTGGGGTTGTAGTTTTGTGAGACATTTCTTTGTCACAGAGCTCTGGCGCCACAACAAACTACAATTTCCAGAGTTTCATAGCATTGAGCTATGGTAGTTCAAGTGCTGTCAAACGGGATTGTTTCTGCAGTGCGGATGCAGTCCCATTTAGAGCTTCGATCTTGGTTTATTTTCATTCTTCCCTACTCCCTAATCTTACTTTTTGTTTTGAAGTAGCCTTTTGGTTTGTGTATTCATGCTTGCTTGACTGTGTAGATCATCCTTAATCCTGCTCCCCCCCTCAAATTAGCTGGGACCTAGTTTTCTTAGATAACTTTCAGTTTGTTATGAACTGCACTTAATTACTATATATGTCTCTATGTGAGTATTGGATTTCAGTTTTTAAGTTCTATCATTTCCTGTCCCTCCAATAATTGTTAGTCTTTTAGTTTAGGTGTCAGCTTCTTGCTTTAGACAATTAAGTTTTCTTTCCTTTTATATTTTTACAATATGGACTTCTGTGTGTAGACTTTATTTATTTATTTATTTATTTATTTATTTATTTATTTATTTATTTATTTTTAAATAACTGGGATCAGGTGCACTACATGCCAACAACCTGAAAGTATATGATTCTGTCTATGTATATTAATCTTGTTACATTACAATAGCCATTTGAAATGACTTAAACAGGCCCATAACAAATTAGAGTAACAAAAACCATGCATTATTGTTGGTGTTTAACACTGAAAATAGCAGATTTTATAAATCGTCCTTCAAAATTATAATATATTCAGGGTAATTAATTTACTGATTCCCTCCCCACAGCTCTGATAAACATATACATCAGCCATACGTAAAACAGGAGCAGCTGCATTCAACTGAGAAACCAGTAGACTAGCAGGAACAGCAATTCATGAAACAGAAACTGAAAGGGGACAGTGTTAACACAATAACCAGAGGAGATACATATTCAGCCAAAAGCTTTCTTGAACGCCTACATTTTAATCAAGGACCTAAATGCATACAATTCTGGGTTTGGCAGATTTTATCTGAAAGGATGGTGCCATCCCTGAGAAGGCCCTGCTCTTCAGAACTGGCTGCTTCATCTTCGATCACTTGGAAATCTGGAACAAGTCCGCTGATACTGACTGAATCATGTGGGAAGAAGCATATAGAAGAAAACAACATAATAAAGATTAGCTGAGAAAGCTGTTTATTTTGTAAGGAAAGCATTTGCTAAGGTGCTGAAGAAGATAGACCACATAAACATAATTTTCATACTTCTCCCTTAGTTCAGATCTTTAATTGGACCAGGATTGGAGGGTGAGAGAGAAGAGGTGAGCAGGAGGCAAGGAGAGAGTCCTTACATCAGCAAAGGATTCCCTCGGTCTGATATACCTCACAGGATTGTTGTGTGGTTAGAACAGGGCAGAGGTGGGGCTGCTTCCCACTTTGAAATCATTGGAAGAAAGGAGATATATAGATGGGACTAATGAAACAAATACAAATATAGGAATGGGAGAAATATTCCATACTGCATTAGTGTAAGTAAGAACAATAGTAGCAGGTTTTTGTATTTAGAAATAATTTGATGAAATGTCTGAAAGTGTTGCATGCTCACTTTATCAATCAGTAGAAAAAGGATGTCGCTGGGAGAACAGATCATGTAAGGGTCTCTTTGCAAGACAGTTCATATACTTATTTGGGTTGCTTGATATAAAAGATAAATGTATATATTTCTTTGAGGCTGTATAAATGGACTTGAGTTACTGCTCTTAGTGCAACTTGAATTCTATTAACACAACACTCAGAAACATACTTTAATCATGTTCAATATGAATAAAGTAAAAGCCCACACACATTCCAGAAGGTTCTGTGCGTGTTCTTTTAAAATAATTTGAAAGGTCTTTGTCTGGTTTTAATAAGCCTTTTAACAGTTATCCAACAAACATCATCAGTTCTGCATGGGATGAGAAAGGTTTACATTTCCCACTAGAAAGGTGCAAGGTCAGTAAGATGGGGGAAACTCCAAGAATTCCTTTATCCTAAAATGTTCTTCTTGTAGTGTCAGTTGGAAACAACAGTTGTCTCTGATTGAAATCAAACCATGGTAGAATCTCTTCACTTTGAGAACTGAATTATGGTTGGGGAAGCTCATAGTTGATGTGTGATTTCTCCATTCCAACCCAGCTGCATGAGCTTCTAGTTGTTAAGGTGCATACACATTCATTTGTGCTTCAAAAAGATGGAAAATATGTTAATGCTGTTACCTTAACTACTATATCATGTGTGCAATCATGATTTATGATTTCATATTTTACAACAGCCCATGCTGTTTTAGCCTCAATATTATTATTCTCTGAAGAATTTGATGACTAATAGCAGCACAACACAGCACAGGACAAAAGCCTTGAAATGCAGTAAACATGAAAGGTGCCGCAGTTGTTAGAAATATCTGAAAATTGAATATTTTACTTTTCCTTTTTTAAGCAGAGTAGCCAAAGTATAGCACAATACGCTTAGGGGTGAAACAGATGGGCAGCAAACTGGCTGCAATTGCACTGGGATCATGGTGATCGCATGGCCCACTTCCAAAGTGGGCCACCGCCACAAACCAGCTCCTTTGTGATTCAATCCAAAAAACCAGATCACAGCATCAGAGTGGTTTCCAGCCATTTTAGGGGCATGCATTGTTTGAGCACCATGCTCACACAGTGGCCAAAAGCTGCTTTATTTTGTCAGTGTATTTTGGGTTTTAATTTACTTCACTGTAGCCTATTTTTTAAGCTTATCTAGGTAAAACCAAGTATCCTGAAAAATGACACAGAAAGGAGGAACTTAATTCCCCCAGTGATGAAGTTAGCATTTTGCAATACCAGTTGGGTTTCCTTTATCTGGAATTCTGAAATCCAAAATATTCCAAAATCCAAAACTGTCCACATGGGTGGCTGAGATAATGACTCCTTTGATTTCTGATGGTTCAGTGTTCACAAACTTTGTTTCATTCACAAAATTATTAAAAATATTATGTATAAAATTACCTTCAAGTTATGTTTATATGAAACATAATTTCATGTTTAGACTTGGGTCCCATTTGCAAGATATCTCATTATGTATATGCAACTATTCCCAAATCCATATAACTCTGATGTCTGTATAAATAGTCCGTGAGACAAGCGGAGTCTGAAAGGAGGATATTTGTATCTTCACATGGCTCCCTCTACACATTGAAAGAATCTGTATAAGTTATCTGAAGAGCAGGTGAACAAACCCCTACTCCTGCTGCAAATAGTATGGATAACAACCATGCTTGCCACAGAAATGTTTCCTATCATTTGTCCATTTCACCAGCATGCACACCAATGTGCCAGGGCTGGCCTGAGGCATTTTGCTGCTTGTGGTGAAAGACAAGATGGTGACCCTCCCTTTCTTGGATCTCTTAACAGAGGCTGATTGGATGACCAGTCAACAACTGGCAATGGGTCAACCTCCTCAATCATATGTAAGACAACAGGCTGAGATGGGGACCCAGGACAGTTTGTGTGCCAAACTTCATTTTCTTCCAACAGAGGAGAACAGCCAAAAAGTGCAGGCAGACCATCCAGGAAGCTTCAATTTTTCTCCTCATGATTTATTTCTTAGGGAGTTCCCTCACTTTATCTAATGGTAGGATCAGCTCTGTGATGTACATGGGTCTTCCCCTTCTTCTTTTTATAATCAACCTGACCAACAGTTGGACCAAGACGGATAACAACATGTCTAAAACAATATAGATTAACTATAAAGTGTAGGTTATCTATATTAAACATTCTATAAGGCTAAACATTTAAAACATTAAAAATATTTCAAAGATTATATATAATATATATATATATACACATACAGTATAATCTTCCATGCTTCCACAATCTATGTTTTATTCACTATAGTGGTTTTTCTCCATTGCATCCCTTCCAGCTAAATTGCTATATTCTCAGATACAAGTGAAATCTTGTCAACCAATTACAAACACATTGTAGCTGCACATTGCTATTAGTACAATTAGTACAAAAAATTACTAAGTATTCTGTATGTTGTGGTATGGGAGGAGGTCAACTGGGGAGTGACACCATGAATTACCACACCGGATGACAACAACCTTAGAGACACCCTTGCCCCTGTGAATACCAAAGGTCCACAGTAGTGAATTATTGTGGTAGAAAATTCCACTAACTATATGCTGTGTAAAGGTTTCTTTTAAATCTGACTTACTTTACAACACTTTTGTTTTTTGGAACAACTTGAGACTGCTACTTTATTTCCATACAGTTGATCACAGCTGAAGTGATCTAGAGTAGGTTGCAAAACTTTTTTTTTTTGGCAGCCAAATAGCTTAATCTTCAACTGTGTTCATGAAAAAGATACAAATAAACTAAGCTAATTGCAATGTTACACCCTGATCTGCAGGTGCTTTATTGAGATCAGTAGTTGAACAGCACGTAAGCAAGACAAGACACAAGTGAATCAACAGATGATTTCAGCTGATAAGTAATGGCAATATATTATCTTGCTCCATTCACTGAGTCATTAAAAGTGCCATTATGAAAACAGCATCATGCAAACACAGGGAGACTCATGATGGTTCAAACTAAAAGCTTTTCTAATCCAGTTTTCACTTTCCATAGTGGTCAACCAGACGTCCAAAGCCCACAGTCAGGACTGAGTACATTAACTCATCCTGCTTGTGACTGCATTCCAGATGGATAGACTCAGTCAAGGAAGCCATGGCCCTGAGTCTGTAAGACCTGAGCAAGACTGTTGATGATAGGAAGAGTTGGAGGTCTCTTTCATAGGGTCACCATAAGTTGAAGCTGACTTGATGGCAATTAAAACAACAACAACAAAACAAAAGTAATATGCTACAAAAAAAAATACCTATTGCTTCAACTTGTTCAACATGGTTCACTCTAGGGTGGGAGAGTTCTTGGCCATCCAGACTCCATTGGCCCTTGTCAGCATTGTACTATGTAATTCATACTCATCTGAACAGCCAGAGGTTTCCCAAAACCCCTCATGTGATAAGGCCCAGAGTCTCTCCTGGATTTCAGAGAGGAATCTTTTTTTTACCTGAAAAGATTAGAAATTGAATCTTGGATCACTTGTGTGAAAAACATATATACTACACCTGGATTGCATTTCCTTCATTGAGCTATGAATGGATATAAATGGTAAGGGAAGTGAATGTTGCTTATTTACATTTATTCATTTAGTTTATATGCTGCCAGGGTCCCAAGACAGCTACACAACTTTTCCTCATCGAGTACACTGGTGCCACAGGTCCTTTTTCAGATACAGACCAGAGTCAGGGATACTCAGGGATACTATTGGATGAGTCACAAAACATTCATTTCCTCCATTCCTGAAATTAAACTGTGGCCTTTTTACCATGGCTTCAATCATTTTTCACGTACTCTCTTGCTCTCTCTTTTTATAATGTAAAAACTAAGAAAGAGTCCTAGTTTGTAGGTAATCTGGTTGGTTTTAATGAAGGATACGTGCCAACATAGGTGTTGCAGAAACAGACCAAAGAAATTAGGAATTTAAAGTGTGGCTTACCTAAATTTTTCATTGCTCTTTGATCAGAACCTATGGCGAGGGGGGGGGGGAGGTTGCTGGCTAGGAAATATGTTCCTCAGTGGAACGACAACTGTTTTAAAAATGGAATGAGTGAATGTAGAGGTGGCAAGAACTGTTTAGCCAAAACCCAAAGAGCTATACAGTGGACCCTTAGAATCAGCTGAGGTTTGGTTCTGGGACACCCCACCCCCCATTGATAACAAAATCTGTGGATATTCAAAGCCCATTATATACAGTGGCATAGTAAAATAGTGTATCTTATATAAAATAGCAAAATCAAAGTTTACTTTTTTGGAATTTATATATTTTTGAAATATTTTCAAGCCGTGGATGGTTGAATCCATGGACAAAGAATCCATACATAAGTAGAGCCGACTGTATTAGGAGAATTCACACTTCTTTATAGTAGTCTGGAAGAGTCTCAGTCCTGAAACAGATGGGCCAAAAGGCTGTCTTTGGGCTAATTCAGAGGCATGGCATTCAGATGACGCACATCCCTGGATCAAGTCAAAGCTGCTCTGTGGCTGTCTAAGGTGGCCCAAATCCAGCTGCAAAAGGAGAGCAAAAGAAGCACTCCTTGCTGGCAGTCTGTTGCGGACCGCGATGGCAGCCAGCCTTGAGACTATGGTGGTGGTCAGCCTTAGGACCATGGTGTCTGGCCACTGAGGTCTTGAGCTGCTTGGGAAGCACTTGCAGTTTGAGTGGTCAGAGGCTGCTCTAAGTCACCCGTCTGCTTGAGGTCTATGATTACATTAATTTAGGTCTGTACTGAAACATCAGAACTGAATTCATCAGGTTTGCCAGTCTGTCTGGAGGCAAATTCTCATTGTTAGTTTTGGGATACTATTCTAGACTTCCATTTTTTTTAATGATTCACAACTTCTTTTCCTTGAACCTTCTGTGGCCTTTCAAGAAAATACATTTCCTCACCCAGTTAACAACCAAGATCAGACCGTAACCCCCAGGGAACAGAGAAGTCTAGCCACCTCAGTATTCTTTTAGTTTCCCCTCTTGGAATATGGATAGATTGACAGTTTATTATGCCAGGGTCCACTTGCCCTATCTATGCACATACCTATTTTGTGGTGGACCATCAAGCCAGTTTAATAATAACTTTATAGTATCACATCTCACCTGCTCTTCATTTAACTATGCTGTTGTCCCTTTTAAGCTGATAACTTCGCAACTCAAAATTTCTGGCTCACGGCCAACCCCAGATTATGCTTTTCTCCCCTATCTCATTGACATGTTCTTTTCATCTAATCTAAATATGCCACGCAGTCTTTGATATCAGTTGCAAAATTCCAGTTGACTTTGATGTTGGATAAGTTTCATAAGCTAAATCCCTTCTGTTCTTTTAATAGCTATAGGTGTATAAGTCTCCTGAAATAATTACGTGTCCTTCAGGGCTTGCATTTTTTAATTTTTGCTGCCACTGTGCTTGGATTCACTGCCTACAGAAATCACCCTTTTAAAATATAAACCATATGTTTAAGCAGGTTTTCCAAGCCTTTCATAATAAATATGGAAGTATGCAATTTTGCCTCTGAGAGTACAGTTGACCTTAGTGAGTTTCTGATGTCTGGGCAAGGCATATAATTATTATGATTTGTGATTTCATGTATGCATACAACTTCCACTGATAAAATGGTGATGTTATTTGGGAAGTAAAGAATATTTTAAAATATATGTTTGAGAAATGGTTTATTGAGCATTGGTAAACACTGATATGGAGAATTCTGGACTAATGAGAAGCTTCACAGGTCAGGATTTATCCTTTGCAAAATTCACATATGGTATGTTTGTGCAGAAAGCAGCATTTTTTTTTGTATATAGGTAATAATATAATTGTGTGGGAATAATGGATGGAATTCTACATTGCTTCCTTAGGTATTTATATGTTATTAAATAGAATCTTCTAGTCTGACCCTCTCCAAATTCATTTTACCAGGCTAATTCTGGAAAGGGTGAAAGAGGTTTATTCAGTTGGTGACCAAGGTACAAGGAGGATGAAGTTTCTACTCCATCCTGACAGCCGGAGATGCACAATGAGGACTTAAGGGGGGGAATTTGGGACATAAATCTGTAAATGTGGATTTTAACGTGTTGTAATCTGCTTTGATTGTCTTGTCACAGAAAAGCGGGATATAAATAAAAGTTTTATTATTTATTTATTATTAAGACAGGGGTCCTGTTTCAGATCATTGCAGCCTCATTGGCCAGTGGGAGGGGGTGGCAATGTCTTCCTCTATTTGTACCATTTACCAGTTGAATGGACCTCCTTTGCCCAATCTGGTGGCTGCCTGGAAATGTAGGTTTGGTAGGGCATTCACAGTCATGGCAATAGTGCCACAACTGTGACTATGTAGTGCAGAATTCTGAATTTTGGACTATTTTCTGTGCAAAAACACTAAGTGCAAATTTTGTGCAAAATAAATCCTGATTTGTGAATCATCTTTTCTTTGAAGAATTTCTCACAGTCAGAGGAAAATTGCTAAAATTATTCCTTCTTTCCTTCCTTCTAGAATGAAATTAGCACAGCATTACATTCTTAATCTGGAAATGAATTGATTTAGCCATATCTGGTGCTTTGCTCCCATGCTATTCTTGACTGATGAATCAGTAGTAGATATAACAAAATCTTTGTAATAGAGTCCTGGCACAAGAAATACCTCATCCTCCTAAATTGTGCTTCAATTTGCATATCCCTAGGCAGCGATCCAAGAGATGATAGGAAAATTATACTACAGCGGAGCCTTGTTATCCATGGGATGGCCATCCATGGATTTCAGCATCTGTGGATGGCAAGACCCCATTGTTGCCAATGGTGGCATGTGCACAGGGCCGCACTGCCCAACTATTAATCATGCCTACAGGGGTCCCAGCTCCCTTGCTGCCCCCTCAGATGGCTGAGGGGGCTCCCACCAGGCTGGGATGTGGCTGACCGAGAGCGGGGAGTCCCTCTCCTAGAAAGCCAAGTCCTACCTGGTACTGTTGCATCTGTCACCGTTGCTGCCTTCCTCCTCCTCTTCCTCTCCCTCCTAGCAGTCCTTCTCTTCATTGTCCTCCTCCTCCTCCTCCTTGTAATTGCTCCCACTGCCCAAGAAGTTCAGCTTCTGCCCACAGGGCTATGAGGGGCTGTGCTCTTCTTGGGCAGTGGAAGAAATTGCAAGGAACAGGAGGAGGAGGAAGAGGAAGAGGAGGAGGAGGAAGGCAGCGGTGGTGGCAGCTGCAACAGCACAGGGTATGACTTGGCTTTCTAGGAGGGGGACTTTCCACTCTTGCTCAGCCTCACCCCCACTCAGTGGCAACCCCCTCAGCCACCTTGTTGGGAAACCTGCATCCACTGCCGCCTGTGCTCTCAGAAGAAGAGAACAACTCTTGGCAGAAGGAGGGCTTTGGCTCCTCATTCCTTGTCAAGTTTCCCACTGCCTACTTCATGAAGTCTCATTGTCCCTAATGGGACTTGAACATCCATGGATTTTGTTATCCTTAGGGGGTGGGGTCCCCCATGGATACCAAGGTCCCATGGTATAACAGTTTTTTCAGGACTTTTTTTGGGGGGGGGGAGTACATAAAAACTTGCCAAATTAGAACAAACACAGTTGTACACAGAGAAGATAACAAACTCATCCCTTTTATTGTTTATAATCTTCAGTATCATTGCTACTTGCCAGATATGGAATAATTTACTGACAAAGCAGAAAATTCACAATTCATTAATTTAAATGTTTAAGGAAATGTCTTGGCTTGCCACTGGCCATTACTCTCATTGTTGTTGATCACGGTGGCAGCAGGAATGGTGTTCATATGGGCTATGCAATCCACAGGGCCACTGCTGGGAGCAGTTAATGGAGGCAGTCCCCCTCCCCCACGGCAAATACAGGGGGTGCTGAGCATACTGTTGCTGTGATAGTGCTTCTTGTAGCTTGCATTTGAAAATATCTTGGGAGGGATTGACTGGGGGGGGGGGAGTGAGACACTCTCAGAGCCTATTGCACTACCCAGCTCTGTAGAGAGGTAGACACATATGCTCCAGTTTTGCAAGGGAAGGAAGCCATGGAAAAACAAAGCAACACAAAGTAGAGACCACAGATGTGAGGCTGTTGCATCCATGCTCAGTGTACAGAATGCTTTATGGCTCAAAAGGGGAATCACAGCAAGCAAGAAATTAGGATTTAGGTGGTGGGGAAAGGAGGCCGAGAAATAATGCTAAACTCATTTCATGGGACTGTCTGAAAGCACTTTCAGACCTCTTGCCACAACTTATGGACTAGAGATCTTTTACTTCAGTTCTTAGAACATGGATGTCTGCATAGATATGGATGTGTGTGTGTGCGCCTTGAGACATCCCTATCAATGCAGATACCACAGAACTGTGTTCAAGCTATGGTCAGTAGTAGCCACAATGTTGATGATATCTAATCATGGAGACTGCTAGCCAATGTACAGGCACATTATTATGGCACACATGCTGTGTAACACATGCTCATCCACTCCTTCTTTCCTCTCCTCAACCGATACTGTAGTTGGCAGGTACAACCTGTGACTCCGAGGTCTTCGGCCTGGCATGCCAATGAAAAATGCATATGGGTTTATTGGTGCAGTCTTTTATATGGCCCTGATCCCAGCCAAGGCTCAGTGATGATAGCAGGCTCAGTTATGAAAAAGATATGCATAAAACTGATTTGTTTGATGCTTTCATAGCCTGTGCTTCATTTATACAAATGCAGTTCTCCTCAACAACAGTTTTTGCTTTTGTAAGACATAAAATGTGATGGTGCCAAATGTTCTAGCAATGTGACCATGTTCAGTACATAATGTCACAACAACACATACCTTAAGTATATCAGAGGGATATGCTTCTGAAGCAATTGAATTATTGCTTTGTTCATAAATTTGGCATGTAAGCTACTTTAATATTTCACACTTTCACACCTTTCTGCTTCTGCTTTCTGCCTGATAAAATTTCTAATGAGACTTCAGTACATCTGGTAACATAGGATTCTAAAGAAGTGATATCAATGTAAATTAGGGGTTCCCAACCTTGTCTGAGAGATGGAATTTCAGGGTGTGTGACAAAGAGTGGATTGTGTCCTTGTGTGACAAGTCACAAGTCATCACTCATATTTTTTCTGAATAATTTAGAACTGTTTAGTGCAATATACTCATTTTTAAAAATTCAGTTTGTTCACCTGCAGTATTGTATGTGATTCAACGTATCGTTTAGAAATTAGACTTCCTCATCTTCAAATGCGATATTACTTTTGTAGGGGCTGTGAACATTAATCAAACATTTTCCAGGGATGTGGGACATAGAAAATGTTGGGAATCACTGATATAAATCAATCCTATTCTCTGTAAAGTGCTAATACAACCATGCCCAAACTGCACCCCATGTGCAGGACTATAGATGGAAATGGGTGAGGAATTGACTGGGTTCAGAAATGCATACAAGCCAATCCAATTCCAATGAGTTTTGCAGTTAGAAATCCACACATATACAATCTTCTGATGTGATCTGACACTGCAAAAATAAGTTCATCCAACATTTTGATCTGAAATATGACCATGAAAATAGGTACTTAAAAAAACCTGTATTTTGTACCCATTTCTAGTAATTTGTAAATTTTGGGGATGCGTACTTTGGTTTATTTTTCAATCAGTATCTTACTCACAAATAGTATTAACCTTTTTGTGAACATTCTTTGAAGTGTTTGAATAATTGTGTTTGCAATATTCTGAGAAGTACAAATACTGAGGGATAGTAATGTTCTTATTTGCATATTGATTCAAGAACTGTGAAATCAGTAAACCCGCACTGGGATGAGATCTGAAATGAACCAAATTCCTCTGTACCACCATTGAATGGCTCTCCAGGCAATCAGGAACCAGATTACTTCAACCAGATTACTTCACGATTAGGTTCCTAACAGTGAAGAGTATCTAAAGGCATACATTTGTACACAGATAGACTTATTTTTAAAATATTATGCTGAATGTGTGGACTTTGTGATGGAACATGTGATGATGGGACATGTACTGCATTGGCCTGGGTATCATATTCAATATATGGACATAGGGCAGAGATGAAAAACTTGCAGCCATCCAGATGTGGATGGACTGGTGCTCAGCATCCATCACTATGGGCTTTGCTAATAAGTTGAAGCCCAGCCATGAACAGATGGCTGATCGTTCTTATTCATGATGTATGACCTTGAATAGACAGTATACGACATATTTGTTGTGTTTAAACCCATCTGAAGTTCTGTACAAACCCATCCAATGAGAAAAGCATTTAGGGCAGGTTGCTCTGTTTAGGTAAATATGTGTATAACTAATGCCGTCAATAAAGAGATGTCATGTTTTCTATTCAGCTATTCTGTTTTCTGCTGATGACTTCTGTTTTTAGGTTGCAGATGTGCTTACCCGCATGTCTCCAGATTGTCGGGGAGGAATAACTCATTAATTATAATCTACATGTTACATAATCTACATGTTACACCATAGGGATAGAATCATATCATGTACTGCAATTACTACACATACAAAAGAGCATGTATGCTGGTTCAGAAAGTACACTTTAATTACTATCAGTTGCTCACATATTAACTAATACTTTCTGTGTACTAAGGTCAATTTGTAACTGATTACCAGAGAAGGGCATCTCTTCACTCTGTGCCTGGTTGAACTCTGGTCCTCATTGTGCCACCAAACTACCTTGAAGGTATACAAGGACCAAGGGGCTATTATTATTCCAAAACTGATTAGATCCCACATTTGAATGCTTCAGTTATCACCGATGACTGAGGGACAAGTTAGGAAGATGTTGGAGACTGTGGCACTCAAAGTGTTAATGTCAACAAAATAATCTATATCAATGGTTCTCAAATGGTGAGGTGGGACTCCCAGTAGAGCACAAGAGTTGCTCAACTGGAGTGCAACACTTGATGGCATTGATGCCTCCTCCTCCTCTTCCCCCTCCTCCTCCTCCTCCTCCTCCTCCTCTTCTTCCCCCCCTCCTCCTCCTCCTCTTCCTCCTCCTCCTCCTCCTGTTCCCAAACCTTTTCTATCCCGCAGAGGAAGAGAAAGGAAAGTAGGGCACCTGGAGTTAAAAGATGAATATACATGAATATATACACCAACCAAACAAAATATTTTATTCATATACGACATCAAGCAGGATGCTTGTGACATCCAGACAGATGTAAAGGGGGTCAGATCACAAGGGTAAAAGACTGAGAACTGCTTAACTATGGTGCGTCACAGACCGCCCTAAAGCGGGCGGTCTGCCGCCACCGGCATTCGCTGCGGAGGGAAGCCCCAGTGGCCAGACCGCGAGGCTTCCAGCCGCAGCGAAAAAGGAGTGCCAAAATGGCACTTCTTTTCAAAACGCAAAAGTGGCACCATGAGGGGCGAAGTGCGCCCTCGCGGCGTCACTTCCGGTGCGCCACGTCTGAGCACTGTGCGTCCAAGATGTAAAAATGGCAGCGCCCATGTGGATGGGCGCTGCCATTTAGGATGCGCTCTGCGCATGTTGGAACAGGGCCGGTTAGGAAGGGGCAACCCTTCCTAACCCTAGGACGCCCCTTCCTAACCCTAGGACGTGTGGAGTGCGTCCTAAATGGCGGTCTGTAACCTGCCAATATGATTTAACATTTCCACACAAAAATTAGATTCCTTTCAGCCAGTACTGATTTTCTCAGGTTCAGTATATTAATATGGGAAGGAGCAAGATAGTCTCCTGCCTGAGGTGAAAGGCAATATACATCCCTCCCCACACAGAAGCCAAAAGGACCTGCAATTCAATCTGTGATGGTACAGCATCTTCCATGAATCCTGAGGGCAGTGGGCTACTTTAACAGCTTCAGGAAACACTGTGTGACACTTGCAGCATGGCTTTCATCAGAGGAATTTCTAGAAACTGCCACTCTGGTTCCTAGCACGTAGTATGTTTGTGGCACTTGCGTCCCTGCACAGGATCTATTGTTCAGCTTTTTAGTTCATAGTTTACACTGCATGCAAAGTGTTATCAAACTGCATTGTTTCTGCAGTGCAGATGCAATGGAAATCACTTTTGCATTTTGAACTCAGTTTGCAAGAACAGAAATAAGTCAAGGAAAATGGAAAGAGGAGAGACCAGGGAGCTTATCACATTGGCTTTGCTCCTGCGATAGATGCAGGATGTAACTTTAAAAAAGTGGATTTTATCACATTTCCCCATTGCTGAAGAGTACACAGACTGTTTACAACCCAGGCTTCTCTGGGCTCCTCCTACATCTTTTGAAAAATGGGATTACCCCATTCTTGAAAAGCTGCGGCATAAGCCCAGGTTACAAATGGGTTGCATTCTCTCCCGCAATGGGGAAATGCGATAAGATCCGCTTTCTTAAAGTTACATCCTTCGTCTATTGCAGGAGCAAAGGTAATGCGATAAACTCTTATGACATTGTGAAAGTAGGTGAAAATGTTTCATGGCAGAGGATTAACCAGGCCTGTTCCTGCCATACTGGGGACAGTTGGAAGGCATCTAGTTTAAAGGCCAAATGGGAAACTCCTTGCCTTGTACAGAAAGTTAAATTAATTATACCAAGAATGTGGAAGATTAACATTTAATATAGTCAGTATCAATAATACATGCAATTTTAGATTAAGGGGAAAAGGATAACATACTAGAAATTGGCAACTTCCTGTGGCCAAGTGGGAAAATAGGGCATATACCCCTCTTTGGGAAACATCATCCCTGATTTTGCTGCCACCTTTGCTGACTTCATTGACACCAAATTTTAGCAGCAACTGTGGCAAATACACAATGGCATAGCTCTCTACAGTGGCATGGAAGAAAGGTAAAAGCAATAAGAAGTCTAGATTTGGCAGATGGACCTTCTAAAAGAATGCTATGGGCAGGAAGGGGAGGTTGTGGAGGCACTATTACTAATGATTTGTATTATTTATTCAAAGTCTAAATACATCGCCATACAATACCATTCCCTTCATCAGTCTTATAAGTGATTGGTCAGTACTGCTCTTACTAGTAGAAATTACTATTACTAAGTGAGTATAACTGGAGCTTGGAAAGTATAGTCTTTGGAGTACAGCTCTCAGAATCCCACAGCCAGAAACTACCAAGCAGCATCCATGCTCCAATATTACTGTAATGCCCATGGCACAGATTTTGCCCACAGCTCCTGCTTAGACATTAGTGGCTTGCCAACGACCGCCTAGTAGTGAGTGTTCAAGGCTCCAGTTGGATTTAAACCACTGACTACCCAGCTCACAATACACATGTAACAACAATTCTGTATCAGCTCAAATAGCTTTTTGGGTCTGAAACAGATGGAAACAGTGGTGGCTTCTGTAGTTATTCTTATTAGCACAGAATCTATGTACAAGTGTTATCAGGAAACCTTAGAATCAAGCTGAGATTTTATCATGGATAGAAAAAACTATTGTTCTGGGGTAGTGCTGATGGAATGGTAGTGATGGTACTGTCCATATTGTTAAGGGTGAGAGTGTTTCTACACTGTAGAAGTAATGCAGTTTGATACCACTTTAGGTACTCTACAGAATCCTGGGGTTTGTAGTTTTGTGAGGCACCAGCACTCTGGCAGAGAAGGCTAAAGACCTTGTAAAACTACAAATCCCAGCATTCCATAGGATGGAGCTACAGCACTTAAAGTGGTGTCAAAGTGCATTATTTTTTATCGTGAAGCTGTACCCTGAAAAGGGTGAGGGGGGGGGGAAAGCCATTTTATGGATACCCAATTCTGGATCTCAAAGCAGAAATCCTAAACAGGATTTCTAAAAACTGAAGTCTTATGTGGCTTGCAACTTTGCAAATTTTCTCCTTTCTGCTCCATATGCTAAATATCCAGTAACAAGTAATCAATAACCACAATTTATTTTGTGTCTTTTACACCAGCATAATCAGTCAAATTAGACTGATACACATCATTGTAGTTCTGCAGTCACAAGTTTGTTTAGTGACAGTGTGGCAGAAAGGTATCTCTATATAACTGAAAGAAGTTTCACAAGAATATATCACACACAGCCAGATGTCTTGAAGACAAGGTAAAGGTCTGCATTTTTAGAGGGTTCTCTAAATATTAGTTTAGTCAAGTGCTTTGCAAAACAGGAATTGCTTAAAAATGGGTGTGGGGGGATAATTGGTGCTATACTCTCTTCTATTTGGCATTTTGGCTCTCAGTAAGGTAATGATATCATATCACTTTTAACTTGTTTCCATAAGGGAATGGGCTTTGCTAAAAAGGATCAAAGATGTGGCTTGACTTTACCCATATTGAATCCAATCCAATTCATAGTTTTCAACAGTCCCCACTTACAGAACTGTTCAGGAGTATTGCACATACAGGGCATGCCCTCCAAATGTATGTACTCTTAATAGCTTCTTCTTGTAGGGGTATCTTAAAAATAAAGTGTATGCCAAAAAACCAAATACGCTTAAAGAATTAAAGATTAAACAGCACAGAAGTGTCACAAAACTACAAGAGAAACTTTAAGTGAGGTTTGCAACTCTGAGCTTTGGTGACGTGAGTAGTGCATTGCAGTGCAGGGATGATACTCTGAACATGCTACATAAAATTGTAATTTCAGATGGAACGTGTAGCTCTGAATAAAATTATAACATTTATTCTTCAATATAAATGTACAGTCAGCCCTCCGTTTTCATGGGGAATCCGTTCCAAAGCCCCTCCTATGAAAACGGAGACGTGTGTATATTCAACCCCATAGGATTGAATGGGGTGAGTGCCTGCAAGTGCGGTGACTCCTCATAAGGAACCACTGCCATTGGTACAATAATGGAGATTGCCCCTCCATGAATATCCAAGACCTCAGAACTCAAGTCCATAAGAAAGGAGGGGCTACTGTATTTACAGGTTGAGTATTCTGAAATCTGAAATACTCCAAAATCCAAAGTTGTCCACATGGGTGGCTGAGATAGTGACACTTTTGCTTTTTGATAGTTCAGTCTACATAAACATTCTTTCATGTACAAAATTATTAAAATATTGTGGATAAATTTATCTTCAGGCTATGCGTATAGGGTGTATACAAAACCTAAATGAATTTCATGTTTTGACTTGTATCCCATTTCCAAGATATCTCATATATATGCAAATATTCCCAAATCGGAAAAAATCCAAAACCCAAAACACTTATGGTACCAATAAGGGAGACTGAACCTGTACTTAGCCGTCAAATAATCACCATAGCCACTATTGCTGAAACAGGGTATATATATTTTCGGGGGGATGCCCTGTATGAGTGGCTGTTGTTGTTTTTTTAATTGAGCAATGGCAAATTGGCAAGCCCAGTTGCTAAGCGCAGAGCTGGGACATGATGCATTAAGATACCATTAAGATAGCTCTCATTATCTTACAGCAGGGATGAATAATGAAAGTTACTAAGGTAGCTCTCATTACCATACAGCAGAGTCTCCCCCCCCCCCCCCCCGACATTACTTTGTGGGGCCTGTTTTTACTGTAAAATGTTGTTTTGTAAGAGCTCCTGTTTATTGGCTTTTGTGAGGCAATGAAGAATGTTTTACAACATGGGAGGGGACTTACATATGGGTTGGTTGCATTTATTTTTATTATTTTTAAAACGTCTAGAGAAGGATCTTGGGCCACAGAGCAGAACAGGATCTTGTTGCTGCATCCTTCACTACACAATCATTAATAAGCTTTCTTGGAACATCAAGAGGTGAGGCTGGCTGCTGCTTTGCTGCTAGTGGCCATACTTCTTCAGGTAGCTAAGGCTGCATCTGCACTGCAGAATTAATGCACTTTGACACAACTTAACTGCCGTGGCACAATGCTATGGAATACTGGGATCTGTGGCTGTGTGAGACATTTTGCCTTCTCTGTCACAGAGCTCTGGTGCCACACCAACCTCTAAATCCCAAGATTCCATAGGATGGAACCATGACAGTTAATTCTGCATTAATTTTGTGGTGTGGCAGCAATGGCTAAACATTCTAGCCACATCCAGGGAAATGTGGCTACTCTTCTCACTTGTTGCATTGAGCTGATCATTTCTCAGTGGAAGCAGCAGCAAAGGCGAAAGCAAGAGCCATTGCTGCTCCATGACACAGGACCTTTTGCTTAAAAGCTGAAAACAGAAAACCTCTCAGGTCATCTTGTAATATAAGAGGCAGCATTCCTCCAGCTCTTTCAACAACCAAGCAATATACTATTAGCGATTATATCACATAGTGTTACCTAATCAATATTTTTTTAAAATTAAAGTTAAGATTAATTGTAGTTAGAGATGTTTAGGCCTGGTGCAAAAAATCAGGAAGGGGGTAATTGGTCCTCCCCAAACTCTTGTTATCCTGGAATAATTAAAAATTAATAACGGATTTTTATTTTTTAATTTTTAAAAAAAGAACCATGAATACAATGTTTAAGATGCACTGTTCACATATTTAATTCCCTCTAATCACTTCTAAAACCTATGTAGGAGGAAGGCCTTTATGTATGACTATGCATACAAATCACTACAGTTCCTGGTTTTGTGTCATGTCTCCATCCTATGGAATCCTGGGATTTGTAGTTTTTTGTGGCTCCAGAGCTCTCTGACAGAGAAAGCTAAATACCTATATATATATATATATATATACACACACACACACACACACACACACACACACACACACACATCCCAGGGTTCCATTACATTGAGCCAAGGCAATTAAAGCAGTATCAAATTGCATTAATTCTGCTGTGTAGAGCAGCCTTGGTTTCCTTTTCTCAGATCTTTTTATGGAAATGCATGTGTTATGTCTTCTTGACATTACAGAGACAAAGTAATTTTGTCTCTTTTACTAACATTGATGGGTTCTTCTGTATTATTGCAGCTTTCTTTTTGCCTGCTCCTTAAATTGGCAAAAGCAAAGAATTTCAATATAGTTCATGTGTTCATTACGAATGAGGATCTTTTAGCATCAGTTGTAGAAATATTTTTTAGAATGTAAGTTCAATTTTAATTTTTCTTCTCGTAAACTGTATTTTTAATGTCTCAAATATGATAATTTTGTGCCAAGCAAAGCTATAAATAATGACATTTCCTGTTCCTAGAACAACAAAATGACTTTCAGTTTATAAAGAATGTGTGTTAATATTGCACTTTCTTTCAATTTTTTTCAAAAATAAATAAATCTGAGTTTTCCCCCCAGGAATAAAATTCTAGAATTTTTCCTCATTGATTAAAAAATTCCAAGAAAATTTATATCTCAAGTTGTAGTTCAGGTCAGTGGCATTGCCACCCCCGATGTCGCCCGGTGTTGGGAGGTGGAGTTGCTGGGAGGTGTGGTCAAAATGCCATGCTCAGCACAAGGAACTTTTGCCACCACAGGGAACGAGAAGATCAAGTGCCCCCAGGTCTGCTTCCCAGTGGTGGTGGTGGTTTCTCATGAGGAGCTGTCATTACTGCAGGGAACAAGAAAGCCAAGCATCCCTCGCCCTGCTTCCCTGCAATGGCAGTGGTTCCTCATGAGGAATCACCACAGTGTAGGGAATGAAAAATCATGAAGGAGTGCTGGCTGTTGCGGGAAAGCAGGTCCACGTGCACTTGGCCTTCTCATTCCCTGTGGTGGTGGTGGCTCCTCATGAGGAACCACAACCGTTGCAGGGAGAGCAGGGGCAAAGACTCTTGGCCTTCTTGTTCCCTGAAGTGGTGACAGGTCCTTGTGAAGAACCATTGCTGTGGGGAAGCAGGCCTGTGGCTGTTCAGTGTTCTCATTCCCTGTGTGGTGAAAGTTGTTTGTGAGGAATCACCACCTTGGCAGGGAAGAAGGGATGGGGCACCCCCAGTGTGAGGACAGCCGAACTGGGTGTCACCTCTCTTCTAGGATGTCACCCAATGTGATCCGCAACACTGCACCCCCTTAATGACACCACGGGTTTCACTCAAGAGTTATGACTACCAGTTTCTGTTTACGGCACACAGCACAGAATGATTTGTGGAATTTTGATATAGAAAGATCTTGCCTCGCTGTGTTGATTTCAGTAACTGTCTGTACAATTCATGTCTAAACTCACCATAGGACTGTATCACACTTGGCTTTTAAACTGTGATTACAGCCAGAAGAAAGTGGCATTGGCAACACTTATCATACAACACTACCTCTGACCTGTATCTGCTCTGTCCTCATTCTATATCCAAGACATAGGCCAACCAATATTGCTATAAGGATGGGAAAAATATTGAAAATGAAACTAATACATAAACTTAGTTATGAAGTTAAGGAAAATTATTACAAGATGCAGTGCAGGTGCTACCTGATGCCCGAGAAAGTATCTAAAATATATAAAAACACAAAAGACTAATGTTGGAAACATTCAGAGAGAAAAAAGTACACTATTCCAGATGTGGTGGGACTGTTGAAAAGCAAAAGAAATTGGACACAAATTCATTCAGTAATTATGAAAATATTAACTACAAATATGAAACTGAAACCAAAGTTGTACCTAGTGGAAATAAGTGAGGAAGAAATAGAAAGAAAGCATGGCAAATTGTTATTCAATATGATAATATTAGCTAGAATAAAATTTGCAAAAAAGGAAAGTAAAGGAATTTCCAGACTTGATGGAATAGATGCTTAAATTATATGTTTTTAGGGGAAATAAATAAACTTACCTATTTGACTAAAAATATCTCAAATGATAGATATAACCAAGATTGGTTAAACCTGCAAATATATTTCAAACAAATATGGAGAGAGCTAAGTATATATTGGATAGACTGAGGATTAAGAAATGAATAAATCCTATATAATCTATGTTTATAATATATACACATGAATAACAAACATACATTTATATATGAAAAGAATATTAAATAAGATACAGAGAAATTACAGATAGACTGATAAGATAAGAAATGAACAAATTATTAAAGTGTCAAAGATATTCATAAACCAGAGGGAGGAAGTCATTTTATTTGGTATGTTGATGTTCGTAATGTCTGTGTAAGTGTAATGTAAAAAAAAAACAAAAAAAACCCTCTTTCCATATAATTGAATAAATTGTTTAACAGTCCAGTTACAGTATATAGAGCGAGATTATTTATTTTGCCAAATCCAGAAATTTCTGCTGTTGATGCATCAAATGTGAAGCCCCTGAAAAAGGCCATTCAGTGCACTATGAAGGTTGAAATTCACTGGGCTTTTTACAAAATAGTATACCCACCAAACAATAAAATATAGACAATCCATAAACACATGGAGTCACTTCTCTTCCTTTGCCTGTGGATTCTAATATGTGCTTCTCAGTACCTGTTTGTGAAAAGTATTTTCCTCCTTTCCTGCCCTACAGGTCAAAAGGAAATAATTACACCAGTCCTGTAAAAGTAATTATATACTAAGAGCTTGAAACAGTTCTTTTTAGACTCTTACTGATGTTGGGATTCTGGTATCTGTAGCCCAAAAAGTAACTTTCCCAAGCTGTCCCTACATTGCAAATAGGTGAAGTAAGGTTGACAGAGAATGGCTTGCCTAAGGCCATTTAGGGAGTTCATGGCAGAGACAAGATACAAATCAGGGAGTAGTGCTAATATATAACTCCTACCTATTATGCTGCACCAACTCTAATGTGGTAGAGCTATTTCTTGATTTGCCAGTTAATCTTCTGCTGTATCACTTTTTTCAGCTGCTTAAAAAATATCCCAGCTTCTCTTTCCTGTACCCATTTTCTCCCCTTGCTGTTGGCTTACTTCAATTGTTGCAAACTGTATTCAAAGTGCAAAGGCACTCAGCAGTGGCATAACTCTGTGTGTGTGTGTGTGTGTGTGTGTGTGTGTGTGTGTGTGTGTGCGCAGGGAGTGCAGCCTGCATTGGGTGACACCCAAGAGGAGAGCTGACACCCAATTGGATCCTGCACCCGTGCCATCAGGAGAAGACGGGTGAGGTGGCCCAACGGATGTCATGCAAAGGTCGTATCCTATTCGGGGTTGTGCAAGTCCTATCCAATTGGTAGAAAGCATTGCACAAGCAGTTGTACTCTCTAGGAGGTTCTGTAAGTGTGGTCTAACTTAGAAAAGGGTGGGGACTAGGGTTAGTTATAGGGTCATGGACTACCCAACACATCGTCAGTTTTGCAATGGTGTGATCCAGCACAGCTACACTGGTATAATTTCACACTATGCAGCTGGTGAACAGGAACTTGACCTGTATCTCTTATAGTCAATACAACTGTACTGTTCAGTTCAGCACAGTTAGGGACCCACAAACCTATTCCTCCCTTTCACTGAGCCAAGTGATGTTATCAAAGCTTAACCAAGACATTTCTTCACAAATGTTTAGGGGTAGATGATTCTGATCTGTCTCACACTCTTAGATCCATGTTTGATTAATTTAATTCATGACACAAGGTTGTTTTCTAATGAAAAATAATTTAACCTTGTAAAAATTTCAGCACAACATCTAAATATTGCTCACAGTTGTCAATCAAATTGCTGCAGTATGTTTTCCTCTTTCTTTCTACAGCAGCAAGAGGAAGTTACCTATCAACTGTTCAAGTAGTCCTGCATCTTAAAGACAGAAGTTGAGGTGGTTATCCCCAAAATCAGAGAATTTAGAGAAGAATCTAGAGGCCTCCACAGATTTAGATCTAACAACTCTAACTAATCCAGAAAAAAAAAAAAACACCCAGATTTCTTTGAGCAACAGCAAGTGCGGCACTTATTTACTTGGTCTGCGATGCTTTTTATTGAAGTTGATGAGGAAGCGGACTAGAGAGGCACCTTCTTGTCCAAGGTATAGGTTCCTACCTCAGCAATCTGTGGAGTAGATGGATGGCCATCTTTTCCTCTGTTGAATTCAGTGCAAGTGTACCCAAAACATAATTATTCTTGGTAAAGTCATTAAAGTAGAATAAAGGAAACATGTGAGTAACAAAATCAGTGCCCATGCAGAAACCTGACAATAGTGTCAAGACACATGAAATCTCTCTTTATGTTGTGGTGTAGCATCAACAACTTTGGAAGCCTTTCTAACCTTGTTGCCACAACGCTTCTGCCCTCTCCCTTTCAACAAGCACTTTGTGACTTGGAGGAAACAGACAGTAGAATGACGACCATATGTGAGGAGAAACACAAAAATGTCAGTTCAGTGCTATGTCTTCCCTTTATTACAGTGCTTGAAACCAGAACATGGCATAGTGGTTTGAATGTTGGATTAAGACTCTGGAGACCAGGGTTTGATTTCCAGCCGCAAAACTCACTAGGTGACCTTGGGCAACCCCCCCAAACAGATCTTGGGGAAAAAAACAATGATAGAGTCACCTTAGGATCACCCTAAGTCAGAAACAAGTCAAAGGCACACAAAAACAACAACAACAACAACAACAACAACAACAAAATTGCCTGGGAGATTCTAGGAGCTGGTTGTTAAAAAATTGCTTTTTCCATCTTCTGCTTGAATCTAGCAGATTATCATATGGTATGAAACATTTGCCCTCTCCTAAAGTTTTGGACCTAAATATTTGTTCCTTTCCTTTGCCTGCAAATCTTTAGGTGCCAATATTTGCATTGATATTGATGAGAAGATCCTGAAAATTTGTAGTGGTTGTCATTCTTTCTTATTTTTCTGATTAGAATATCCATCTTCCTGAAGCTTTTTCCCAACTCCCCACTCCACACATTGAAAAGGGTTTTCTGTGTCAGACTACTCAGTGTGTACACCTCCATTCATATCTCTGACTTTTGTTAAACCGGAGCAATCAGATAAAATATTGCTGTTTTCTGGATTTCCTTAAGAAAGGAAATGTACTATAAAACATTCCATGTGATAAACATGCTTAGACATGACAAGTTGGTTCTTTGTTATTGTTATCTGCCCTCGAGTTGACTTCAGTGCATGGCGACCCTGTGGATAACATATTGTTGGTCTATAACCACTGACCATGCCTTCTTCTGGGATACATGAATCCATTTCACTGCATTCCTGTTTAGCCACCTTCACAGTTAGTCACATTGGATGCCTACATTGGACATAACAGTTTATAGGACTGCTTTGAGATTTTATTTCTATTTCCTTTATATTTCTGCACACCTTGGTATCTCTCCCCCAAAACAATGGTACACTCCTATTGAGTGTGGATGGTGCTGTTTTGGTTACATAAGGAGAATTAGTTTTGTACTGATGCCTAGGCTTAACCTGGGATATATATGATAAGCTGCTTGGCTTATGTTTAACTCTCTTGAAAAATGGGTGTGGGTATTGTTCAGGTTTGGACATGAAATGCAGAACTATGTTTTGAATATGCGCCACCCATTTTGATACTTCACGGAGTTAACTGGATGTTGCATTTTTCTTCTCATCTCTGAAAAACTGTAGGCAGGGTGAAACAGAAGATCACATTTTGAATGGAAGAAGTGGCTATAAACCAACCTGCTCCAACCTAGCATCTTTCCAGAGACATTGGATAAGAACAGTCACCATGCTGTCCAAGGAAGATGAGGGATGAAGTCCAATACATCTGGAAAACAACAGACAGAAGAAGGGATTACGCCTTTTCTCAGTGATCACTCAAATCACTTAGATAATGATTGTATTGCATTTTAAATCTTTCTTGACCCTTTAGGAATCGGTTGTGGCTACCTACCCCCCCCAATCCTCTCCACCATGGGCACCTTCTCCCTTGGGGGGGAAACCACAACCACAACCATCTCCAGCCAATTCCAGCAAGCCTCTCCTTTGTCCTTTAGTGTTTTACCTTTTTGTGAAAGATTTTGAGGAGATATGAAAGGGACCTTGTAGCACCTTTGAGACTAAGGATCTGGGCACAGGCTGAGACTGGGCTGGGACCGAGTCTTATCACATAGCTCCATGCCCAGATCATTATCATCCCATGCCAGATCAGCTTCTCTCATACTTAGCTAAAAACTCTTCCGTTCTTAGCAAAGTAATGGGAGGGACCTTGAAACGGTGGTACACGCTCTGGTAACCTCTAGATTGGATTTCTGCAATGCGCTCTACATGGGGCAACCCTTATACCATACCCGGAAGCTACAGTTGGTACAGAATATGGCAGCCAGACTGGTCACTGGTACTTCCAGGGCCAGCCATATTACACCTATTCTTAAAGATCTGCATTGGCTGCCCATCCGCTTCCGGGCACAGTACAAGGTGTTGGTGATCACCTATAAAGCCCTATATGGCTTGGGCCCAGGATACCTGAAGGACCGCCTCTCTCCATACATTCCGCCCCGCACCCTCAGAACTTCTGGGCAGCAATTATTGAGGGTCCCAGGGGCTAGATTAACCTCCACAACGAGGAGGTCATATTCCATCGTTGCCCCGGCCCTCTGGAACACGCTGCCCATAGAGCTCCGCTCGGCCACCTCCCTGGCCCAGTTTAGAAGGGACCTAAAAACCTTCTTATTTCGAGCAGCATTCCCCGAATAAAGCTCCAGTTGGCCTTCCCCCCTTTCTTTGACGGCAAGATGGTCGGCTGATGGGGGTTTTAATTTTGATTTTAATATGTATGTAGTGAATTTTTATTATGTAATTATGGTGTTGTTGTATTGTATTGTTAATATGTCACTATGCTGTTCACCGCCCTGATCGTTGGAAGGGCGGTATACAAATAAAATTTTTATTTATTATTATTTAATGGGAGTTATGTTCCCATCTGGCACACATCTGGGCATGGAGCTGTGTGATAAGACACGGTCCCAGCCCTGTCACAGCTTGTGCCCAGATCAGGAAAAAAACAGTGTGTTAATCTCCATGTAGTGAGTGAAAGAAGTTGCAGAATAAGGTTTTGTAGACTTGGGCCCATTACAGACGGGCACCCTAGCATGGACTGAGTCCGTGCTAGGGTTAGAAACGGGTGTCTCTTCCAGACGCCCCTAACCCTATCACGGACACAGTCCATGAGAAATGGCGGCGGCCATTCCACATGGCCGCTGCCATATTGACGTAGCGGACGCTGTGCGTCTGCATGTCGCGCCCCAGAAGAGACGCTGCGAGTGTGCGACTAGCGCCTCGCGATGTCTTTTCCGGGGCCCAGGAAGGAGCACAATTTCTGCGCTCCTTCCTCGGAGCGTCCGGGAGCCACGCGGTTTGGCCACTGTGGCTCCCGGACGCTGCAAGCAGCGACGGCAGGAGACCGCCGCAATCTGGCGGTATGTAACCCGCCTAAGTTTACTTCCCCAGATGCAAGGAAAGATATTTTTTTTACCACTGAAGCACTCAGGAAACTATGAAGAGGGCTAAAGTAACTCCTGTGGCTCCAGTGGCCCTCAGTATCTTGAGTAACAGGCGCCCTCCTTCTGACCCTGAAAATGACGGCCTGGGACCCTTTCACACTACACAATCACAGCACTGCTTCTGCTTTAACTCCCATGACAACATCCTGTAGAATCCTGGAATCTGCAGTTTAGGGAAGGGATTTGGAATTATCAGTCAGAGAGCTCCTCTAGGCCTCACTAAACTACAAATCCCAGGAATCTGTAGAATGCAGACATGGCAATTAAAGCAGAATCACAACACTGTTTTTGTGTAGTGTTAAAAGGGTTCCTGTTTACTGTGTGCCATAGCAATAAAAGAAGGGGCCTGATACTATGACTGAGGTTGAGGGAGACTGCTTTAAGATGGTATGCAAAGCCCCCCACAAGTACTGTGTGTGCACAATGTTTTATAAAATGTTTTGGACAAGTAAAACATAATGAAAGCGGGAAAAGACAAGATGGCAGTGGTGATCTAGCAGAGGGAGAATGTTATTGTCACCAGTGGTACGTGGCAACTTCCAGATCTGCTGAATTTGCTGAATTCTTGACTTTCAAGAAGCTGTCCAAGGTGCTGAAACATCTGGAATGGAGTTAGTGCCCCACTGACATGGATGCCACCAGCTGCCACTGTTTATCACCAGTGAGGTTGTGGGAAAGAGCAAACAGATGCCTTGGGAAATTCATTTAGCCACTGTAAACACAGCACTATGATTTGTAATATATGCATTACCCAGGGTTATGCATCTGGGAGTGCGGAATGAATTTTGCTACTGATAGTATTTTCTTTACCAGGTCTTCCTGCCTCTCCCTAAAGAATTCCTGACAGTGTGCCACCAGTAAGGATTAACACTGTGACACACCTTCATTTGTTCAGCAGCTTGAGGAATTTTTGGGTGTTAATGCCAAAAGCTGCTCTCTTCACATATCAGTAAACAATGTCTTAAAAAGAAAGAAAGAAAAAACACCAAGGGAAGAGAATAATTGTGGTTTCCAGAGCAAATGCAGCAAATTCCAGAACAAATACAGAGAGGGGAAATCAGAGAACATTTTGACCTTTGTTTAGAACCTGGAAGTGTGGAATAACTCTTAATTCAATGGGAATATGAGGTTTTTTTTAAAAAAGCCAGTCCCTGACTATTTTCTTGCTCACCCATGTTCATTACCTTCTATTTTTATTGTGAGTGGTCTGACTAAATCTCAGAGTTACTTAGAAACAGAATCCACTGTCTTTGTAACCCCAAATTTGAACAATAAAAAAACAGGAATAGTTTTTGCCAGTCAGAGTCATTCTGGAAAAGAAATGTTGTCTGCCTATTGGAGAGCATACGAAAACATCTGGTCCATTCATACTACCATGTAGATGCAAAATGTACAAAAGGCTATATTAGAATGTGGAGGATTGTCATACCCAGAGAATGTGGCTATGTTTACATGTAAGACTAAGGGCCCGAACAGACAGGGCAATATAAAGCTGCTTCAGGTCACTTTGGAAGTATGCTGTTTAAATGACACATGCATCTTAAGAGGCCGGAAACCATGCTAAAGCCACACTCCAGTCCTAAGGGCTGGAGCGCGGCTTTGGTGCAGCTTTGGGCCTCTTATGATGCATGTGTCATTTAAATAGCATACTTCCAAAGTGACCCGAAGCAGCTTTGTTTTGGCCTGTCTGTTTAGGCCCAATATCTCCTTCCCCTCATCAGTCTTTATTACTATAGTGTTATTTCTCTACATAACATATTCTTGGATTCCCCTGAAAAATGTTTGTTTGATCTAGAAATTCTTTGCACATTAGGCCTATAATCTCTACATGCTGTTAGAAGTGAGGGTGGGGGGAGGAAGAGAAGAGTGTCATTCAAAATCAAGATGGAAAGCTCAGGTGTTTTTTTAATTTTCATGTTTGTTTGCCTATAATATCATTTCCTCTTGTGTATTTTAAATTACACATGCAAAGTAATGTATGAAATACAGAAGAAAGTATATCTCACTATATCTGTTAACCAAGTACCAGGTGTACACCTGATTGCATGCATTTAATTTGGAAAATGCAAAAGTATCAGTTTTAAATATGCATTTTCATTTTAAAATCTACTTCCTTTATTGACTTCCTCTAGCCTGGCACACCCAAGCAAGCAAATATATGACACAGCTACATTTTTTCCTTATGGATGCAGAACCAGTGTTCTGCGTATGAGCAGTTTTGTAAGTATGCACATATAATAGAAGGTGACATTTATAGTCAGGACTGGCCCAAGACATTTGTCTGCCTGGGGCAGAGCAGGAGAAGTCCTCCCCCAGTCATCCAAATGAACAATCATACCTAAAGCCTGCCAAGTTATTCTGGTATGTGAGGCAGAAAGTCCCGCAAACACTTCTGCTTGTTAGTAACATAACAATTTAACAACACACTTCTTTCCAGTATTTTATTATACTTCAAACCTTCTGCCTGAGGCAGCAGGCTGCCTTACTTTGTCTAGGGGCTTTCTTGATTTTTATAACCAAGAAAAGGGATTGTTCAATCAAGGGTGATGCTAAAGAGCCATGGCCATGAGGATCAAGGATTAGCTTCCAGGATTCATCTGAGGCTTGGAGCTACTGACATAGCCTCCAACATCTCATAGATGAAAATGGACACATAGGGCCAAACCACATCGGAGTGTGGTCAAAATGGCTAAAAAGTTGTTAATCAGAAGCCCAAAGAGGTTGCAACCATTTGTTTTGCCTGACTTTACGGAGAAGGGCAAAATGCTGCCTCTCCTCTCCTCCTGATGAATTAATTGAGTGCAAACTACTTTTGCACATTGAACTCAGTTTGCAGGAACTGGAGTATGCTGAGGTCATAGGGGGAAAGTGGAAGGAGGAGAGAGAAACTGGGATATGTTAAAAGCAGCTGAAAAAGTGAGATGAAAGAAGATTAATTGGAATCATCCCTGCCAAATCAGATTAGCTGGAGGGTGAGGAGTCACTCACAAGGAAAACACTTGGAGACATTCTTTCTTAGCCGTCTCCTTAAGAATAAAGAAGGCATACTGTGAAAGGGGTGAAAGTACTGGTCTAACAGTGTAAATCAGTATAAGTATCTCACCAACCAGGCATCCTCCAGATCTTGCCAGCATCACAGGCAGAAAAGAGCATATAGACCCATGGAGTTAAGTTATCTATAGCCTGCTATTTATTTCAGCAGCTGAGAGAGCTTTGTGAATGGGCTGTAGCCTGGCTTTAACCACATTGTGAATGGGGAAGTCTGCTTGTGCAGGAGCTTAGTGTTTCAATATAGTGCTGAGCCAGAAAGCAATGTTTTTTAACATTCTTAACTGAGGTGGGAGGTGCTAATCACCACGTTTATGGGCAATTTTGATGCATTGTGGATGATCGTCAAGTGAAAAATAACCTGAAAATCATGTGACCTTTTTAAATAAAAAAAATTAAGAGTGTCTAGGAAGTTTCAGGGAGTACTAGAATGCTTCTGGGATCACAAAAGTGAGGTTCAGGGATACATGTACTTTCCCCACATGCCTGATGTAAAGGGAGCATTGCCATTTTCCCTTTGATTGTGGCAGCAAAATATCTTGGACTGTGTATGATGCCTTCATATAACACTTCTATCAATCCCTATAGCATTATTTATATATACATTGATTCTGAAGTCTGCCCTGCACAATTAATCAGGATCTTCTTCCAACTTAAATGCATGTAATTCCAACTTGGAATAGGCAATCTTTGCCAAAAAAAACCCCACATGATGCCATTTTAACTACTTTATTTATGTGCTGCATTTCATCTCCCTGAAAGCATTCACATGTAATTACTGAGCAGGTCCAATATGTATAGCTTTCATCATGCAAATTAGATGAAATCTAATCACTAGTTGCTTACTAGAATGCAAACTGAAATAATTACAGTGGAGGTGTGCAAAAGTTTCAGTTTAGTCTGGTACAATCTAGAACGAAAACGGCAGCTTCACTGAGATACCGCTTGGAAGAGAAGGTAAATTTTTCTATTGTGTGTTTAAAACATTTTTGCAAATGCCATGGGAAAGAAAGAGCTGGGCTTTAGAGAAACTGGGGCACTTAGTTAAGACTTATTGTTCTGACTCATTTATGGTGCTAATTGAAGGTTGAGTGAGTGGGAGTCAGCACTTAATTTGGACTCCGATACTTTTGCTGCAAGTGTGAAGCTGCTGAGTCTAAAGTTAACTTACTAGAAAACTCTGGAACCTAGCTTGGACAAATTACCTTTCTGGTTTACAACTCCTAGAATCCCCCAGCCAACATATAACTTATCCAAGCTCTGCTGGAGATAGGAAACTCCTTTTTAGAATTAACTATTCAGCTGATCTTTGACATATGCTAGGTCTCCCCAGCCTGATACCTTCAAAAACTCTGATCATCCCTGATAATTACCCCTAAAGGTTGGAACTGATGAAAGTTGCAGTATGTAACACCTAGAGAGCCCTGGATTATAGATGATTGGCATTAGCATTTAGGAACAAGGTCTATTAATGATCTTTGATTTGAATTCGTATCAATCTCTTGTTTGTTGTTGTGTGCCATCAAGTCATTTCTGAATTATGGCGACCTAATGTCAGGGTTTTCTTGGCAATATTGGTTCGGGGGGGGGGGGTTTGCCATTGCTATTCTCTAAAGCTGTGAGAGTGTGATTTGCCCAAGGTCACCCAGTGTGTTTACATGACTGAGCCAGGATTCGAGCCTTCATCTCCAGAGTTTATCAACCTCTGCCATACAGTTATTTTGCAATTTTTATAGCTATAATCATGGTGAAGTTTTCCAGTACAGATTAGTGAAAAATATTTTTTGGTAAAAAACCCAGAACTTGAAATGGAGGCTTGGGAAAAAGGGTAAAGATATATCTTTAGATTAGGAGTCCTGGTGGTGCAGTGGTTAAATGCTTGTACAGTCACCCTTGCCTTACGAAGGGGATCCGTTCCGGGCTCCGCCGTGTAAGGCAACTTCCGTGTGTGCTTGAAACTAATGGGACTCATGCATGCGGCGTGGTGCATGCACCATTTCCTCTCAGCTGTGTGGCTTTCAGCGTAAGCGGAAAACCGCATATAGCGCACCTGCGTATGATACGGGCACACTGTACTGCAGCAACAATATTGTGAGTTCAATCCCAGAGCTCCAAGGTTGACTCAGTCTTCCATTCTTTTGTAGGTCAGTAAAATGAATACCCAGTTTGTTGGGGGCAATTGGTTTACAGATTGTAAACCACTTAGAGAGTGCTGAGTTCACTATTAAGTGGTATAGAAATATAAATACTATTGCTAAATGCTATTGCTATATCAGTGAGTGGGGTGGGGAAAAGATTTCAAAACAAAGTGTAAATGTTTGCCTTTGGATATGTTCCAGAAGAAACTGCAAAAATGTGACTATGTTTCCAAGAACAAGCTGCGGTTACTTTTAAATACTTTCCAATAAGGTGTGCCCATCTAGCTCACAAATTTATTTTGTTGCCTTCTTTTGTAGCAGTGTAATTAACTAGCCCTTATTGGTGGGAACTGGGAATAGATCAAGTACTCATGTTGATTATCTAGTTGGAACAAATATTTTCGCAGGGCACACAGTTCTTTAACTGTGCAAAGGCTCATCTTTCTTCAGTCACGTTTACTTTCATAACTCCTCTTGAGTGCTGACATTTTTGCACCATTTTCATGGTAATGAGGACATTTTCTTCTTCTTCCTTCGCAATTAATTACAGGGGTCTCCAAAGCCAGTTAGTGATTTCGGCTAACGGAGTGCAAAGTTCCACTATTTGGGCAAGTAAAAGATTTCAGTCATTTTATTCAAGATGATTAGGGACTTTATCATAACAGACTTGAAAGCAGGAATTAAAGCAGGATGGTAGTGTCTGTGGATGTACCTTATCACATGACACTTTGTCCAGGAGCTGATCTTTAGTCCATCCACTGCTGGCATGCTCCTTTTCATTGATGGGCAAAACCTGTCAATGTCTTTCAATCACATGATTTTATACTATTGAGAGTGTGTGATAAATTCCTCCTGAAGCAGTTCTGATATACAGGCAGTGACATGATGCAATTGAGCATGATTCTGCTCCTCTCCCCTCCCCTTCCCCCTAGCTATTCTTAAGCAGGCTGTTTTACTTTTCTCTTTTTATTTTTTCTTAAACTAATGGATTGCCATAATCATGCAATTGTGCAAAAAATAAATAAAGATAAAAATAAATACAGACCAAAAGGCATGCCGGGAAGGGCATGGAGTGTGAGGAAGGCAGATGCCAGGACAGAAGCAGCACCATTACTCTTTTGAAGAGCTATGAAATAATCATAGAATGGGTGAGGTCCATGCTTAATTTTAGTCAGCTGGGAGCTATGTACTGAAGAAGATACCTTAATGCTATAGAAGCAATAGGGTTTGACTACATCTTTATATTGCTATGGCCAAACGATGGCAATCCAGGAATCATTGTCATCCTCTGGAATATACAAATACATTTGTCACGAAAGAACGTCTTTGACACTGCTGAAAATGAGAATATGCATGCATGCTTTTAGCTCTCCCCTACTCAAAGTTACTTTTTCAAACAAGCACAAGAGAGAGTCAAAGAAGTGGCATGGTATTTTTCTCAATCTGTAAATTTTACCAGGTTTTTGTGTCTGCTATCCTTTCTGTGACATAAGAAAACAATGGCCATGGTAGATTATATTGTGTAAGAAAGCAAGTAATACTTTCTTGTGAATATATCAAGGTATTAATAGGCTGAAAAACTGGACTGGAAAAATGCAGAAGAAGAATTTGTCATATTGTCATTTCTTTAGGGCAAACTGATTTCACCATGGCCTCACTCGCTGAAGAAAATGCAAAACATGTCTTTGATTTCCTCCATCTGCTAAGCAAGGAACACCCACATGAAAATATTGTGTTTTCTCCAGTGAATCTTTCTGCTGCCTTGAGTTTTTTACATTATGGATCACAACGTGACAAAAAAGTTGCAACAGAAAAGGTAAGAAACATATCACTTTGCAGCCTCCCCTTAAAGCCTAGAGTAACATTTGAACATCCTGGAAATACAAGACTTGGAAAAGTTACTTATCAGACTTCTGGGAATTCTGAGAGTTATAATCCAAAAGAGTAATATTTTCAAGATGTGAAAAATTTACTTCTAATTCAATGTGAAGGAAACATTAAGATTTGCTCATTTCCATACTGGGTGAAAATGGGACACTTTCTGTAAAATTCTCAGAACAAGGTCAAGCTGTTTTTCTCTTGTCTCCTCTTGGTTAAAAGGTGTTTGATGAACAAACAATCTGCCATGTGTGGGAGAAATCCTTAGACTGTCAAAAGTATATAGTGGACCCTCTATTTCTGCAGGCCCTAGATCTGCCAGTTTCACCAATCAATCACCAAATATTACAGTGGACCCTTGTTATACGCTGGGGTTTGGTTCCAAGATCTCCTGTGGATAACAAAATCTGTGCATGCTCAAGTCCCATTAAATATAATGACATAACAAAATGGTGTCCCTTATAAAAAATGGAAAATCAAGGTTTGATATTTGAAATTTATACTTTTTTGGAACATTTTCAAACCGTGTATGCTTGAATCCGTGTATAAAAAATCTGTGTATAAGAAGGGCTGACTGTAAATGGTGGCAACACATACACAAACATGCTGAAGTGCCCATGTTCATGTTGACACCATTTAATAATATAGGACTTGAACATTCATATTTTTTCGTATCCATACAGGGGCCTGGAAACAAACCCTTGCAGATATGGTTGGCCCACTGTACTTTGAAACTCCACATTCTAAATTTAAGATTAGGGATACATGATGAAAATAAAATGGGACAGGTAGCATGAAAGCAAAACAGTAAAGGTTCAAATCCTATTGCTAGTCCTGACTAGAGTAGAGGCATTGAATTAATTGGATTCACCTACATGTTGACTCACTATTAAACAACTGAGTTAATGTGTCAACTCTAGTCTGATTGAAATCCAATAGGATTCCAGAGAAAACAATGTATTCTTTAAGTAGCCTATACTAGACAATCTTAAGAAGAAATCACTGGGCCCAAACAGACAGGCCAAAATAAAGCTGCTTCGGGTCCCTTTGGAGGTATGCTGTTTAAATGACACATGCATCTTAAGAGGCCAGAAGCTGCGCCAAAGCTGTGCTCCAGTCCTTAGGACTGGAGCATGGCTTTGGTGCAGCTTCCAGCCTCTTAGGACACATACATACAGCATTTTAACAGCATACCTCCAAAATGACCCAAAGCAGCTTTATTTTTGCCTGTCTGTTTGGGCCCTCAATTTCTTGCAAGACAAAAGAATCATCCATGTTGTTCACAATAGGTCAGATTTCACAGAGGAGAACACTTACTGTATTTCTAACTAATACACTTGAGCGAGTTAAAATAATCCAGTAGCCAGGTGTCACTGGAGTAAACCTGATGTACCAACACACAGGAAAGAAGCACTAAAGGAGATGAGATATTGACAGAAATAGCCTTTCTGAGAGGCAGTGGGAGAGCAACCATCTCAAGTGGTAGATGGAAGGAAATCCAATGGACATGACCAACTGTGAAGATTTTCAGAGTACAAAGGAAGGGAAGAGGAGAAAACCCCAGCCTCTCCATTCTGCTGATGAAAGTCATTCCATTGATGGGAAGATGTTGATGTACTACCCAGTTTAACAAGTAGCATTTTCATTACCACATTTTTCAATAATGGGTTTTCCTCCTTTGCATTAGGTGCTTCATCTCAACAAAACTAAAGAGAACATGAGTGCAGAAACCAGATGCCTTTCTGAAATACCAACAAGAGAACATATTTTGGGAAGCAAGCAAAGCACATATCTTTCAAAATTGCCAAGTGGTATGTTTTTCACTCAACAAGACAGCTTTTTAATCCAGCATTTCTGCAAAGAAATAATCTAGGATAACATCCTAGGATTGTTTTGCTCCTTGGTCAGTTGATGTCATTGGGTGTTGGCTTATGTCTACTTATTTATTTAGACATGGATCTTTTTCCCCCCTTGAAATTAAAATTAAAAATGCCAAGTACAAAATAGGAGTATGGAATAATATAAGCAGACTGTTTAAGGAGTAATTCTAACCTCTTCCAAAATGGAGAGGACTTTTACTGCTACTTCTTCTTCTTCTTCTCAGCTCCCCCAAACCCTTGCACCTTCAAATTTGTTTTATGTGTGTTTTCCCCACTGTATTATATGTATTGCTTTCTGCATTCTTATTAACATGGAACAGGTTCTCCTCCACAGTGGTCTCTTTAAATATATGGATGGCAAGCGGGATGTGTGTGTGTGTGTGTGTGTGTGTGTGTGTGTTACTTTTTCTACCTCACTCAAGTATAGTTACATGAGAATTAGTTTCTCCTTGAATTTAACTTAACTTTGCTTGTACTACTTGCAGCTCAAGCCATTCAGAACAAAGCTGCCTATAGAGATTCCTCCTTGTTTACAACATCTGGAGAAAGTGAGAGACATACTACAGATGGCAGTTTGTCAGCAGCAGAAACTATTCCTCAAGCTGATGTTGAGGATGGTGTTTCCCTTCATTATATTCCTTGGAGAAAACATCTCCTAGGAATGGAAGAGAGTGAAAATCCAATTCAAGAGAAACCGTCTCCAGTGGAGAAGGTGTCCAGAAAGCACGCTACTGCTCACAAGAATGCCCATAAAAGCCTGACAGAAGCAAGTCCTCCAATGGCTTCCTCACAAGTTGAAGAAGCCACAGAAGATATGAGCACCTTGTTGCATGAATTCAGACATACAGTAAAATGTGCAGATGATAATGCACAGGCATTCAAGGAAAGTTGGGTCCTCTTCAAAGAGTGTTGTGACAACATGTGCACAAGCATGTCAAACCTTCAAGGTGTTTTAGAAACTCTGATTACAATTTTAAAAGAGTAGGGAAAAACTGCCTTTATGGAAAGAAATTACATTGAACATAGAGCCCACTTGGAAGATAAGTCTCATTATATAAATTGACTGACAGTTTATGCCAGCCTTTCTCATCCTCCTGGCACTTTCTAGATGATTTGGATGTGTGTGTATGTGTGTGTGTGGCCTGTTGACTTATGGTAACCTCATAAATTTAATAGAATTTTCTTATGCAAGGCATATTTGGAATTAGTTTATCACAGGCTCTGACTATAACCCAAGTACTGCAAGTCTCTTAGTTGCTAAACAATGGCAACACAAGATAGGGCTGATGGGAGTTGTAGGGTGCCCAAAAAAGAAAAGAAAAAGTGGTCAATACACTGTCCTTTCAAAATACAAAAATTGAGGTTGTATAGACAATTTTATCATGTATTATAGGGTGCCTTCTTATTCATTGCCAGAAAAGAAATCAGAAAGGGGACACAAATTTGCATAAAATGTGTATATGCTGTGAGTGTAGAAGCAAGTTTGGAAGTAATTCACTGTTGATGGGTTCTTCTTAAGGTTCTTATTTATCATCAAACCAGTTTTGGAGTAGACATACTACAAATCAACACTTTGGCTCTTATTCAGTGCATCCATATTTATGTATGATAAACCTTCATTAACGAAATTTCAAAAGGTGGTTTTGAACATTTTAATTTAATTAACTTTTTGTTGGTTTATTTTAGATTATTTTTAAATTTATTATTTAATGCAAACAATCTAATTTACAATCAAAACAATATACAATAAAAGATAAAGAAACTTGAAGGGGAGAAAGAAGAAGAAGAAGAGAGAAAAGATGATTTAAAAAGAAAGAGGGAGGAAGGGAGGAAAAGAGACATACAACTAATACACAATAGAGCTTGACTCCCAAACCTGAATGAAAATAAAATAAAAAAGAGAAAAAAAATATTCTACCGTTACAGATTCAGCTAAATTTTTTTTTACTAATAACCATAGTAACAGATTATTACATCATTAGTGGCATTATAGCCCCAAAGGCCTATTAACAGTTTCCAGTCTTTCAGAAAATCTTTAGTTGGCTTATCATTTAGCACCTACATTAATTTGGCCATTTGGGCTAACTCAGCAACCTTGACAATCCATTCTTCCATTGTTGGCGTTTCAGGCTGTTTCCATGTTTAACCAAACTGTATTCTTGCTGCTGCTGTCATATATTGAATAAATGATACATATTTACTATCCAGTTCTTTATTTAATTTATCTGATTTCTTCTGTTGCATTTTCCTTCAGTCTTGTATTAATTTTGTTGATTCTAAATCTGTATTAGTTTAAAATGTGTAAACTGCTCGGGAGGTTGTAGAACTACAAAGCAGTGTATTATAGATGCCTAACAGAAATAAAGTAAATTAATATTTTTGGTCTGTCCTTTTCATTTAATTGGTTGAGATAGTGGTGGTGGTGGATGCAGTCCTGTTTTGGGAGACAGTCCTTCTACAATTACATATGGAAATCTTATTTTGCCCTCTGCCTCCCAGTATCTGGGTACACGGACCTTTTAGCAGAGGAGAGAATCTAGGCATTTCAATACCATGCTAGAAAGAGGAAATAGTTTAGCTGGTATTTTCCACTGGCTAGAGAATCCATTCCCAACCAGGCATCCTCCAGATCTGTTTGGACTACAACCTTCATCATCTTCAGGCAACATGGCTGCTTGTTTTCATGCTGGAGCAATGTGAGTTATGTAGTCTCTGGAGTGCACTAAACTGTGGGACACTGGGCTTGATCGATTCTTTTCCTACTGATTATACAAGATTTCTGTAGGCTTCTGCAACTACTGCCTGCACAACTGTTACAATGACAGTGTAGAAGTTATTTCCCAGCAGAGTTCCCAAGTCCTGATTTCAGGACCAAATCCCTGAGATCAAGCAATGACCCCTTACAATGTCGTAGGTGTGGGTCCCAGTAATGACACAATATTGATATTAAAAGTGGCAGATCCTAGAAATGTCATTAAGCATGATATTGTAGATATCAACAAAATCATCATGTCCAAAAATACGGGGGGGGGGGGGGGGGGGGGGAGAATCCATGCACACAAGTTTTTCAACATAGCTGTCTTACCCAGAGACTTCTCCCTTTCTCCTGAGGTTTGGAGAAATATTTTAGTCTCAAAGCTGGAGAAATATTCTGTCCTCACAACCTTGACATGCATGATTATAAAGGGGCAAATGTCTATGTATTGAGAAACAAAAGGAAGCTCTTCAGATGGTAAACATGACAAAGGCCCTGTAAATACCAACAAGAAGCAGCGTCCAGGTGGTGATTGTAGGGTTAGGGACTGTGCACCAACCACATGGTCCCTAACCCTACGATGTCGCAACGGTGGCAGCGTACATACGGGGGCTGCCATCATGATGTAAGCAACGCACAGCATATAGACATCACTGCACATCTCTTACATCATCCCAAGAAGAACCCATTTTTTCTGGGTTCTTTTTGGGGTGGAGGCACGCCATGCAGCTTGAGCCCCCTGAGGTCACTGGGAGAACTCAATGTAATACCATCTTTTTAGGGAGCTTATTGCACAGCAAAATAAAGTGACTTACCGCTCCTGAATTCAAGCCAAATTCAGGCTGCCCCCTGGTTTTATCTCATGGCTTTTGCCCCCAAAATTGCCATTCAGGTACAGCCCGGCTCCAATACTGGTCCCTGAACTTGCTTTGGTGGCCATTTTTCAAAGTCGGGAGCTTTCCAAATTTGAAAAATGGCTGCCGAAATGAGTTCGAAGACCAGTATTGGAGCTGGGCTGTACCCAGATGGCAGTTTTGGGGACAAAAGCCATGCAAAAGCCGTGTGATAAAACCAGGGGGCAGCCTGAATTTGGCTTCAATTTGGGAGTGGTAAGTCTCTTAATTTTGTTGTGCGCTAAGCTCCCAAGTCTGGCTATGGGGGATTCAGCCAGATGCTTCTCCAAGCCTGCCTGATCTCCAAGAAACACAAAATGGCTGTGTGCACAGCGCTGGGGCTTATCAGAAAATTGGGAGTGGGAGCTTTGGGTTTTATGCAAGGAGAAATACCAAGCCTCATACAGGTAAGAGAAACCGATGCATGCAAATGTCCCTACCAGAATTCAGACTGATGGAGGACAATTCCAAAGTTGTATGGTCAGCAGTCAGCCAGATGCACATTTTATTACTTTTACTTTATGTGTGCGTGTGCATACAGCTTCTTTTCCATAACAAAATGGTGCCTGTTCGCAAGGAAATGTGTTTTAGCATGTATGAATATGTATGGGCTCCCTGTCTTTCTGTTTTCCCCCTGAAAATATTTGACAAATCATTTTTTTTATTGGCAGACAGGTTTGTGGAGAGGGTTGTTTGGGTTTCCTGGTTTTGTTTTCTGTGAACATTTCAGGAATGTAGAAGAGACTGTAAATCATGCAATCATTCTACCACTAAGTAATTCCAATACAGTAACTCCCAATTCTAAAATTACCTATCACTGTTTAGAACTGATTGTCCCTTCTGACTCTTAGGTTTCTACGGTTCTTTTTCACAGGAGTGCAGTGGATTCTAAAATTCACAAGTGAAGGACAGGGCAAAGAAATGTATAAATGTGGACCTTGGCGTTCAGGAAAGCTGATTTTAATAGGTTTGAGGAAATACAGGGTGGAATCCATTGACTAAATGTGCCGAAAGAAAAAGATACCTAGAAAGGATGAGAGTTCTTAAAGAAGGACTTGTAAAAAGCACAATTACATACACTTCAATGGAAGAAGAAAAATAGGAACCATCTTTAAAAACAAAACAAAATGAGTGCACCGCAAACTCAAGGAGGAAGTGATTAAAAAAAAAAAGCATATATAAAGAATGGAAGGAGGGATGAATGACCAAGGAAGAATACAGGTGTGTAGCCTGCGTTTGCAGGAAAAGTATAAGGAAAACTAAAGCCCAGAATGAGTTGAGAATAGCTAGGTAAGCAAGGAGCAACAAGAAGAGATTTTTCAGATATATTCAAGGCAAATGAACGCCCAAGGAGACAGTGGGGCTACTATTCAGTAAAGATGGGAAAATGATAACAGATTACAATAAAAAGGCAAAACTAATTAATACCTATTTTACTTCAATTCCCCCCCTCCCCCAAAAGAGAGGACTGTGTGCTTCGATGCAGCAGCAGAGATCTGCTGTTTCAGGAGATCTGGGTTGCAAATTAAGATTAATAGAGAGCTAGTTAGGATTCACCTAGCTAACATAAACAGGTTCAAATCTGACATGCCAGACAAACTGAGTCCCAGAGTACTTAAGGAATTTGTTGATGTACTCTATGAGCCACTTGCCATTATTTTTGAGAAATTTTGGAGAAGAGGTGAGGGGCAGAGGACTGGAGAAGGGTTGGTCCTCTTTTTTTAAAAAAAGGCAAGAAAAAAATATCTAGGAAACTACAGATCAGTCAGCCTGACGTCAATAACAGATTATACAGGAATCTGACTGCAAGTATCTTGATGACAAGGCAATGATCAGTAGGAGCCAGCATAGGTTTGTGAAGAACACATCCTGCAAAACTATTCCTATCTCTCTCTCTTTTTAATTATGTCACTAGTTCAATAGATGGTGGGAATGAAATTCATTTATTTAGATTTCAGCAAAGCATTTGATTCCCCCCTCCAATATTTTGATTAGCAAACTGATCAAATGTGGCATAGATAGGTACACAGATAAATCTATAACTACTGGAAAACTGTGCTTAATGAGACGTCTTCAATGGCTGTGCTTCAGACTGGAAGGAGCTTTTAGGTGGAGTATCCCAGGGTTCTGTCTTATGGCCATTACTCTTCAACATTTTAATGAATGACTTAGATAACAGAGTAGGATGAATGATTATCAAGTTTGCAGATGATACAAAACTTAGGGTTAGGTAATGCACTGGAAGATAGGAACAGAATTCCAAAGGACCTAGATAAACTAGAAAATTGGGCAGAAATTAATTAAATGAAATTAAATTGAGACAAATGCAAAATTCTACATTTAGACCACAAAAAATAAAGGTACAGGTATAGGATGGAAGATAGATGGCTCAGCTATCTATGTGAAAAGGGCAGAGTATTGCTAATCATAGGTTGAACATGCGATAGTAATGTTGCTACCATCATGCTGTGTGTCCAACCACACGGCGGGAAGCGTGTCAGTGTTCCTCTGGTGCTGCTTCCAGATGACACAGGGTCAAAAGCCATGATGCTGGCAGCTATGGCACCCTTTCCATGGCTCAAAAAGGAGCCGCTTTTTGCAGCTCCTTTTTACATCACAGAAAGGCCACATGGGGGCCCCAGCATGTAGTTTCCATGGCCCCAATACCGTGATGAAAGGGGTGGCTGCAGGCCGTCCCTTAGAGGGGTCTGTTCAGCTCCATAGTTTCCAAGTTGAGAGAAGTAATAGTCCCACTCTGACCTGTGCTAGATAGGCCTCATCTGGAATACTGCATTCAGCTCAGGATGCCTCATTTTAAAAAGGATACAGACAAATTGGAGCAGGTTCAGAGAACATCAGTGAGGATGAATCATGGAGAACAAAACATACGAGGAAACACTGAAGGATTTGGAGATATTCATCTTGGTGAACAGAAGACTTAGAGGTGACATGACTACATTCTTTAAATACCCCAAAGGCTGCCACAGAGAGGAGGGGGAAGACTGTTTTCCGTTGCCCCAGAGGGTAGGGCCAGGTCTAATGGTTTGCAGTTAAAAGGAGAGTAGATTTGGATTGAATATTAGAAGGAGGTTCTTCACAGTGAGCATTTGGGCAATGGAATCAATGCCTAGAGAGGTGATGGGATCTCCTCTTCTGGATGCCTTCAGAAAGAGTCTGGACATCTACCTGCTAAAGATACTTTAGCATTCAGCAGGGGGTTTGGCCTCAGTCACCCATGAGGCCTCTTCCAACTCTATGATTCTGATTCTGTTATTCCAGCAAGGCATGGTGTGGGACTATATTGTCTTTGTGGTCCCTTCCAACTTTATGATTCTTTCTATATGCATTCAAGCACACATGCATCCATGTATACGTGCATACACAGCATGAATATCTCATGGTTAGGTAGGTATGGAAAGAGGTGATCCTTCAAAAACAGATGGAGAAACCTCACGTTTAGCAACTGTTCTTTCTATTGGAACTCTCTGAAGCTTTGATCACTAGCCATCTTATCTTACATAGCAGTTGGAAAGAGGAAAGTACACCAAGTATGTGCAAGATGTATGGCGGATAAGGAACAGTGATGCTGCCAAATGGTTACTGGGAATAACTAGAGAATTATGCAACTTTCTGCATGTGCTTTGATCTTTTTATTTCAAGCAACAGCTCTGCCACATATGTAATTGGCAGCAAGAAGCTGCAGAAAGTAGAACAAGTTTCAAAATAAGTTTCTTGTGTGCAGAGGCAGTGCTGATCAACCAATGTCCAGAATTCTGCTGGTCCTGCATACATCTTTACAGAATGTTATATGAAAGATAAAATAAATATTTATTATGGTCATAGGCTAGCATAAGAACAACAAAATACGGCATATGGTTATTTGAAAGAGTCCTTGGGTGTGGAGTACTTTGAACATATGTGCTAAATACAGAATCATAGAATCAAGGATTCAACCAAGTAAATGAGAAAATCTTTAACTATTTTGATGTCCTCATTTACTTGGTTGAATTTATGTAGATCCTCTGTGGTCATTATTTTTGTTTTCTTTATGTACAGCAGTTTGCATATTGTCTCATGGCTTTACTTAGTAATTGTCTATGGAGCTTATCACATTACCTTTTAAATTGCCAGCAACCCAACAAGATGTAGCCGGGGTCCAGGATGAAGGAGGGAATTATTTCATGTAACTGGCTGCCGATTCCCCCAGCTGAGTGCAGCCCAGCTGCATCCCGGGTCCCAGGAGTGCTTTGGCGCCCATTTTTCAAAGTTGGAAAGCTCCCGGCTTTGAAAAATGACTGCCAAAGCACTCCTGGGATGCAATCAGGCTGCACTCGGCTGGTGAAATTGGCAGCCAATTACATGTAATTGTTCCTGCCTGCATCCCAGACCCCGCCTGCTTCCCTTTGGGCTGCTGGTGATTTAAAAGGTAAATGCGATAAGCTCCTATGTCAAGTCTGTGGAGTTTTCTGCAGTGCCATCTGCATATTTTAGATTATTGATGTTCCTTCCTCTTATCTTCACTCCTCCCCCTTCTGAGTCTAGTCGTATTATATTTTCAGCATATAAATTGAACAGATGAGGTGATAGAATGCAGACTTGCCTGACCCTTTTGCTTACCATTACTTAAACAGTTCACAGCACTTTATATGATAGATTCATGGTGCAGATTTAATCCAGGACTGGATTAAATTTGTAGTCCTTCAAGTGTCGGTGGACTACATCCCCCTTCATTCTCACCACTGATTACAATCTTAGTTAGGAATGCCTTTTAACCATACCGTTGAAACCCAGGGCCACATGAAACCACTTGAGCTTCCTTGTTTCCTGTCTCATTACAGCACTGATTAAATGAAGGAAATGGCTGCTGGCAGGTTGGTCAGTGCCTCTGTTTAGAAATTATTGGCTAACAATGTGACTAACTACATGACTAACTAAATGACTAATATTTTGAGCTAAGAGCTGCATGGGCATCTCATAGTTTGTTGATAATAATAGTTGTTATTTCATATCCTCTCCCTTGTTATTTATTATTAGTTACTATTTCTTACACTTCTCCTCTTGGATCAAGACAGAAACAAGATCAAATTAAACATATAACACAGCCAAAAGAACATATAAAACTTTAAAAGAACATACAAACCTGATACATATTAAGGCACACAAAACAAATTTTAAAATTCATATTTTAATAATAATCTGAATACTGGCAAAGATCAGTGGCATTATAGACATTGGTGTCAACCCAGTGTGGTAACTCATTCTGTCAGCCCCTGGCTGCCTGGCACAGTTTTCATCCACACACACACCCCTCTGCCAGCCAGACCACCCTGCAGCCTTTTTTCAGATCTAGGAGATCTGCTGGGAAAGCAGGAAAGGGAGGTGACTCTTTTTCCTTACAGCTTGCAGACCTGCCAGACCCGAAAAGCAGCCCCTTCCCACCAGTGGTCAATGGTGGGCTTGGGCTCCTTGCAGCCACCCAGCAACCTTTTTCAGCAAGCAGCCCCACCAGAACCAAAAGGAGCAGCTGATGGACAACAGAGGTTCCCTGGCTGGTGGAGGGAGAAACCGTGTGTGTGTATGTCTTGGAATGGTTGGGAGTGACTGCTCCACTGACTATTCACTCCTCTGAGATGTCACCCGGTGTGGGTCATACCCTCACACTCCCTAGTGATGCCCCTGGCCAAGAGCATCCTGCTGCTTCTTTTGCCTTTTCTCCATGTTCCTCCACCCTGGATTATGGCATAAAGTGGATTTTCCTGGAAACAGCATATGCTTTTCTGGAAAGATATGCAAATATGCTGGATTTTCCTGGAAATGAAGGAACACATATAGGATCTAAGTGCACATTGAACTAAATGGGTAAAGCTTCGAAAAGGAGCCAGCTGTGGAATACACGATCCTGCTCTCTTTCTCCCTTCAGGTCTTCAACATAAAAGAGAACTACTAATGTTCTTGGCCACTAGAGGCCAAGCACATATAAAACTGTTAAAAGAGCACATAAAACCATTAAAAGAGCATATAAACCTGGTACTTATTAAAAACACTTAATATAAAACCAGGGGGATATAAAACTGTTAAAAGAGCATATTAAACCACTAAAAGAGCTTATAAACCTAATGCATATTTTTTTAAAAAAACACAATACAATGTCAGATGGGCACTGAATTCACTTGAGATACAGTTTGGACTAAAACCTGCAGAAGATTGGCATTGCAGCCAGTAGCTTCCACTGGAATTCATCTGATTTCAGTTCACTGAGTAGGGACAAAGAGGGAAGGAGAGAGGGGGAAGGATAAAAGAAAGAAGATTCTTTGTCTAGGTTCGGTTTTGGCCCTACCCACTGCTGGAATGTGATCCTGACAATGTGGTCCTTAAGAGAGAAAAAGGAGGCTCCACATCCTTGTGCTAATGTTCTGTCTAGAAAGCTTGGGTGACAATGATACTGGGACAAAATTAAGCAAGATATAATGACAGGCAAGTCAGTATTTGACTATGCTGACTTGCCATATACCATGGATGGTGGTGTGGGTGTTTTCCAAATGAAGTATTTTCCACAGCCTGTATATAAACTAGAGATGGCTTGTGAAATATATATAAAAAAATACATTTTCCCTACTCTTGAATGGATGTGTATGTGCGTGTGCGTGTGCGTGTGCGTGTGTGTGTGTGTGTGTGTGTGTGTGTGTGTATATATATATATATATATATATATATATATATATAAGTTCTGAAATTTGGTATTTGAGCCTGTATAACTTTAATCAAGAATTTTGAATTCTTAAATGTTAAATAATGTAATTTATCATCTCCATCCCAAAGAGCAAGTGCTCATTAAAATTAAGTATATCTTTATTTATGCATCTTTATTGCATCTACCAAATCATCTGGCTGTGATAAATCAGTTCCTTATTAAATCAAGGTGTTAAGATTGCTGTGATCGTCTTAGTGAGCCATGTTGCTCTGGGGGCTGAATCTATTCTAGAGTTGGCATTTCCTCCTCGATATATTTACATGTTCTACATCAGGCATGGGCAAATTTGCAGTTTGGGGCACTTGCATCCGATTTCTGCAAACCCACCGTGAAATGCATCACTGTCAAATTTGGATTTGCTGCTGCAATTCAATATTTGTTGTTTAATTTGCTGCCACCACTGGCTGCTGAAACTTAGTGGCAACTGTGCTAGCGCTCTACAATGCAGAAGGACACCACATTATCCTTCCATACAATGGAGCCTTGGTAGGTCAGAGGACAGATTATCTTTCCTCCTACTTCCGTTATCAAAGGAAGCAACTCAAAGGGAAGAGAAATGGCTGTGTGACAACTATTGCTATTTCTGATGTGCTGAGGGGATCACAAAAGACAGATCCAAAATCTACATGTGGGCTGGGTTTGCCTGTTGTGCATTGTCCATTTGCACTTTTGAAACCTGAGAAACAGATAGAACTTAAAATATAAACATATGCTGTTTACTTTAGGACAGTAAAATTACAGAATCTAGATAGACTGATATGGCCTCCATATCAATAAACTTAAAAATACTAAAGCCATTGTTCAGGTGTATCTTGTTGCAAATAAGTTTCTCCTAACTAAACCAATTCAGGATCAGGATAATATGACTGAAAGAATGAGGCTCCTGCTTTAGGGAAGCAAACATTGCAGGAACCAGACAAAAGAGCTTATTGCACTGCACTTGCAAGAATGGGAACGGAATAGAATGGGGTGAAACTGGTGTTACTGCACAGAAGAATGCTGCCAATGCTGCCAGTAGTCCCAAGCCATTCCCCAGCCGTTTCATGGTAGCCGATTTGGAAGAAAAGTTCTTTCAAAACTGGCTGCCAGGAATGGCTGGGGAACAGCTTGGGGACTCCTAGTGGCATTGGTGGCATTCTCCTATGCGGTAACACCTGTCCCCCCGCCGTTCTGTGCCATGTCGTTCCATTTTATTCAAGTTCCTGCAAGTGCCATGCAATAAGCTCTCAAGATTCTGATCAATGAGCATTTAGACCAGACCACACTGACTAGGAACTTTATCGCACAGGTCCTGGAATGGGTCTGTTGCATTCTAAAAGGGAACATGATGGGGATGGGAGGTGGCATAGAATGCATCTTACCGCACAGTAAATGCTGCCACTGCCGCCAGACATTCCCATCACGTTCTGTATGTGTTCCCCAGGGGCGATTTTCAGGAACATGATGGGAATGTTCGGCAGCAGCATCAGCATTCTCCCTGTGCGGTAAGATGCATTCTATGCTGCCTCCCGTCTCCATCATGTTCCCATTTAGAACACAACAGGCCTGTTCCAGGGCCTGTGCAATAAAGTTCAATGCATATTATGTCTCTGTGGCATGGCAGACAGATAAATTGGCACAATCATTAGAGCTGATATGTTAGAAGGAGATACTGGGGTAACATAAAGATCAATCTTGATTAGGCATCCAAATGAGGGAACATTTAATCCATCTCCTACACTCTTCTGGTTCTGTTCCAGACCAGAAATGTCAGTTGAGAAATTGATAAGAGCATGATTCAGATCTACTTTCTGCTGCTGTGGGCAACCTTGAACATGTTTTTCAGCTACCAAGAAGCTGAATTGAAATTAGTTCATCACAGAATTCTTCACAAGGAAAGGTTATGACTTAGCCTATGCACACATGGCAGAATGAGTTGGCTGTACAACTCCAGACTGCAGGAGTGTGTGCAGACATGCACCATTTTGCAATTCTCTTCCACAAAAATGTTGTATTTTTAAAAAACCCTAATATACCAAGGAGAAAGGTTCCTGTCTGCTCCATTCTATACTGGACTATTTTATAGTAGTTGTGGCCAGGATCCTGTTTTCACCACTTGTGCAACGGATGCATTGAAGAACACAAGTAGAAACTGAGAGCTTTTCTACACCAGCCAGAATACTTCAAGCTGCTCCCACATGATTTTAGACCAGAAGCTGACCCAGATCCCCCCTCCCGCATCATCTCCATGCCCTGTAGTGATGTCAGGCATCTGTCTACACTGGCAACCCTGCTTGCCACCATGAGTCACTATATCTGAGGTCAGAAATAAGGTGCCCAGTGTTGATCCCATGCTTGGGCGTCTTGTGACCTCAGAGGGAATGACTTGCATCAGCAGTAGTGGTGCCAGGTAACATAGTGGGGATGTGTGTGTAGACAGCCACTTTATCAGTATGTAATGCTTTAGGTTATTATGCAACATCTGGAGCAAAAGGTTTTGACTTTTTTTAAAATAATATAACTTTGTATACATTTTTAAAAACTAGTTTAAGGGGGGATAGAATGGATTCAATGTGGACTGGTCATATGTTGTGAATACTGTCTGCACTTGAATTGGGGATTTCTGTTCTGGATTTTACAGTTTCTCTCACATGTAGTGTTTTCTGAATTTCTAGTGTCTTTTGAACTTCAGAAGAAAATCAGATTGTATTTTATAGATTATAGCAAAGGCATATGAGTTTATCACACTAAGGAGATTGGGAGTTTATCCTATGAATATCCCAGAAAAATAGATTAATTATGCGACACGATTTCACATGACATTGCACAAAATCTGCCATTAAAGTGGTCACAAAGAAGCAATAACGCAAATTTTTTTACTGTCAGCGACAGTAAAATTTCAGCGACAATGCATTTCTGATATCACTTTATTTGAGTTTAATAATAATTCGCACAATTACTTGCCATTTTCCCTTTATTTGTGGGATGTTTCAAATGCGCTTTCTCTCTTTGATACTGAAATTAGCCCCAGTGTGATAAACTCCTTAGAGTATTTAAACCATAAGAAATCAAAATGCATGCTAAATGAAATAGGAGTGCCACAACATCTGATTGTCCTAATATAAGTCTTTCCTTCTATCTTGCAGATCTCAGATCCGTGACCTTGGAAATCCACGGAGGGGTGACTTCCACTATTTTTAATGGGGTGCATGCATGGGCATGTGCCCCATTCAGACCTATGGGGGTTGAATATGCGTGAGCCTCCATTTTAGGGGGGGGCAGAACAGATGCCCCGTGAAAATGGGGTGGGGGACTGTATATATTTTCCTGACATACTCTCAACAAGAGACCACCAACAAGAAATAGCACACAAGCAGAATAGTTTCCTATGGACAAAGAGGTCAGACAAGGTTGCATTTTATTACCCTATCTGTTTAATTTATATGCTGAATATATCATACAGAAAACAAGATTAGACTCAGAGGAAGCAAATGTGAAAACTGGAGGAAGGAACATCAACAGTTTAAGATATGCAGATGACTCCACATTACTTGCAGAAAGTAGCAAAGACCATTTCTAATGAAAGATAGGACCAAAAATACAAAAAGCAGGTTTATGGCTGAGTATAAAGAAGACAAAAATAATAACTACAGAAGATTTACTTAACTTTAAAATGGACAATAAGATATTGAAATAGTAGTTTGTATTTTGAATTTTGGCTCCGCCATTAATCATATTGGAGATGATAGTCATGAAGAATACTTGGAAGGGCAGTTATGAAGGAACTAGATAAGATCATCAAGTGTAAAGTTATTTTATTAAATACCAAAGTCAAGAATCAGGCCATAATATTTCCAATTTCTGTTTATGGGTGTGAAAGCTGGGCAGTGAGTAAAGCTGACAGGAAGGAAATCAAGTCATTTGAAATGTGTAGCTGGAGAAGAGTTCTGTGGATGCCCTGGACTGCTACAACCTCCCCCTCTTACACACAAATGAATGGGTCTTAGAGCAAACTCTCAATAAAAGTGAAGATATCTAAATGGAGTCTCTCATACTTTTGACATATCATGAGATGAGATGATTCATTTGGAAAGACTGTAATGCTCAGTAAGGTCTGGAAAGCTGTATGAAAAGAGGGAGACTGTACTACAGGTGGCCTGTTCACTAAAGGAAGCCACTGCCCTGAATTTGTGAGACCTAAGTAATACATGGGCTGTTGATAAATGGGGTTCTTAGAGGTCTCTCGTTCACAGGGTCTCCATAAGTCAAAATCAACTTGACAGCAAACAACAATAAACACTGTTATTTTGTTTATTCGTCATATATATAATATTATAGAAGACTGTCTTTAATTCTTACACAGCATGATCACTGTTAACACTAATGACTTCAGTGAGAAGGGCTGTTTTTTTAAAAATGTATGCATTTATTACAACTATAATTAGAGTAGTACAAATTAATTTGATCCTTGATACAACCCTAGGCCAGTCAGCAAGATCAGCTTCATGAAATATCTCATATCTAGAACACGGGCTGGCTTGCACTAATTGTTTTTTATGAAGGTACTCTTGGCTCATTAATTGTAGGCGCAAGCCTGAAGGCTCCGGGGCAAATTCAAATGTAACTAGATGTTGAAAGGTGATGACATACAAGGAAGCCAGAGGGAACATTGCTCCTTCTACCCTGAGGGATTGATAGAAGGTAAATCAGATCTACTTGTAAGTCTCTGGCGATTTTCGGCAGATTGGCCAGGATTTTTTTTTTTTTTGCAACAATGAGGTGCTGAAACTAAAAGAGAGGCGGGAACCAGAAGCCGACTTTTACACAAGAGTATTGTGAATTTAGCATTGTGGCTGCTGCTGGTTTCCACATCTGCTTTGTGTTTTATTCTGAAACTTAAAGCAGCTACCCTTGGTGTTAAGACTCTTTAGGGTATAGGGCAGGGGTAGGCAACCGTTTTGAGTTGGGGGCCGGGTTGCTGTCCCTCAGACAACTGGGGGGCCGAAGCAAAAAAAAAAAAAATAAAATAAAAAAAAAATTAAATATTTTTTAAAAAAATTAAATAAATAAATATACCGGGACAAATGTAGGACAACATTTTCAAATGGTGGACACTTTCTTAAAAAAAGTGGAGGACACGCAAAAAATTTTGCTGATTTTTAAAAAAAAATGTTAATATAAATGCACGTTTCTTAGGCGTCTATAGACAATTGCCCCCCTTGCCCCTGCGCGCGAGAGGCCAAAGGCCCCGGCGGCAATCGGTGGCAGGACCGGACTGGGCCGCAGGTTGCCTACCCCTGGTATAGGGTTTAACATTGCTTCCTTATAGTTTGCATTAAAACCTGGAATTGATTTAATGGCCATGTGACATGGTAGCCACTGGCCAGTTCTGTTAGAACTAAAACCATCATTTGATCATTAGCTTTTTTTTTATCCTAAAGAGATGTTTCACCCTAGCACCACTACTTTATAACTAGCTGTGGTATAAAAACTTCAGACGATGATTTGTTTAATTTAATAAGCCTTCAAGTCAATTCTGACTTAAAGTGGCCCTAAGGCAAACCTACCATGGGATTTTCTTGGCAAGAGTTATTCAGAGGGGATTTCCCTTTGCCTTCCTCTGAGGATGAGAGAATGTGACATTCCCAAGGTCACTCAGTTGTTTTCCATGGTTGAGTAGGGATTCAAACCCTGGCACCTGAGTCCTAGTTCAGTGCTCAAACTACCACACCACACTGGCTCTTGGCATACTTAAATTAATAATGGCGGGATACAGACCACCCCTGTCGGGTGGCCTTCACCTGCCCCTTTCTCCAACGGATTGGGGCCTCAGCTACCACAGTGGCAGCCCCAGAGGCCCTGATCCGCCGCTTTCCAGGCCGTGGGGAAGCGGCAAAATGCTGCTTCCCCACAGCCTGGAAAGAGGTGTCCTTGGGGCTTCATGCCCCAAGGACACCCCAACAGTGGCGGGGCAAGGGAGAAAGGGGCTGCTCAGCCGCTTTCTCTTTGTATCTCTGGCGTGGTTGTTTAAAGGCCGCGCCAGCTATACGCGCGGCCAAAGGAGCTCCTTCTGGCGCCGCTGGAAGGGCACCACAAGCACCCTACAGCGGCGCCATGACGTAACGGCCGCACCTCGCCGTTTGGATGCGACACAGCCGTTACATCAAAATGGTGGCGCCCGTGTGAACAGGGTGCCACCATTTTGTATGTACTCCGTACATACTAGGGTTGCAGGCATCTAAAAGAGACACCTGGAGGCAACCCTAGTACGTATGGAGTATGTACGAAATGGCCCGTCTGTACAGGGCCTTTGTCTCTGAAAAAGAAGATCCTTTTTACAAAGGCTTCATATGCCCACCAAGCACCCCATTTCTGTCGTTTTCCTCTGCCTAGCTGCATTTATGCTTGAAAGCACTAAGAAGATGGTGAAGGTGAGCTGGAGAAACACAGATACCAGGTTGTATCTGAAGTAAGCAATGCAATCAAAGCTTGAGGTGGAAAAGAGCAAGATTATACTCAAACCAGCCCTAGTGAAGCTGTAGGTGCCTGCCTACAACAAACATAGTAAAGAGCAGCTGCCTCCAGATTCCCTTAGTAAGCGTATGTGAACAGGAATCAGAGTGAAAATGGGAAAGTAAATAAATCTGCTATGTCAGCTATCCACAGTATTAATTTTTAATAATAATTTGTTTTATTTATATACCGCTATTCCAAAGATCATAGCGGTGAACAGCAAGTAAGCTAATTAGCAAGTAAGCTAATTTGCCCCCAACAGTCTGGGTACTCATTTTAGCTCCCTCCTCGGAAGGATGCAAGCCTGAGTCGAGCTTGGGCCCTTTTGCTGGTCTTGAACTCGCAACCTTGTGGTTTTGAGTGAATGGCTACAGTACAGGCATTTAACCACTGCACCACCAGATCTATAGGTCGGTGGAAAAGGATTCACTTTGCCCTTATTTTGGCAAAAAGGGAATGTTAAAAAAGAAAAGAAGTTATATACTATATGGGTAGCTTTTTGGATATTTGGATATTTTAGCTTAGAATCTGTTTTAATTCTTGTACTAATTTAATTTGGTTTTAACATACTATTTTTGTATGTTTTTAACTGTATTATTTTTTTAATGTTGTAAGCCACTCTGAGACTCAGTCCTGAGAGAAGGGCGGGATATAAATAAAATAACAATAATAATAACAATAATACCTTTTTATTGAAGTCTATGGCTAGATTTCTCCCATTATTTACCACACCCCACCATGGAGTGATACTGATGAAATTAAAATGTCATTTCTTAGAAGCTTTTCACATCACCCCATCATAGTGCTATCATATGGAATCCTGGGACTTCTAGTTTGGTGAGGCAACTAGAGGAACCCTCAGACTGAGAATTCCAAATGCCTTTCCCTAAACTGCGAATCCCAGGATTCCACAGAATGTTGCCTTAGCAGTTAAAGTGGAATCATACACTCTACAATTGCTACAGTTGTGTGGCATGGATGGGCCCTTACAAGTCTCAGTAGAAGAATTTTTAAAGTGGGACCCAGAGCAGACCTTCATGATTGACACTGCTGAACTGGCAAGGTCCTGGCAAAGCTTCTGAGGTCTATACTATGCCATCCCAATGATGCCTGTAATGAGAAACAGCCACTAGAGACTGCTGCCACACTGTAGAATTACAGTGGGCCCTCTCTATCCATGAGGGATCCATTCCAAATCCTCTACGAATGCCAAAATCTGCAGATGCTGAAGTTCCATTGACTTAAATGGTGGCCACCATTGGCAACAATGGCACTTTGGAGGAGCTGCCTGCTCCTCCTCCTCTCCCCCCAACCACCTCTTCCTCCTCCCACCTCATCCTCCTCTTCCCACCACCACCTCTTCCTCCACCTCTTCCTCACCGCTGCTTTCTCCTCTTCCCTGTTGCCATGCCACACTGTATCACACTGTTCTTTCTTCCTCCTCCTCTTCCTCTTCTTCCTCCTCCCTGCAGCCCTGCACAGCCCTTTCCTCCTCCTCTGCCACCATCACACAGGCAGATGCTCAGATCTGCGGATAGCAAGTCTGCAGCTAAGGAGGGCCCATTGTAATGTAGTTCCACCCTGCTCTAACTGCCATAGTTCCACCTATCCTGGAATTTGTTTGTTGTGGAACCAGAGCTCTCTGTCAGAGCATGCTAAATATCTCACAAAACTACAAATCCAAGAATTCCATAGTATTGAGCCATGCCAGTTAAAGCATTCTCAAACTGCATTAATTCTGTAGTGTAGATGTAGCCAGGGTGTCTGTGTGTATCTGTATCTGCGTATGCTGGCTGAAACAATATATTGAAATGCCCCTTTTCCTCCTGAAAAAAAAAGGAGGGGAAATGGTAGTAAAGTGACTTTTTTAAAATTCAAATATTAAGGGGAAAACACAATTAAATCAAAAGAAACTTGATAAAGTTGCATTACATCAATCCCATTGATTCAATGTGTGTACTCTAGTTTGGCTAACGTCTGGATACAGAGAGTGCCAACCAAAGAAAGCCAGATTTGCCATGGGGATTTTCAGTACAAACCAGAAAAAAGTGCTTACCACTAATGACACTGCAGATACAGATAAATACTTCATGAACCAGCCATATGGCACTTATCCAATTTTCTTGATGCAACTAGTCATGAGTAACAGCCAGTAGCCTAAGATGAGAATGCATAAACAGCATTAGCATCAAATGATTATCAGTTCAGTGATTAGATGAACACTGTAGTGCAGATTTCATTATATTTTACTTGGACAAGTATTGATCATTGATCACTGCCTTTCAAATAAGCTAATGTGCCTCTCTTATCTTTTAACAGAAGCCACGGTCATGACATGCTCTTCAAAATAATCTATTAAATGATCGTGATCATGTGCACTTCCATCTCATGCAGGATGCCAATGAGATCTAATACAGTATCCACTTTCAGTACTTTCAATATAATGGAAACTCCTCACACACATCCCTGAATTAATTGTAATTCACATTCACTTGGCAGACGGATGTTGATATTGAAATAATTCCTAAATGTCAAACAGCAGTGACCTTGGATCAACACAGATTATATATTATAACCCCCAATGAGTTAGATTTTGATGGTTAAAGTAGCAGGCATCCCACACAGGTAAATGAAAAACATTTTAATGTACATATTTTTAAAATTTAGATTTTTATCATGATGTCTATCATGTCTTTCTCTCAAAGATTTATATCACACCTTTCTTCCAAAGAACTACATTCAGTGTTAAAATAAAATCAAATAAATTTAGTTAATACATAAATGCAAATTAAAAGCACAAATAAATATACATCAAACAAAAGAGACAGCAACACCCATCCAATCAAAATCCCCTGCCACACTAACCTACCTTGTTAAATGCCTGTCTAATAAAAAGGCCATTGCCTGTTAACAAAAGAACATCAGCCTAGCTTCCTTTCTTAGGCAGTTCTAGTTCCAGCATATGGATGGCAATTAATATAGAAATACTATAGGAATAATGCAGTTTGATACCACTTTAAGTGCTATTGTTCTATCCTATGAAATCCTGGGATTTGTACTTTTACAAGGTTTTCCACCTTTTTTGCCAAAGAGTGCTGGTGTCTCACAAAACTACAAGCCCAAGGATTTTGTAGGATGGAGCCATGGCAATTAAAGTGGTATCAAACTGCATTATTTTTACACTTTAGATGCCCCCTCAGAGAAGTCCAGAGAGATCGGTAGAGAAGACTACAATATTTCAAATAGTTCAGACTCATGTCGTATAGGGTTTTCTATGTAATAACCAGTGCTTTGACTTGTGCCCAGAACCATAACCAGTACATAGAAACATATCCATAGCCCAGTTGTCATAAGGGAATCACTCATTCCTTGTACTCATCCCCAATAAAGGGTCTGGCTGCAAAATTCTGTATCAGTTGATGTTTCCAAAATCTTTCAAAGGCAGTCCCAGATAAAACATTTCACAGCAGTGCAAACAAGATGTCATCAAATCATGCATAATTGCGGCCAAATTGGACATGTTCAGTACCATTTTCTTCAGGCATTTTGGACAAAAGGGAGAATTTCTGGATCCACAGATTTAAGACTCTAACACCATATGGCCTCATCCTAGAGGATAATACCATCACCCACTGAAGAATGTTGAAAATAGAAGGGTAAAACACACGGGCCAAATAAAGCAGTTTCAAACCACTTTGAAGGTGGGGCATCTAGTTGACACATACATCCAAAGCCATGCTCTGGGGCTAAAAACCAAAGCAAAAAGCCCTGGGATATTCCAACTTAGCCCAGAAAATGCACACCTTTGATCCTTATTATAAATGCCCTACAACTAGAGTGGTTCTAAAGGAGCAATCATTCCTAACCCTAACCTAAAGCTGGTGCAGGTGTGCATTTTAAAAGAGCCTATGTACAGGGAAGCAATGCAAAAAAACGAATGTGAGACACTGCCAATGGATGTATTTACAACATACACAAACCAGACAGTCCAAGAGGGGGCATGTGGTGACGGGGGATATTGGGGGGGAGGTCTCCATGATTGTGCTTTGCCAGTGTTTTTCTGGGCATACCAATACTCCCATGCCTTGTACTGGTGGATTGCAGGTGTGTGGCTGTTCAAAGGGGTGGCCATCCAATGGGATGGCATCTAAGCAGCAGGTGGTCACTGGTGGTGTGTTTTTGTGACAGTGGTGCATGGATGGTGGGGAGACGACAAAAAAAATTACCCAGAAGCATGGTTTGATGCTGCACTGTCTGGTTGGGTCGTGTGCATTTGGGCCGCCTTGGACAGTGAGGTCTCAAAATGCTTTTGGAAAAAGCAGATTCAAGCGGGTTTTTTTGCCCATCTGTTCCACCTCAAAGTGTTATAAACTGCTACCATGGATGCAGCCTAGTTTCATCCAACAAGGCAGACCCCAAAACATTATGCTTATTTTATATTTTTTAAAAGTTCTGGGTGTTGTTTGCTTCAATAAAGAAATATATTTTATATCTGTCATATGTATATGTATTATAATACGTAAATCTACAAAAGTAGTTTTGAAAATATTGGCTGGGGGACAAATTTGTTTGTTAGCATTTGGGTTACACTCAACCCACCAAATTCGCTCAAATCCTCAACATACACACATCCTGAACTAGATATTATAAAAGAAATCAGTCATACTGCATATCTATACACATCTGTTTATGTAATTTACTTTTGTGTCCAATGGTACTTACTCCTTGGCAAGGATAGAAATAATTCCCTCGTCTGGAATTCTGAAATCAGAAATATTCCAAAATCCAAAAGTGTCCACATGGGTAGCTGAGATAGTGACACTATTACTTTCTAATGGCTCATTTTACACAAACTTTGTTTCATGCACAAAAGTATTAAGAATATTATGTATAACATTACCTTCAGGTTATGCTTATATGGTGAATATGGAACATAAATGAATTTCATGTTTAGACTTAGGTCCTATCTGATTATGCACATGCAAATATTCCAAAATCTAAATTTAAAAAATCCACACACAAAAAATCCAGAATCCCAAACAGTTTGGGTTCCAAACCTTTCAGATAAGACCCAATCTGTAATAGGCAAGCAAACAAGCAAGCAAGCAAACAAACAAAAACAAACAAATAAATAAATAAATAAGGGGAGGGAAGCCCATCTAAGTTCATTATGTCCAGCACCTAAAATTATCTAATTGCACAATTTCTTAAGTTTATTGGGTTTACTACTCCTCATATTTGCACACTGGGTTCTTGCTAGCATATAATTATAATTATCTATGTATATAGATAGTTCTAGATATAGATATATAGATATAGATAAGATTTGTTAATTTCTTCATAAGCAGTGTATGTTTGTGGAGTGATATCTGACTGTATTTCCTATTTGGGTCATTTTCTGCTGATGCTTTCCACTCTTGATGCTGGAAATGTGCTTACTTAGATGACTCCAGATTGTCTGGGCAGAAATGTTGTCCTATAAAACGACTCATCTCCCTGCATCATATAAAACCTCGAGTTGTGAAATGGGGACTAACTTGTACATATCCTGTTGCAATTATTGCATATACAAAAGGCCCCACGAGCTCATTAACAAAAGAGGGGAGGTACGGTATTATTCAGTAGTTCTTGATAACGTGTACAGTAAGGAATACTTGCATTGTTGTTTAAATCAGCTTGCCACTGACTGTTAAGCAACACCGTATGCACAATTTGTACATGTCACACTACTTGTTTCTTCTTTTCAGTTACTGATTTTTTTTTGTATTTGAAACTACGATAGATCTTCAGAAAAAAGACCATTATAGACCCAAGTAAATAATCCTGCTAGAATTACTAATAACCATTTCTAGAATTATTAATAATATACAATAAATATATTATTAATAACAATTTCTTACTGCTCAAAAAGTCCACATTTTCAGTCTAATAATAATAATAATAATAATAATAATAATTTTCATTTGGCTCAATCTTTAGAAACCACATTAATTGGGCCATTTGGGCTAATTCAGCAACCTTAACAATCCATTCTTCCATTGTCAGTGTTTTAGTCCATTTCCTAATTTATGCACACAGTAATCTTGCTGCTGTTATCATGGCCCAAATGCCTTAATTTTTTCCAGAAGAGCCTTCATTGAATCCAATGTTTTTTGTGTCATTATCACAAAGTCATTTGCATAACCCCCCAGTTTATGCGGTTCATTCTTTGCCCTTAGTCCACAGATTCAGTCATCTTGTCTGATATCTGTCAGTAGGGCTTCTAATGGCAAAATAAACAGTAAATTTAAGAGCAGACAACTTTGTCTAATTCCTTTTGTGTATTTCAGTCAATCTTACCATGTACTGTACTAAAATCTAGGCCTTTTGAAGCAAGTAGACTCCTGCATGGCAGGGGCTTGAACTGTATGGTTCTTGTGGTCTCTTCCAACTCTATGATGACTCAATGTCTTTATTATAGAAATAAGGACTTGAAAGCACATAGCCAAGCAGAAAACAGAATGGAGACAAGCTCCACGTGCTCTAAGATGATCAACTGTTTATTCAGTTTTTAATCCAGCGTTTAAAAAGCCCAGTGCGTTTCGGCCACACTAGGCCTTCTCCAGGGGCTGAAAACAAATATAAATACACATCAAATATATTATTTTAAAAGATAGGACAACACTCATCAAACAGTGGTACAGAAATACCCATACAGATATTATCAAGGTTGTACATACCCCATGAGAGAACTCACTGGAGTTGAAAACACTCTCCAAATTAGAGGACCATAGAAATAAAGGGACCAGACAGTATAGCATTTCTGTATATATGCATATACTAGATGAACTTGAAAAGGAATGGCCAATTATATGTCTTTGAACAGGACCCAGGGTCATATAAGGCAATTTCTCCTGGCATTTGCTCATTCTTTTCATGATATTATATTATTATATTACACTCATACCCATACATGTGCTCTAATGTATCATTTCTCTTTTATATTCAAATTAAGGATTATAGGTCCAAATCTTAATTTAAACCTATGGATTCCAAGGATTTTAGTTTTAGAATCCATTATATCTCTTTTTTCTTTGAAACATGTTATTATTATAAATTCTTTCTATGACTCAAAATTGGAAATCAGCTGTAGAATGTTGCATTTCTACAAAATGACTGACTAGGGCGGGATACAAACCGCCATATAGTACGTATAGGATACATACTAGGGTTAGGAAGGGGCGGTGCTTCCGCACCCCCCTAACCCTAGTACGTATCCTATACGTACAAGATGGCGGCGCCCCTTCTACATGGGTGCCGCCATCTTTATGTACTGGACGCATAGCGTCCAGACGTGCCGCGGCACCTATGATGTCGCGAATGCGCCAGTGGCGCTTCGCGACGTCATCAGTGCGCCGCAAGAAGAAGCTCCGAAATGGAGCTTCTTTTTTGCTCCGCGTGGGAGTCGCGCGGTTTGGCTGCTGCAGCTCCCGCGCAGAGCAAACAGCGGCGGCGGGGAAGCGCCACAAAGCGGCGGTTTGTATCCCGCCTAAGGGAGCTCCCATTCTTCTGGTTTTTGTTTTTTTTAGATTAGAGAGGTGTTCCTCTATTCTGCATTTTATTGGTCTTGTGGTGCGTCCCACTTAAAGTTTCTTACATGCATACTGAATAGCATAAATCATAAAACTAGTATTGCATGTGCTAAAGTGGGATAATTTATATCATTTTTGGTCATTGTAATTTACACATTCTGTCATTTAGTTGTGTGGGTGCAGTATTTGCAATGGCCACATGGATGGTGTCCTACTGGCTTAGATAGACACATCACAGTATTCTAATTAGATTGTTTTAAGGTTTTACATTCATCATGCATTACTAAGTCCCTGGTGTTTTTGGTTCTCTTAAATGAAATCATTGTTTTTTGTTCACATCCTAGAATGTTTTCTAACAGGTGCCAGTGTTTGTACATAGCCTTCTGTATATCCTTGGTGATATGGCTAAATGTCAGAGTTCAATGTATACAATTAGTTTGTGGTCCATGTTGTTATTTTTAGCAGTTCCAGTCTTGGTTTGTCAACTGCTCTTGCCAACCCTTTGGAAGCTTGTCTTCTTTCTGTTTGCTGCTCTATGTCTTTATCGCCCAAATAATATTTTCACCAAAGTCCATTTTCTTCAATGATTTAAATAAGTAATTCCAAGAAATATTATCTAATATTTTCTCTTATCTAAAATCATCATCATCATCATCATCATCATCATCATCATCATCATCATCATCACCATCATCATCACCACAGCTTTTATCATTATGATGTTCCAAATATTTGATGATATTAAGAACAATGCTTACATTACTCATTAATTGTCGTTTTGGTAAAAATCCACTTTGAGTTTCAATTTGTTTTTTCAATTTGCTTGCCAAAATAATAGTAAATATATTGTAGTCATTGTTTAGTAATGAAATAGTTCTGTAATTCTCTCTTAATGACTCATGTGTGATTTATTTTTAATCACTGTAAAATAGGCATTTCTCCAGGAGTCTGGCAATGAAAACTAAAAAGAGATTCCCTCGTTTACATGTAATATATTTATATTGTTTTATTTATCAAAATATTTATATTCCACCCTATATATTAACATCTCGGGAAAAGTACAAGTGAAATGAATATACATAGATTAAAACTACAGTCAGCCCTCCTTATCTTTTTATCCACGGATTCAAGCATCCACGGATTGAAAATATTCAAAAAAATTTTTTTTATAAATTCCAAATAGCAAGCCTTGATTTTCCATTTTATTTATGGGACACCATTTTGCTATGCCATTATATTTAATGGGATTTGAGCATCCATGGATTTTGTTATCCACGGGGCATCCTGAAACCATTCCCCAGCAGATAACAGGGTCCTACTGTATTTACAACAATGAAAATAATTTAAATAGACTAAAAAACATGTCAAACGTGTAAATAAATTAAAGCACAGTGAAAAGGTTGAAAAAGTATTATGGAGTAAATCAGCCAGCCCCAAAGACTTCAGTACACAACTGTATCTTTCCTTGGCCACCAATGAAGCAAGGTTGGAGCCAATCAGGCCTTCAGGGGGAAGGCATTGCACAACTGAGTGCCACAGCTGAGAAGGCCCTCTCCCCACATCCTCACAGTGTCTTGAACTCAGTGATAGGACATAGAGGACACTTCTTCAGCAGCAGATTTCAATCCTTGCCCAAGCAGAATTATTCTCAGAATGAACTTAGTAAATGAGATACCGTTCATGTTATCATGGTCTTTTGAAAGTATATAGCAGGGCCAAGATTAGTGGCATGACAGCAGAAACTGAGGGGGCTTTAACCTTTTATTGCCTATAAAACCACTGAAGTTGGTGTCTGCAGTGTGAAAAAGTAACCATAACTCCAGAGTGGAAGTTTCTCTTCCTTGACAAACAAAAAGTACAGGGAAGTCCCATATTGATAGGAACTGTCTATCCATCCATTCATCCATCCATCATCTATCCCCAAATTTTAAAGAACATGGATAAAATGTTTGGAAAATATGTGCAGTGTTTCAAATATCATCATCTTGTTATGAAATCTGCAGCCAAAAGTGTACATAATTATATGAGGCAGCATGAGTTGTATATGTAATCCCCTATGATAATTGCATTAGATGATTACAAATGTCCAGCTTATGTGTTACAGCAAATTCATTATGTAAATTATATTTAATCAAACTCTTGCAGATTTGGAAACACAAGCATCTTTAATGGCCATGGGGGTGTTTCAAGCTCAGTATAAATACCAGCACCTTGCAGCAGGAGAGCATCTCCCTCAGCTAGCAGTCTCTGATCATCTCTACTAAAGGTCAGGTAAGACTCTTTCCTTCCAGGTACTCTTGTGATTAGTGATACTCTTCCTGATATCAAATGGAATGTTTTAGGTACTTAGAACATATGGCATGAGGGGTTAGTTAGATTATAACTCTGTTTTCCTGACTGACAATATGCTTCATCTCAATAAGTTGTGGTATACAGGTATGGGTGAAAGAATATCCTGACAGATTGTACAGTACTGTTTTGTTTTTCCCGTAGACCTTGCAAACGTCACCATGACCACCATGCCTGAAGCCAATGCTAAATTTGCTGTCGACTGTTACCAGTCAGTGAGGAAGGAGCACCCATGTGACAACCTCCTCTTGTCCCCTGTAAATGCTACCTCTGCTCTGGGTCTGCTGGCCTTAGCATCTGGATGTGAACAAGCAGCTGAGATTGAGAAGGTGGGTGTCACCAAGGGGAAGGGATGGGGCCTTCAAACTGGCTTCATTGGCAAATGGGCTTGCCATCACTGCTCCTCACTCTATTATCATATCTAAGATTGTAGTGTGGTAATGCAGTAAATCAAATCATTCCCTTCCAGAATCTGTCTTAGTGTAAAAGCAGAATGTGCTTTTCATGCCACTGAAACCTCTTAAACCAGAAAGCTCAATGTTTTGTTCCAAAGTACAGAGCGTTATAGACACCAAAAAGTGCAGTAATACAATTGTTTTAGAGCTTTAGTATGTATTGATACAACTATACAATTTATACACAAATCTGCTTTCTTACATGATTACCCAACATTCGTACATTACACCACATGCTTCTAATGGAGTTTGTCCTGCTTTACCTTCATTACTATTTTTGAACATTTCTGTGCATTTATGCTGAAAAGCATATATGTCTTCTCTCTCTCTCTCTCTCTCTCTCTCTCTCTCTCTCTCTGTCTTAACCTGTATGTTAACCAATTCAATGGTGCTTTTGACTATTAATGTATTATTAATATCCTAAAATTATGAATTAGAATGCATATGTCCAGAACACAATCTTTACAATAAACCCACCATGTGTACAAACTTATACCTCATAAGCAGTATAGTACACATGTCTATAGCAAATGACCCTTCCCCAAATTTCTCAGTCACAAGGTAGCATGTTGCTGTTATTGCAAAGTAGAGATATATCTACCCTAAGTAGTTCAACACATATGTGGACCATCAGTCTGGAGTGATTGAAATATTGTACCATGAGCATGTCCAAATGTCCATAAGATTGGGAGGCATAAGAATATCCACTTTGTAGCTGATTGTAAATTGGACCCCACCAAATGTTCCTATGAAGTTAACAAATGTTGTTCATATATGATTGGAATGTCTGAAATGATTTCACAATTTTAATCAAGGTATTGCACTGGGATGAACTGAAAGAATGTATTGGGTCCCTAAGCAGAAGATATCTGGGAGCATCCAGAAGTTTTGGACAATCAGCAACCAGACTAAAGGTATTTACAATGATGTCCAAACAAATTACTGGAGTATTTTACTCCTATAATTAATTAACATCTTTGCATTATTTCCAGTCATCTCATCACCAAACTCCTTGGTTCTCCTTGGGAGAAACACATATCTGAAGAAAGAATAGTGGCTATGATTTTTAAATTAAAAAGTAGAAATTTTGTAAAATATATTCTTTTGTAAATATATACTATAAATATATATATATATATATATATATATATATATATATATATATATATATACTTTTGTAAAAGTATATATACTTTTGTAAAAGTATATTCTCAATCAAATATTCATATGTGAAGTGGACAATTCCTTCTTGAGTTGCACATGCATCATTTTATGCAAATGATATTTATTTGCATCTTTTCTATGGTATTATTGAGTGAAATGGAATATTCACATTAGATATGTTCCCCATATATTTGAGAATTTTAATGTGACTTGAATGAGAGATTTCTTTTTTGGGGGTGGTGAGGGTTTAACCTGAAGGAGCTGTGAGAGCAAAGATTTTTCTAATTTCCTTGCAGGCACAACAAAAAGTTAATATTTGTCCTCGTCCTGAACCGGAGTGCCCCAAACCAAGGCAACGCCCTGAACCAACTTGTCCCAAACAAAGACCATGCCCTGAACCTTGTCGTCCAAGACCACGACCATGCCCTGAACCAAGAGAACGTCCTGAACCAACATGTCCAAGGCCAAGACCATGCCCTGAACCAGCGAACCCAAAACGGTGCCCAAGGCCAAGACCATGCCCTGAACCAGCTCGTCCTGACTAACATGTCCAGGCCAAGACCTTGCCCGGAACCATCTCGTCCTGAACCAACATGTCCAAGGCCAAGACCAAACTCGTCCTGAACCAGTCATCAGTGTCCTGAACCAGCTCGTCCTGAACCAAATGTCCAAGGCCAAGACCAGTGTTCCTGAACCAGGCTCGTCTGAACCAACATGTCCAAGCCAGAACCGTGCCCCTGAACCAGCTCGTCCGAACCAACAATGTCCAAGGCCAAGACCGTGCCCTGAACCAGCTCGTCCTGAACCAACATGTCCAAGGCCAAGGCCATGCCCCGAACCAGCTCATCCGGAACCAACCTGCCCTAGGCCAAGACCCCGTCCTGAGCCTGTTTGCCCCTCTGAACCACCATGTCCTGAAAGAGTAAGTGGTAAAGCCTTTGGACTGCTTAATTTTCATGTTTGGTTGTTTTCATAAATGTGTTAATCAGTTTAACAGCAGGCTATGGCTCAGAGAAAGGAGCAACAAAACATATTTTAGGTACTACTGGCCAAGTGCTGTTAAACATAAACTTTCCTTCTTCATTATTAGTGTGTTCCAGATTATGAGTGTGAGACACCTGAAGGAGTCCACACTGCATTCAGCAAAATCCTTGCTGCCTTGAATGCACCAAGTACCAACTATACTCTGAGCTTTGCCAACAAGCTCTATGGAGACTATGCCATCGCCTTCATCCAGGTAAGACTGATTTTCAACCTCAGAAGAGTTCCATTGCATAGCTACTGTATGGAACTCTTGTTATACTGATAATTCTTGTTCTACGATGTACTCTACCAGCAAATCCAGTCTTCTGAGGCCTTATGGTAGCATGATTTGGATCTAAGTTAGTTAAAAAAGAGCAAGCCCTTTTCAGGCATGTCATCTGCTTTCTGAAATATCATGTCCATGGAGACACAACAAGCTTTATCTTTCTTGTTTTTTTAGGAAACTGACAGCAAATTTTCAATGTTGCTAAATAATTGAGAGCTGTAGGCAATGTTTTTATAGTTGTGAAGTTAGAGAGGTATATCTGATTATTCAATTTTACTTTTAATTGTTAAAATAAAATTGATCCCTGGATCCATTTTTTTCTCTTTCTGTTCAGAAATTTATTTATTGTGCTCTGAAACTGTACTGGACAGATGTGGAGGGAGCAGATTTCCACAATGCCCCAGAGGAGGTGCGGAGAATCATAAACCTTTGGGTTGAGGTCCAGACACATGGTAAGAGCACACCACCCATTCACTTCCTCTTCCTGATCTTTAGGGAAACTTTTGATAGGGAGATCTCATATTGTTGGTCCTGAGCTATTGTTGGTCTAAAAAAGCAAAACTCAGTTCTTTGTTAGAACAGAAATGGAGACGAGGAAAGGACTTTTCCCAAGCCAATCAAATAATGTATTCAGTAACAACATATTTTCCCCACTAATCTAATGAGAATTCTTTGTGAAGGAATTGATATTATGATCCCCAAACCAAGTTCCATACAGATTTGTTGGACAAACTCCCATCAGAACAAGGTGTTGCCTGGGGATGGTGGAGGTGGCAGTCCAAAACACCACAACATTACCCTTGAGGAAGTGAGGAGACTCATACATTTTTGGATGAGGTCTAGACACATGATAAGAAGAAACCATCCACTTACTGCTTTTTCCTTAAATTTAGTGAAACCTTTGACCAGAAGATCTCTTTATTATGTTGATCTTTCCAAGCAACCAAAAGAATCTTTTTGAGAGACAAGAATCTGGCTTTTTCAAAATCAACAAAAGTACTTCTTCAATAAGAAATATATTCTTCCACAAAAATAACTGAACAGCTTGTTGTAAGAGGACCTCTACTGCCCTTCATTGATGTGGTTTCCTCCAGATTTATTGATTTTGCCTCCCTACTTTGGAAGGTTGAAATCTCTAATTGAAAACATGTGAAGTGCACCAGACTGGTGAAAGTTTATCTAGACATTCCTCAAAATCTAGAAAAAGGAGGTCAGATTAATATAGATGTAAAAGTGGAATAGATTATGGCTCTTAGGTGTTCCTTTTATCCTTCATAAGGGCTAGATTATCCTCCACCATACGGAGGACATTTTCCACTGCTGCCCCAGTCCTTTGGAACACGCTGCCCATTGAGCTCCGCTCGACTACCACCCTGGCCCAATTCAGGAAGGACCTGAAAACCTTCCTGTTCCAACAGGCATTCCCCGACTAAAATCCTGTGGGCCTCCCTCCTCTTCTGTGGCCAAGAGGTTGGGCTATGGGGCTTTTTTGCCTGTTATTTTTATTGTTGCATGGATGGCTTTGATGTAAATGTATTTTAATGTTTTATGTATTGCTGTTTTAACCTTGCTGTAAGCCGCCCTGATCGCAGGAAGGAGCGGGATAAAAATAAAAACTTTATTTATTTTATTTATTTATAACAAGTATGTTTTTTCCCATTGTTAGGGATACAGTGAAATATAATAACAAAAAATAAATAAATTGGAAGTCAGCATACAGTATTTCCATTTCTTTGCTAGGGAAAATCAAGAATCTCCTTCCCAAGGACAGCTTTGACTGTCTTGTTCAGCTTCTACTGGTGAATGGTCTCTACTTCAAGGGACAATGGCAAGTGAAATTTGACAAAGACCTCACTGTAGAAGCCCCATTCTATCCACATTATGCAGATCAGGTGAGTTATATATTATGTATATGTATAGCTTCCATCTCCCAGTTTTGCAGAACAAAGGGGAATGTAACTGTGTCAGCAATTGCCTTGCAACTTCACACAGGCACATCTTGGAGGCTGTGGAAGTTGGTGCAAAGGTTTTTATTTGCCCTTTTGTGTGGAAATCCTGGTACTGTATTCATGCAATTGAGATTACTGTTACTAAAGTCCCACTTTGGAACAATGCTTTTTAGACATAGTAACTAATAGGTAGTTCTACTGATTTCAAACGAATAGTGGACATGGCTAATTTTAGCAGGCTAGATAGGTTTGGATACATTCTGGATATTTCAAGTGTTTCTTGCAATACCCTTTTTCATGGAGGATGTAGGCTTAAGAAAAATGAGATATTTGATGGGTTTTACTCTTTGTTTCCATTGCAATGCAGCTGCTAACTGCAGTTTAATGAATAGCATCTGATAATCCATCTGATGGCTAGGGCATGATGTAAGATTCTATTCCTGAGTCTCAGCATGAGACCCTAAGCTTTCAGGTACATTGACCTCAAAATAATAAAACTGGCAAAATGAAGGATGGCTCCCTTCATCCTACATTTACCTGTCTTCTCTCTTTCTCTTTTCAGAGAGATTGCTACACTGTGCAGCTGATGAACAGGAAGGGTACTTACAACACAGGCACCTTTGATATTTGTGACACTGAGGTGCAAGTACTTGAGGTCCCCTACAAAGACGATGAATTCAGCTTCTTCGTTCTGCTCCCAACAGACTGCAGTCCAGAAGCTCTTGAACAGGTAAGGCATCTTCTCACACTTCTCACTCCATTTGTTGAGTGAAAGTATTTATGAATCCAGCCACCCATCTCTGGCCTTCAGATAATCAGGCAATACATCTGCAAAACTATTTCCTATCTGCTGTGCGTTGGAGTCATCCTTTTTATGGGCTGAATCTAGATCTATCTTGAGTTGAAATGTTCTCACCATAATTTTGTGCTTGTTCCTTTAGCTGGAGGATGGTCTGAGCCATGAGCACCTGCTTGACTTGTCTTGTCATCTGAAGCCAGCAGAGGTGGATGTCTTCATCCCCAAATTCACCATGGAGAAGAGCTATTATCTCAGTGAATACCTGGATTTGCATGATCTTTCTGATCCTGAAAAGGCTGATTTCTCTCAAGCAACAACCACAGAAGGAGTGGCTCTTACACAGCTGGTCCATGATGCTTTCCTTGAGATTGATGAGGAAGGTGGTGAGGAAGCAGAGGCCCCCCGTTGTCCCCGGGATAGGCGTCCCCGTCGGGAGGCCCTGGAGTTTGTGGCTAACCATCCGTTCCTGTATTTTGTCCACCATAATTGTACCCAGAGCATCATTGCCCTTGGCAAATTCGCTAAACCACAATAAAGAGAGGCCTGTGATCAATATTATGAAACCAATGGAAGATAAATACGGAAACCCCTTTTTAGAATATGTTAATCTTCTGCATCTTATTCCTCTTTGTCTCATTCTTTGGAGTCCCCATAACTGCAGAGACTGGGGCAAAGAAGCTTTCTATTTGGTGGCGGGTCTGATTCTCACATTGAGTCAAAGATGCTCTAAAGGCTTCATTGTTTTTCTGTCTGCCATTTCCTTTTCTGACCAATTTTACTTCTGTTTAGCTTTTTAAAGAACAGGCTTCCTTCTTACCACCAGATCTTGTGACTGAGGTTTTTATATTTTAGCTAATTAAATTTAAATAATTACAATCAGATAGTGATGGATCTTGTCTCTTTTTTGAGGAAGGATAATATCCCAGGAGGGTTGTTTCCTCCATCACTGTAACACTTCCTTCTCTCACACATTGGATTGTTAAAGGACTCATATCTTTGGGGATAAGGTCACCTTGAATGAAATGTAATGAGTTAGGAGACTTGTAGTGAAGTGCTGGTTCAGATACTATTATTCTCTGGACCAGCATTAATTCAAGAAAAGGGAAATAGAAGTCCAAAGAGATAGAGCTTGGGCCCAGGTTCTGTCTTCATTCTTTCCCTCTCTTCTTCCTGTTTCTAATAGCAATCATCCTGTTGTTTTATGATACAAACTGCTTGAATAACTGAAACAAACTTTTAGAGATTCTACCATATTTTATTGCCTAAATTCAGCAACAGTTTATCATCCTATACTGACTTTCATTGAAGGAAGTCTCATTTTAATGGCACTTACTCTGTGTATACATGAACAGGATGTCACTATGAAGCTATAAAGTTGTACAATAATCTTTCAGTATTTCTCATAATCTTGTGCTTTCCTTGAAATATATGAAAGTCTGTTGCACCTTCCCCAACTTGAACTGCAGCTTCTAAATATCTCAATAAAGAAAGCATTGAATGAATTATGTTTTTCTGTAGTTTTCACTAATGTGGGGTGTGTGTGTGTGTGTGTGTGTGTGTGTTGAAAAACAGTAAAACTTGGCAAGGGAAAAAACCTCTTTCAACACATGGACTACATGAAATATTAGATGATTATCCTTACAATTTGTTCTTGGTGAGAGACAGGGGAGCTATTGCTTCATGTCAAGCTAAAAAAATCAAACCAATGTTCCTCAGGTTGATGCTGATGATTTCATTTATTATTTGAATGAAAGAAAAGTTTGATAGGGAGAACTTACATTATATAAATTTTGTTTCATACTACCTCCCAACAAAATGGAACTGAATCTAAACATTTTCTGGGGGGGGGGGACCAAGTTTTTCCCATTGGTCTCCAACATGCACAAATATATAATGCACTGTAATGGGCATACCTTTGTACCAAGTTCGGAAGCTTCAACTGGTTCAAAATGCTGCAGCCAGATTGGTCGCAGGAACTTCTAGAACCGACCATATAACACCTGTACTAAAATCTTTACACTGGCTGCCAATTAGCTTCCGGGTGCAATACAAAGTGTTGGTAGTCACCTATAAAGCCCTACATGGCTTAGGCCCGAGTTACTTGAGGGAGCGTCTCTCCCTACATAATCCGCACCGCACCATCAGAACAACAGGGAAATATGTCCTTGAATGGCCAAAAGTAAGATTGGCAGTGACACACCAAAGAGCTTATTCTACAATGGCTCCAACTCATTGGAATGCGCTTCCGGAAGAGATTCACCTGAGCTCGACATTGGAGACCTTCAAGAAGGCATTAAAAAACTTATCTCTTCCAGAAAGCATACCCTCCCGATTTGTAGAACTTGGTCCCTAATGGATGAAGCTTTTTATCCAATGCCCGACTGTTGTTATATATGTTTTTACTTCCGAAATTTGTATGGATTGTTTGATAATTGTACTATGACTTGGATCATAGAATTTTAATGATGTAAACCGCTTTGATCAGAAGGAAAGGCGGTATATAAATAAAAGCATTATTATTATTATTATTATTATTATTATTATATTCAGGTTGGCAGTCTAAGGCCTGAAACAGTGCCGGCTTCATGCCACATTAGGGACATGGTGTTTATATGCAGAGAGCATGTCAACCCAGCAAAGCAGGTACAAAAATCTCTCTTGCCAGTGGCTGAGTTTGTAACTGCAGCTGTGGCCCACTTCAGAAGCAGGCCCCTGTGGGTGCCATATTCCCGGTGTGATAGGGACCAACATGGTCCTGGCGCAATCCTTTTGGACTGTCTGTTTTAGACCTTAGTCTAAATATCAAGTCTGGTGAAAATTGAATGATAGATATGTATTCTAGTGCAAAATCCAAAATGTTTATTCAGGGAATAACCCACAAATGATGAACTGGATCAAAAATCTTACAATGTTTTTCTTTTCAGTCTCATTAGATAATACATCATATCTGTTGAGTCTGTGGTAGAAACAGACAAAGTTCTTGAAATTATAGCCTCAATATTATTTTTAATGAATATAATCCTGTTGGTTATTCCAAATGAGAGTAGACTCAACCAATGAATTGTTGAATGGTAAGTCAACACATAGGTAAATCACATTAATTCAGTGTGTATTCTTTTATCAGGATAAATGCCATTGTTTTTAATTTAGGTATATTTCACCTCTAGGTCAGGTAAAGGCTTTTCAAAGAGGAAAGAAGAGTCCTTTTAGGAGGCAAGACACTGAAACAGTAGTTGATCTCTGACCTAGTGTGTAAGCCAAATCACAAGATTTATACAAGTGAAAAACATTTATGTCTTAGTGTGGATGATATGATGTCTTTTGGGGTTCCATTCCAATTTGGAATTGGAAAGCATGATCAGTGGGAATTCTGGAGCTTTGCAGGAGAGTCTCATTTGGTTCCTGAAGGGCTAGCTATTTTCCTGTGGGATTGCATGCTCCTGCGAGGCAAGAGGCTATGGAAGACATTCAGTCAGCTACTGGGAAGAGTAGAGAACAAGTACAATTAGTGCTGTGGTTAATGATACAGCTGGACTCAAGCCAAAAGGACATCCAGCTGTTGGTATACTCAGAAGTGAAAGGAAATCTGAAGCTGCACAATGCATATTATAGGAACATGGAATGTGAGAAGCATGAAACAAGAAAGTGAACATATAAACTTTGCAATACAATTTGAGAGGCCAACAGTTTGCTCATTGCAAAAAAAAAAAAAAAAAAAAAAAACCAAGATATTGTTTTTTTGTGGGGTTTTTGGACTATGTGGCCATGTTCTAGAAGAGTTTATTCCTGACATTTCACCAGCATCTGTGGCTGGCATTTTCAGAGAATGTTGGCATGGAAGAGAGTTGGGCATGTGTGTGTGTGTGTATACACACACACATACATACTCTGTGACCCTGAGTAGAGAGGAGTGATTAATCTGTGTATTGTTCTGTTGTTAATGGCAAGGCTGCAGGGTGGGAGGATATGCAAAGAGGATTACTGTCTGTTTACTTAGTGATTAGTGTTTGCTGGGAAAACCCCTGACCTTGGGTAGTTTTTCATTTGCATTTGCTGAGTCCTGATTTTGTTGTTTTTCAGGACTGGTAGCCAAACTTTGTTCAGTTTAAGGGTTTCTTCTTTCCTGTTGAAGTTGTCTAGGTCTTTGTGGATTTCAATGGCTTCCCTGTGCATTCTGACCTGATAGTTGTTGGCATGGTCCTGAATTTCAGTGTTTTCAGTAGCGTTTTATGGCCAGGGTGGTTTATAATGGGTTCTGCTACTGTTGATTTTTCTGGATGGCCCAGTCTGCAGTGTCTCTCATGTTCCTTGATTCGTGTTTGGACACTGCATTTGGTGGTCCCTATATAGACTTCTCCGCAACTGCATGGTAAGTGGTAAACTCTTGCGGCTGTGAGAGGGTCTCTCCTGTCCTTTGCTGAACACAGCATTTGCTGGATTTTCGTGGTCAGTTTGTAAACCATTTGGAGGTTGTGTTTCCCCACCAGTTTCCCTATTCTGTCTGTGACTCCTTTGATGTATGGTAAAAATACCTTCCCTTTGGGTGGCTGCTCATCTTCACTCCTCTGGGTTTTTCTTGGTCTGGCAGCTCTTCTGATGTCTGAGCTGGAACAACCATTAGCCTGTAAAACTTGGACTAGATGCTTCAGTTCATCTTCCAAGAAAATGGGTTCACAGATCGATTTTGCCTGGTCTTGTGCTTCTTTTTTGTCTTAGGTGATGGTTGGAGTTCTTGTTTGTATGTGTAGGTTTTCTGTATACTGTGTGGCCCAAACGTTGGTTTGGTTTGCGAATGCCTAAGACATCCAAGAATGGCAGTGTTCCTTCCTTTTCTTTTTCCATTATGAATGGGATGTTAGGGTGGATAATGTTCAGATGGTTCAGAAACACAGCCAGATCTTCTTCTCCATGGCTCTAAATGGTGAAAGTGTCATCCACATATCAGAACCATGTTGTGTGGTTTTTGGTGCTGCTTCCAGTACCTAAACGTCAGGAATAAATTCTTCTAGAACATGACCACATAGCCTGAAAAACAAAAAAACTGTGGATGCCGGCCATGAAAGCCTTCAAGTTCACAAACCTAAGAGATGTTTATATACATGGACACACCTGATGGCCAATATAGGACTCAAATAGACTACATAATTGGAAGCAGTAGGTGGAAAAACTCCATTCTCTCTGTAAAACAGAATAAAATTAAAGAAGAACACTAAATTAGTTAGCATGCCATATAGCTAAAATACAGTAGGGCTACACTCCCCATCTTAAGTGTAATGAAAATAAAAATTAAAAGAATAGTAACAAATATACACTACTCCACCATTACTTATTTATTTTATTTATTTACAGTATTTATACCCCGCCCTTCAGCCCTAAAGGCTCTCAGAGACAACAGAACCTACTAGAATTAGTAATAACCATCACCATAGATATACATCATTAGATTTTTTATTGTTCAAAAAGTCTATAAACAGTTTCCAATCTTTCAAAAAAAAAAAAAACTTCATTGGGCTTATCTTTTTCAACTCACATTAATATGGCCATTTCAGTTAACTCAGAAAGATTAACAATCCATCACTGGTTCTTCAGTCCATTTCCAGGTTTGTGCAAACAATAATCTTGCCACTGTTATCGTGTAAAGACATGGTCCTTATTTATTATCCAGTTCTTGGTCCAACAGAAACATTTTTGTTAACACCAGAAATATCTGCCTTTATTATTATTTTTTTGGAATTAATTTTAGACCAATAAGTTTTTACCTTCTTATGAAAGAAGGAGTCCTCCATATCTTGACATCCCCAGCATTGGTCTGAAAGATTTTTAGACATTTTTGACAATTTATCTGGGGTTAGATACCATCTGTACATCATCTTATACAGATTTTCTTTTAAATTACTGCTCAAAGGAAATTTTACATCTTTGGACTACATCATTCCCATACATCCATATAGATATCATGCCCATTTACATGGCTTGAGTATGTTTTCTCTCATCTGTGGGGTTCCCTGGAACTGAACCCCCATAGATGGGAAAGGCACATTGCACATGCTTGTATTTATAGAGCTCTAAATAAAATGTATTTTCTCCTACGTCTATTGCTTCATTTGTCTTATAAAATTTAATTTTAGAAATTCCCAAGCAACACTTTTCTTTATCATCATACATTATTTTACATTTTATTCTGGGTTTCATTGCTTGTCAAACTAATCTGGAGATTTCTTCTTGCTATTTCCTATAAGGTATTCTATGGGGATCATCTGCAAGAAAAATAAAAGCCTGGGTCTAACATTTTTTTTTATTACTGCTATTCTTCCCCAAAGGAATAAATTTAACTCTGTTTTTCTAAATCTCTTTTGAATTTGCAAGAAAGAATAAAATAAATAAAGTTGTCTTTTACATAAATGAAACATTGCACCCTAAATTGATACTTGAAGTTGGACACAGTAGATGTGTAATTCTGGAAATCAGCTGGAATGGCAACTGCAATGGGCATTTATAGCCCCAATAACAAGAAATTGACATTTTATGAAAATGTATTAAGAAAGAAATTTGAATTGAACTTACCAAACCTGATTTGCAAGACTGGTTGGAATGAGGTTGTTGATCCTAATAAATGATAAATGCAGCAGGAAATAAATTAAGGAAGATCAAGGGACTATCCAGATCTTCCTTAAATATACAAAGTATTTTGGATTAGTAGAGGGTTAGAGACTAAACTAAACTAGACTAAACTAAACTCTAGAGATATTAAGAAGAATTTTAAGAGATAATAACCTATGAAAGCAACAGTCAACACAATTTTACACTCATACTCATGTAATAATAATAATAATAATAATAATAATAATAATAATAATAATAATAATAATAATAATAATTTACTTATACCCTGCTCTTCAGCCAAGGCTATCAGAGTGGCCAAACATTAAAAGGGTGTCTTTCAAAGGGAAGTCTGTGAATGTGGATGGGAGTCTGAATTTCTGCCTGTGGTTATGCCTCCATGAGTTATAAGGCTCTTTCTGCACAATAGTTACATACAGTGCTCCCTCGGGTTACGAAATTAATTCGTTCCGCGGCCGCTTTCGTAACCCGAAAAGCCTTCGCAAGCCGAAAACCCATAGGCGCTAATGGGGAAAAGCCGCGTTTCGTGCGAAAAAGCGCCGAAAAGCACCAAAAAATTTTTTCGTAACCCGAAAAAACATTCGTAACCCGGAACAGTTATTTCCTATGGGATTTTTTCGTATCCCGGAAATTTCGTAACCTGGGTATTTCGTATCCCGGGGTACCACTGTATTTCCAAGACCCAATACAGTATATAAATAGTTTTGAGGCAGAACTTGAACAGAAAGGTTTCAGGGTAAAATATTTGGTGACTTTTCTCAGGACTGGGTTCCAAATGTCAGAAATTGACATTTTTTTCCTTGTGACAATGTGAATCTGAAGCTGACTAGTGAGCCCTTGAAAGAGGGAGTTTTCAAAAAACGACTCCAGTCCCAGCAAGCATGTTGTTCACCACCCCTAAATTACTACTGTGCTTTCCTTAGAATCAGCATCTAATGTATATGCAGATGAAATCTCTACATGAATGTTCCTATGAGAATGCTGATTGGCACCAGGAACAATGATTATGAAAACCCATATGAAAAGAATGGGAAGTTGATTCATGTCACAGCTGAAACATTTCCATTTGCATTGTCAAAAAGTAGATGAAATTAAAGACACAGGGCACAATAGACCAGCATTCGCCAGAATACAGAATGTGCTTGAATCTGACACAGTCTTTCAGATAGACTGTGCAACATGCACATTTAGAGGAGCCATTAAAAAAAAACACAACAGATCCCTAGCATGTGGGTTAAAAGGGGAAAACCTCATAGGATAAACTGGATTTAATGTTTCACAAATAGTAGTGGTGATGATGAGAGTTTTGATCCACTCTGATCAGCTCATGTATCTTCCTCTCACACAAATGTACAAAGATATTCCCTCATCTACATCTACATTTATCAAAATATTTACATCCCACTCTGTATCATAACATCTCAGGGTGTTGTACAAGTAACTTGAGTATAGATAGAGTAAAACAATTTACGACAATGAAAAAAAAATATGCTTTAAAACATACTAAATATGTAAAATAGTAAATATGTAAACAATTAAAACAGGCTTAAAAGGTTGAAAAAGATTAAAACATGTGCCCAAGTATTTTGGAATTAATCAGACAGCAGCAAAGGCTTCAATACATTGTGTATTTCCTTGGCCACCAGTGAAACAAGGTTGGAGCCAGTTAGGCCTTCGGGAAAGCTTTCTACAACTGGAGTGCCACAGTTGAGAAGGCCCCTTTCCCAAGTTCGATAGAGGTGTTTTGTCCTCACTGATGGGACAGAAGAGACTCCCTCCAACAGACCTCAGACCTGTCCAAGCATACATAAAATATCGACTACCAGTAGTTTTATTCTCAGAATGAACTGGTAGACAAGATGGCTTTCATATTATTGTAATAGCAAGTGTGGGCCTTTTGAAAGTATACACTTAGCCTGACCAAGAGTAGGAGCCTGAGAGTGGAGGCTGAGAGGGCTTTAATACTTACCACCTCTAAAACATCTGAGATTTCCCTATTTGCAGTTAAAAAGTGGCAATCCCTCCAAAAAGGAAGCTTCTCTTCCAAGAAAAATAGTAGGAAAAAGGAGTCCACAGGGATAGGGCCTGTCTGTCCTGTCTATCTATCTATCTATCTATCTATCCCCTAACTTTAAAGAAAAAGAAAAAAATTTTTGAAAAATATGTGCAGTGTTTCAAATATCATCACCTTGTTATGAAATCTGCAGCACAAGGTGTATAATTAATAAGGAGGCACCTGAGTCGTATATTTAATCCTCTATGATATTACACCGGATGATTACAAATGTCCAGTTTATGCATTACAGCAATTTCATATGTAAATTAAATTTAATCAAACTCTAGCATTTTGGAACACACGCATCTTAATGGCCATGGGGCGTTTCAAGCTCAGTAAATACCAGCACCTCCAGCAAGAGAGATATCCCTCAGCTAGCAGTCTCTGATCATCTCTACTAAAGGCCAGGTAAAGACTTTCCTTCCAGGTACTCTTGTGATTAGTGAACTCTTCCTGATAAACAGGAATGTTTAGGTACTTAGACCATAGGGCATGGGGTTAGTTAGATTATAACTCTGTTTTCCTTCATCTCAATAAGTTGTGGTAACATGTATGGGGTGAAAGAATCCCGACAGATTGTACAGTACTGAATTGTTTTGTTTTTCCCGTAGACCTTGCAAACGTCACCATGACCACCATGCCTGAAGCCAATGCAAATTTGCTGTCGACTGTTACCAGTCAGTGAGGAAGGAGCACCCATGTGACAACCTCCTCTTGTCCCCGTAAATGCTACCCTGCTCTGGGTCTGCGGGCCTAGCACTGGATGTGAACAAGCGCTGAGATTGAAGAAGGGGGGTGTCACCAAGGGGAAGGGATGGGGCCTTCAACTGGCTTTCATGGCAAATGGGCTTGCCATCACTGCCCTCACTCTATTATCACACTCTTTTAGGAAGAAAGATCATCCATCTAGACTAAATCAAATCATGCCCTCTCACAATCTGTCTTAGTGGAAAGGCAGAACATGTTTTTGGTTCATGGAAACTCAACGTTTTGTTCCAAAGTCAAGAACATATAGACACCAAAATTGCAGCAAACTGTTGTTTTAGAGACTTAGTTTACGGAACACAACTATAAAATTTATATAATAATCTTTGCTTTCCTCCATATGCCCTAGGTTTGTTCATTGCATCACTACTTCTAAAGGAGCTTGTTCTGTTTTGCTTCCATCAAATTAACCAAGTCAATTGTGCTTTTAACTATTAATGTATGATTAATATTTTAAAATTATGCCCTAGAATGTATATATCCACAACTAACTCTGTATATGAAATCCTAAGCAATAATAAAACAGCCTATAGAAAAATCCACTTCCTCTAAATTCTCAGTCACAAGGTGCATGTTGTTGTCACCACAAGGTAGAGATGTACCTCCCCTTAGCAGTCCAACTCAAATGTGGGCCATCAACGTGACATGATTCAATATTGTGCCATGAGCATGTTGAATTCCATATTTTGGGAGATTTGGGAGGCATAAGAAAACCACTTGTGGTTGATTGCAAATTGGGAACCATCAAAACATAGGTATGAAGTTAACAAATTCACTCGTTATCTTGACGGAAAGCGGAATGGTTTTACAATTTTAATCAAGGTGTTGCACTGGGATGAACTGAAAGAATGTATTGGGTCCCTAAGCAGAAGATATCTGGGAGCAGCCAGAAGCTGTGGACGATCAGCAACCAGACTAAAGGTATTTACAATGATGCCCAACGGAATTAATGGATGTTGTGACTCCTATAATTAATTGGCATTTTTGCATTATTGCCAGTCATCTCAGCATCAAACTTATTGCCAAGTGTGGATAAACACACATGTGAAGAAAGATTAGTGACCATGATTTTTAAACGAAAAAGTCCAATATATAGTCATTCCTTTGTTTTCATGCATTTGAAGTCTGCTTCCCTTGCAAATATTCAAATTTGAAAAGTGATAATTCCTTCTCAAGTTGCATGTGCAGAATTTTTTTGCAAATTATACTTACTTGCATCTTTTCTATTATATTATTGGGTGAAACAGAATATTCATATTAGGCATGTTTTCCATATATTTGGGAACTTTAAATGTGACTTAAAGGAGGGATCATTATTTTTTAGGCTTACTAGTCTGTATTATATTTAGAGGACTGATTATTACAAGGGTTTTCTAATTTTCTTGCAGGCACAAGAAAAAGTTGGCATCTGCTCTAGGCCCAGAACTTGTCCTGAACAAGTGTGCTCCAAACCAAGACAACGTCTTGAACCAACATGTCCCAAGCAAAGACGTCCTGAACCATCATGTCAAAGGCCAAGACCATGCCCTGAACCAGCTCGTTGTGAACCAGCCTGCCCCAGGCCAAGGCGCTGTCCTGAACAAACATGTCAAAGGCCAAGACCCCGTCCTGAGCCAGTTTGCCCCTCTGAGGCATCTTGTCCTGAAAGAGTAAGTGGTAAAGTCTTTGGGTAGTTTAATTTTCATGTTTGGTTGTTTTCATATATGTGCAAAGCAGTTTAACAGAAAATTTATTTAGTAGCTGGCTATGGCTCCGAGAAACAAAACATATTTAGGTACTATTGGGCAAGAGCTTTTAAACATAACTTTCCTTCTTCATTATTAGTGTGTTCCAGATTATGAGTGTGAGTCACCTGAAGGAGTCCACACTGCATTCAGCAAAATCCTTGCTGTCCTGAATGCACCCAGCACCAACTACACTCTGAGCTTTGCCAACAAGCTCTATGGAGACCATGCCATCACCTTCATCCAGGTAACACTGATTTTCAGTCTCGGAAGGGTTCCATTGCACAGCTACTGTATGGAACTCTTGTTATACTGATACATCTTGTTCTATCATGTACTGCACGAACAAATCCAGTCTTCTGAAGTCTTATGGAAGCATAATTTGAATCTAAAGAAATTATCACATTAGCTTTGTTGCTGGGATAGACCTGGGATGTAACTTTCTTAAGGCGTATCTTATCACATTCACCCATCGCTGGCTAGTATGCAGCCTGTATGCAACACAGGCTTTTCTGGACTTGTCCTGCATCTTTTCAAAAACGGGAAAATCCCATTATTGAAAAGCTGCAAGAGAAGTCTGGATTGCATATGGGCTGTATACTTCCTGGTGGTGGGTGGACATGAAGAAAGTTACATACTGCGTCTAACCCGGCAGTGAAGTGAATGCAATAATCTCCTAAACTAGTTAACAAATAGCAATCCCTTTTCAGGAGTGCCATTGGCTTTCTGGAATTCTATGTCCATGGATGCCCATCAAGTTTTATCTTTCTTGACCTTTAGAAAACTGACAAGACTTTTAGTACTGTGGGCAATGTTTTAATAATTGTGAAGTAAGAGAGGCATTGCTCAATTTTATTTTTATTAGTGAAACAAAACTGGCCCCTGGATCCATTTTTTCTTCTTTTTGTTCAGAAATTTATTTACTGTGCTCTGAAACTGTACTGGACAGATGTGGAGGGAGCAGATTTCCAAAATGCCCCAGAAGAGGTGCGGAGAATCATAAACCTTTGGGTTGAGGTCCAGACACATGGTAAGAGCACATCACCTATTCATTGCTTTTTCTTATGTTTAGTGAAAACCTTCAACAAACAAGTTCCACATAGATTTGTTAAACAAAGTAGATTATCACATTAGCTTCACTGCCAGGATAAATGTAATTTTTTAAAGGTGGATCTTATTGTTTTCATCCATTGCTGGACAGTATGTAGCTTGTATGCAACCTAGGCTTGCCTCACAGCTTTTGAAGAACAAGGTTTTCCTGTTCTTGACAAGATGTGGGACAAGTCCAGAGAAGCCTGGGTTGCATATGGGCTGCGTACTGCCTAGCGATGGGTGAATGTGATAAGATACACCTTAAGAAAGTTACGTCCTGGGTCTATCCTGGCAGTGAAGCTAATCTCCAAACTTTCATCATCACAGCACAAAGGTGTTGACTGGGGATGATGGAGATGGCAGTCCAAAACACCACCATAATGCCCTGGAGGAAGTGCAGAGAATCATACATCTTTGGTTGAGGTCTAGACACATTGTAAGAGGACACCAGCCACTCAGTGCTTTTTCCTCAAATTTAGATAAACTTATGATCAGAAGATCTCTTATTGTTGGTTTTTTCAAGCAACCAAGGGAATCTTATCGAGAGACAAGAGGCCTCAAGCAGACAGAGCAAAAGGATTGGCCAGAGGCCGCTCCCCCAATCACTGTGGCAATCGCATGTGCTGTCCCTGATCAGGCCCCGATCCAGGCTGCTACCATGGTCAAGAACTGGACTACTGGAAAGGAGCATTTTTACCTTCTTTTTAGCCTGGTTCTTTTCCCTTGGAGCAGCATTGGGAGAGCTTCCAGCCATGTCCAGGGCATGGACATCTAAATGCCATGCTCCCAATGTGGCCCAACAGCAGCCCTTTTAGACTGACTGTTTCGGGCCAAGAGTCAGGCTTTTTCAAAATCAACAAATGTACTTGTTCAATAAATATTTTCTTCCATAAAAACAACTGAACAGCTTGTTATAAGAGGACCTCTACTGCCCTTTGTTGATGTGGTTTCCCCCCAGATTAATTGATTTTGCCCAGCTACCTGAGAATGTTGAAATCTCTAGTAGAAAACATGTGAAGTTCACCAGACTGGTGAAAGCTGATCTAGATATTTCCCAACATCTAGAAAAAGGAGATTAGATTGATATAGATGTAAAACTGGAACAGATTATAGTACTAAGATGTTCCTTTTATTCTCCACAAAGAGTTTGCTCTTTTCCATTGGTAGGGATAAAGTGAAACATAATAGCAAAAAAATTGGAAGTCAACATATGTCCATTTCTTTGCTAGGAAAAGTCAAGAATCTTCTTCCCAAGGACAGCTTTGACTGTCTTGTTCAGCTGCTGCTGGTGAATGCTCTCTACTTCAAGGGACAATGGCAAGTGAAGTTTGACAAAGAACTCACAGTAGAAGCCCCATTCTATCCACATTATACAGATCAGGTGAGTTATATATTATGTAAGCTGTACATATAGCTTCCGTCTTCATGTTTTGCAGAGCAAAGGCGAATGTAACTGTGTCAGCAATTGCCTTGCAATTTCACACAGGCACATTTTGGGATGCTGTGGGAGTTGACGCAGGGAGTTTTATCTGCCCTTTTGTTTGAGATCATGGTTCTCATGTACAGTGCGCCCTTGTTTTATGCAGGAGATCCATTCCGGACCCCCCCCCCCCCATAAAACAAAAACGCATATGCAATGAATGGCGCTCATGGTTGCGGTGGCGAGTGGCGCTTGCACGCCATGGGCGCACACACCATTGTTTCTTCTGGTGCATGGCGCCAGAAGAAGCAGCACTGTTTTCAGGGTATGCTGTAGTTAGTGGTACTAAAGTCCCATTTTGGAACAATTCTGCATACACATAGCCATTAATAGGCAGTCCAATTGGTTTCAATGGAGTTGTGAACATGGCCAATTTTAGCAGGACAGATGCGGACATTGTTTATGGACATATTCTGGATATTTCAGGCCTTTCTTCCAATATTGTACATCTTTGTTCATGGAGGAAGGAGAGTTCCAAAAAAAGGAGACACTTGATGAGTGTCTCAAACGTAGTCCAGGCAACCAGCCAAAGGCTGATTGCTACACAGCTGATAGCCAGCAGATAATGAGCAAGCCAAGCCACAGAGCAACATGCAGTTCACCATTTACTTTACTTTAGTAAATACAAAGTAAATCCCTAAGTCCCAAACAGAGTTCAGCAATGTCCAAGTCAGGTAAACGGAATCCACAGTCAACAAACAAAGTCCAGGTCAAGCACAGAGTTCAGGAACATGATGGGGAGCCAAGTAGGTCAGATAATCTCTGACAGCTCTTGGAAGGCAGGACTGGGGCAGCTCTTGGAAGGTAGGCACCTCAATGAAAATTCTGCATAATTAATTTGTGCTTCCTATAAATCCTCTGAGACCTCGTCAAGCCCTCTTTTTGTTGTCTCTGCTTGGTGGAGGTAGGTAGGGATAAGTGGTCTTCTGTTTATAAGGACTCCCTGCCAGAACTGGTATTGCACTCTGGTCTGTCTCTGAGACATATGGCTCTGGAACCCTCTCCCCACCTGCTCTGGTTCTGCAGCAGTTCCCAGCAGGTCCACTGCTTCAGTCTCTGAGTCAGAGTCCATGTCCATGTCCTGGAAACAGGCAATGACAATGTGTCTTGCTCCTAATTTCCATTGCAATGCAACTGCTAGCTGCAAGCAGAGTAGATTTATTCAAGGAGTAGCATTTACAGAAATGTTGACTGATAATACACAAGTGATCTAGGGCTTGATTTAGGACTGGAATCTTCAATTTTAGCATTATAACATATGCTTTCTGGTTCATAGTCCCAGCTTGCAAAATGAACTCAAAAGGATGGCTCCCTTCATGCTACATTTACCTGTCTTCCCGTTTTCTCTTTTCAGAGAGATTGCTACACTGTGCAGCTGATGAACAGGAAGGGTACTTACAACACAGGCACCATTGATATTTGTGGCATTGAGGTGCAAGTACTTGAGGTCCCCTACAAAGACGATGAACTCAGCTTCTTCATTCTGCTCCCAACAGACTGCAGTCCAGAAGCTCTTGAACAGGTAAGGCATCTTCTCACACTTCTCACTCTATCCATTTGTTGGGTTAAACTCTTTATGGATCCAGCCAATCATCTCTGGCCTTCAAATAATCAGGCCATGTTTTTGTAAAACTATTTATTATTAGCTGTGGGTTGCAGCCATCATTCTTTGAATCTGGGTCTATCTTGAGTTGAAATGTTCTCACCACCATTTTATGCTTGTTCCTCTAGCTGGAGGATGGTCTGAGCCATGAGCACCTGCTTGACTTGTCCTGTTATCTGAAGCCTGAAGAGGTGGATGTCTTCATTCCAAAGTTCAAATTAGAGAAGAGCTATTATATCAATGAATACCTGGATTTGTGTGATCTTTCTGATCCTGAAAAGGCTGATTTCTCTCAAGCAACAACCACAGAAGGAGTGGCTCTTACTCAGCTGGTCCATGATGCTTTCATTGAGATCGATGAGGAAGGTGGTGAGGAAGCAGAGGACTGCCGTTGTCCCCGGGATAGGCGTCCCTGTCGGGAGTCCCTGGAGTTTGTGGCTGATCATCCTTTCCTATATTTTACCCTCCACAATTGCACCCAGAGCATCATTGCCCTTGGCAGATTTGCTAAACCATAGTAAAGGGACCCTTGTGATATGGATATTATGGATATGGATATTATGAAAGCAATGGAAGATGAATACGGAAACCCCTTTTTAGAAGATGTCCGTCTTCTGCATCTTATTCCTCTTTGTCTCATTCACTGGAGTGCCCATCACTGCAGAGAGTGAGGCAAAGAGGCTTTCTTTTTTGTGGAGGGTCAGCTTCATTCTTTTTCTGTCTGCCATTTCCTTTTCTGACCAATTTTACTTCTCTTTATCTGCTTAAAGAATAGCTTCCTCCTGATTTCTGGGGGTCCCAGTTTCTGAGAGCAAAGATTTTATGGTAGCTAATTAAATTTAAATATTGACAATCAGAGAGCAATGGGTCCTGTCTTTATGTGATTTTTGAGGAAGAACAATTTCATAAGAGTGTTGTTTCCTCCATCACTGTAGCACTTCCTTCTCCCACACATTGGACTGTTAAAGGACTCATCTTGAATGAATGAAATGTAATGAGTTAAGTAGCTTTTATTGAAGTGCTGGTTCTGATACTTTTTTTCAAAAATATCAAACAATATTGGTTATTCTCTGGACCAGCACTAATTCAAGAAAAGGGAAATAAATTTCCAAAGAGACAGGGCTTGGGTTCTTCCTTCTTTTTTCCCTTTCTTCTTCCTGCTTCCTAATGCCAATCTTCCTGTTGTTTTGTAGTACAGGTTGCCTGAGTAACTGAAACATGCTTTTAGAGATTCTACTGTATTTATTGCCTAAATTCAGAAATATCTTTTCATCCTATACTGACATTCCTTGAAAAAGGTCATTTCAATTCTACTTACCTCTGTGTATACACAAATATGTTGTCACTATGAAGCTATAAAGTTGTACAACAGTCTTTAAGTTGTTCTCATAATCCTATGCTTTTCCTTGAAATATATGAAACTCTGTTCCACCTTCCCCACAACTTGAACTGCAGCATTTAAATATCTCAATAAAGAAAGCATTGAACGAATAATGTTTTTCTGTAGTTTTCACTAATGTGAAGGTTCTTGCAGAGTCTAAGTTCTTCTCAGTCTTTCATAAGGCACTAAAGTTGCTGAATTTCAAACATGAGCTTTTGTGGATGATTTCATAATATCCTTACCAGATCCATTAAAAGACGGGGGGGGGGGGGGGACTACTGGAGATATAAGAAAATGTTGAAAAAACCTCAGGATTAAAAATTAACAAAGAAAAACCAAACATATTGATAAAAAATATAAGCAACCAAGAAATTCAATTATTAGAAACAAACTCAGGATTTTATATAAGTTAAAAAAAAACAATTCTGGGCGTTCTTATTACAAATAAAAACTCTGAATTATTTGCAAATAACTATAAAAAATGGGAAAAGATAAAAGAAGAGTTCAAAAAAATGGAAAGGTTTAAAATTGTCCTTTTTAGGCAGGCTTTCAATGAGTAAGAGAATCACGTTTCTAAAAATGCT
>NC_056525.1:164539867-164543666 GCF_019175285.1 Sceloporus undulatus
TATGTATGGTGGGGTACAGACCACCAGAAAGAGGCAGCCGGGAGCCCCCTCTCCTTTCCGCATAGCCACACTACAGCAACCAGATTTTGTGGTGCAACTGCACAAAAAATAAAGGAGGGCTGAAAAGCGGTTCCTTTTAGTGCTGCCGCAAACTGCTGGAGGTGATGTGAGCACGTTGCGACTGCGCAGGTCTATCTGAATGACGCGCAGCAGTGACATCATAGATGTGCACAACGTCTGGATGGTGCTGCACAGCTATGGCATCATGGCAACGTGCTAGGCCCTGCACCACCCTGAAGCAACCCTAGCACGTCACCGTCTGTCCAGGGCCTTAATATACACATACATGTATATCCGTTCCGAACCCTGCCGTGTAAGGAAAATAACGCATAAACTCAAGCTGCATTATAAATAATGGGGCTTGTTCCTGTGGTACGCACCCGGCAGGAGCCCTGTAGTTTCTTCTTGGGCACGGGAGAAGCCTTTCCTGTACAGCTTCCAGTGTGCTCTGGAAGCCACGTATAGCATATGACACAGGTTCACTGCATACATATTTTAAAATAAATTGAGAGAAGATTCAATTCATTGGTTTTGCAACTACTTGCCTTACTGATTGCAAATAGTTGCAAAACCAATGAATTGAATCTTCTATCAATTTTATTTATTTATTTATTTTTTAAAATCCTTTGGTTTCCGAAGGACTAGCATGGTACTCCCTCCCCGACTTGACACTATCTTCCTGTGGGGCTGCATGCTCCTGTGTGGCAAGAGGCTATACTTACTGTAGCAGTGCAGATGGTAGGGTCTCTCATATCAGAAAGGCTTTTGTTGAGGAGCCAATTTAAAGTGCCAACCAGTTACTAGGCAACAGCAGTAGTAGGGGGGCAACACTGGCAGAGGATCTCTTAGAGACAAAAGCTTTGGCACCATAGCTGATACTTGTCAGTACTGCACAAAAAAGGCAATGCTAAACCACTCTTGCCCAACATCTCTGGGAACTGCACAATACCTCACAATAGGGGGTTGTAACAATTTGAGCCAGTTTGACAGGTCTCCATTCAGTAGAGGTAAGCAAGACAGTTAAATACTGAATGCTCTCATCAATGATACCATTTCCTTGTCAGCAGGAGTGGCAATTGGAGAGAAATTCCAGTTTCTAGTTTGAATTAGGACTTCATATTAAGCATGACAGTTCTTATTTCTTAAAAAACAAACTTTTAGTTAGGCTTGACATTTTCCAATCCCTCAAATCTAGTCATCTAATTTCATATTATTCAAATAATTATAGTTATGACTATTATTATGTATTCTAATTAGATAAATTCAGCACATTAATAGTACCCCCCTCAAATTACTACACTTAGTTTGGTCACCTTGTCACCAACAGTCCTGCTCAGGTCTTGCAGAGTCAGGGCTGTGTCTTCCTTCATTATGTCCATCAATCTGTAATGTGGTTATCCTCTTTTTCAATGCCTTCTATCTTGTCAAGCACTGTTGTCTTTTCTAGTGAGTCATGCCTTCTCATGATATGCCAAAATACTACAGTTTATTTCATCATCTTGGCTTCTAGGAAGCGTTCAAGCTTGATTTGCTGTAAGACTCATTTATTTGTCTTCTTGGCAGTCCAGGATACCTGCAGAACTTTCTTCCAGCACCACATTTCAAATGAATTGATAATATTTGTTATTATTAATATTTTTTATGATTCTCTTCCTATCAGTTTTCTTCACTGTCCAGTTTCACAACCATACACAGAAACTGGAAATATGATGGCACAGACAATTTCTAATTTCAATATTCAGTGATATATCTTTAGCTGTCCTTCCAAGTCTAGTCTCCTAATTTCCTGAGTGCAGTTTCCATTCTGATTGATAACTGAGACAAAGCATGGAAAATCTTGAACTATTCTAGTCTTTATTGTTTACTTTGAAGTTATGTAAATCACCTGTGGTCATTATTTATGTTTTCTCAATGTTCAACTGTAAACCTGTCTTTGCACTTTCTTCCTTGACTTTTCAGAGCCATATTGGTCTTAAATATCAGTATGCAAAGGGATCTTGTGGCATCTTTGAAACTAACTGTGCAAAAATAAATGCCCACATACAGCCCCTCAATCTCAAACAGTTACTTACTTACAGGAGGATGCACAACACAGGTAGGGAGATGGGTACAAGACCTTTCCACAAACCCAGATATCAACTTTGCCCACACATCTACTCAGGAAATGTCATCACAGGACCTAGTCATGTAACTCACAATACTAGAGGCACTTTCAGAACTTATTGGTAAAACGATTGGAGCTACCAAAGATTTTTCACTTTAATATACACAATAGAGAACTTAAATCTGAGGTATTGCTACCCAACCTCTTTTTAAAATATTACCAGTCAAGGAGGTGCCAGAGAGTACTCAGTTGAAAAAGTTAACCATTTCATTTTCCTTCCTTCCTTCCTTCCTTCCTTCCTTCCTTCCTATAAACAATAATTTAAACACACCAAAAATATATAATACAATTTAGTAAGGGCCTTACTGAGTAAAATAGAAGATCAAGATGAAGGGGGAGGTAGCGTTATTCTATGCACTTGTCCTTGAGATAAGTCCCTTTCAAGTACCTTTTTTAGAAGAGGGTTTTGATGATGCTTTAGCTGAACTCAGTCACTTTAGCTTTTGGCTGACACTTCTATCTTAGACTGGCAGGATCAGCAGTGATTGTTTTCAAATTATAATGCCAATGAGCTGCATTTATATTTCCACGTGATTAATATGTCAAAGCCTAGACAAAATTTGGTAGAGCTCTGCAAAACTAAATAATTTCCCCAAGGTAATTCAAAATGGAGAAATGGAGAATCCAGCCAGGAAATTAGAAGAAGATTAAGAATGGGAAGGGCAGCCATGAAAGAACTAGAGAAGATTCTAAAATGCAAAGATATACAACTGAGCACAAAAGTTAGAATTCTACAAACCATTGCATTTCCTATTACCATGTATGAATGTGAGAACTGGACAATTAAGAAGGAGAAGAGGAAGAAAATCAACTCATTTGAGATGTGGTGCTGGAGAAGAGTGCTAAGGATACCATGGACAGCCAAAAAGACAAACAAATGGGTCCTGGAGCAGATCAAGCTAGAAATCTCCCTACAAGCCAAGATGACAAAATTCAGGTTGTTGTACTTTGGACACATCATGAGAAGGTATGAATCAATGGAAAAAACAATAATGCTAGGAAAGGCAGAGGGAAGTAGAAAGAGAGGAAGGCCACATGTGAGATGGATGGTCTCTTTCTCTTTACTAGAGATAACAAGTATGAGTTTTCAGGAGTTGGGCAGAGCAATGGAGGACAAAGGGTCTTGGAGATGTCTCATCAGCCGGGTCGCCATGAGTTGAAACCGACTCAGGGGTAGTTAACAACAACAATAAAATTCAAAATAATTTCATTATAAATATTTACTCAGCAATTGTTATGAAAATTACTTCCACCTACTGAAAAATATAATCAAATGTTGAGAATGGATTACTTATTCATTTTGGGTTTAGGATGCCCCTTCATTGCCAGTCCAAGCCCTTTACTAAAGAATTCTTCGCCCAAGATGGGGAAGATGAATTTTCCTACTGGCATCCTTGAGAAATTCCTCCTCCTTGAAGAACCCGCAACACTGCATGGTATTTAGCAGCCTCAAGGTTATTTTTCATGCCAAAGATTCAGCTGATAATGATTTTTGCTGGGCAGTCACCACTTTAGATTGCTGGCTGAGTCTTGCACATTTTAATGCATCTCTCGAAAATAAAAATAAAAAGCCCC
>NC_056525.1:164543766-164559080 GCF_019175285.1 Sceloporus undulatus
CCCCCCCCTTGGCTACGTCCCTGTCTAGTCTTGAAATACCCTATTCCTTCTGAAATGCTTAATTAGTTTGTGATTTAAGGTGTGTACATCACTAGTGAGAGACAACCTGTGTCTGCACCTTCTGGCACTGATGCTCTCTAAAGCTGAGTGGTCACTTCACCACCACCACCTCTGACTCTGATGGCAAGGTAGGTTCTTTGGTGGCCTGTCTGTGAATCTTTCAAGCTTTTTCTTGCTTAAGGGAAAAGTGCAGTTTCTTGAAATGTATGAAAGGTGCCTACAAAAATACTAGAGTTGGTGGGAGTCTCCTGGAGTCTTCAGTCTTGGAATTTTCACCAGAGAATTTTGTCCAGGGTTAGGGATGACACTGAAAGACCTATGGTATTACATACATTGTAAAATGTTGCATGTTACTTTACTCAAAGTAGCAACCATCCAGCCCTGGCAGTATTGTTATGTTGCAACTCCCAGTATTCCTCAGCACTGACTCATCTTGGTAGGTGTGATGGAAATTGCAATACAAAATATTAGGAAAGCCTCGTGACTGCTACCACTGTATTGGTTGGTATGTATTGTTAGGGGATGGTAACAAATGTGGAATGTAGGGTGGATATTTTCATGGGGATGGTGACTAGATGAGAGAGTAAGAATGGGACGTAGTGTTGGACAGGGTGAGGAAGGAGAACAATGGCGATTTTCAGACAGGGAAAAAAGCCAGGAGTAAAAGGCATACTCCTGGCATAATCACATGATCACGCTGAAGATTTCCAGACACATTGCACTCATCTGTGATTTATCCAGTGAAGATTCAGGAATACTCCAGCAACAAACCATTCACAGGGAAGTCCCATGAATGGTTTGTTGCTGGAGCATTCCTGGATCTTCACCCGATAAGTCCTGGATGAGTGTGACATCATTTGAAAATATTACATGCAATCATGCAATTATGCCAGGAGTATGTCTGTTACTCCTGGCTTTCCCTCCCCATTTGAAAATATCCCATGTCCAATATGATTAAGGTTTGAAAAAATATAAAGTGGGAGGATCTGAATTGTGAAAGAAGAAAACAGTTATGGCTGAATCCATACCTGCAAAATAATTCTGCTTCAGTGCATAGCCCCAATTTTGCCTCATCGGTGCCACACTCTCCCCTTTTCATCCAAACTCAAATTGATCTTAGAGCCATGCATTTCCCTGACCCAAAGTCAAATCACTATAAATTAGCATTTCTACCATTTTGTGTTCAATGAAATAGCCACAGCAGCTCTGGTTTTTTTTCTTCCCGACATTACTGTGAATATATGTATAGCTATATAAACCTAAATTAACCAGTAGCATTTCTTGTACTACCCACTTGCACTCCCATTGGGTGGATCCCTCCCAGGTTCCTTTTCCTGAGAGCATTAAATGCCTCCTCATCCAATTAATGGAAATGTACAGTTTTTAAGAAGGAAGGAAGGAAGGAAGGAAGGAAAGAGGAGGAGCATAGTGAGAAAGAAAAAGCCAAAAAGAGTTTGTTTCAGATCCAGATGCCATTTTTCCATAGCAAATCATGCAAATCAGCCCCACAGCCAAAGCTGCTGTCTCAAGCCATCCCACTCCAGTTTAGAAAAGGAGCACCCAGGGCTGGAAGGGGTCAGCTTTAGTATCGTGTTAATGTTCCCCCCTCAACCTCCAGGTTCACTCCTATTCTCCCCAATTCTTACCTGTGGAATAAACAATGGCCTCGTTCCCACTACATAATAAACCGATTTGCAAGTGAATCTGAACTGGTTTAATGGCTCTTGTTCACACTTGCATTGATTCCTTGATGCAGTTTGTGAAGGAGGCCCCAGCACTAAATCCATTTAAATCTTCCGGATCCACTGAATTACCCATGTTTTGCAATGAATCGATTCAGCACTAATGTGAATGAGCTGCAGATCTGAATCGGTTTCCTGTGGCACAGTCAGCCCTGTGATGCGACTCCATGTTGAATCAATTTGACTCAAAAACCAGTTTATTCTGTAATGGAAATGAGACAAGTATTTCTGTTTTGTTAATTTCACAGCACTCACTCCCCCCAATGATAGCTTCCATTTTTCATTCCTAAAGAATGGAGCCATGTGTGCATGTGTGTGCCTGTCTAGGGGTTTCCTTTCTTCTTTGTGCCCTCCCCTGCACTATCAAGGCAAACTATGCAACATTTGACAAAGCAGTCAAGTTTCAAGCTGCACCACTCTGCTTTACAAAGGAGCACCCACAGCTGAGAGGGGTCTGGTTTGCCTTCACATTCAAGAGTACCTCCTACCTCCCAGTTTGCTCCCTCTCACCTCCCATGTCAACTGTGGCACAGTTTGTCCTGGCAGGAGGATGGCACTAGGAGTAGGGAGCAAAGAGAAAGGGAGCCCAAGGCAGGCACGCAGGCATGAGGTAGCCCTTGTATACACACATGTGCCTAGAACCTAGAACCTGCAGCCATCACTGTTGAGAGTCAGGTTGCATCAAGTTCTTAACTTTCATGCTTAACATTTTAGGCTCTCAAAGCTATATTTTGTTGCAGACACCAGATAGAACTTTGCCTGTAGAATACACATTCTGTCACCCTGACAGTTTCAAGCATCTTCCCCAAAATCTTAACCACTGTTTATTAAACAGAAAAGAGCTGGGGTAAATCACAGCTCCACCCCCATCAGGATATATTTTTGTCACAGCCAATGTGACACATTAGCACCCCAAAAAAGTGTTCCCTACTGTTTTCCAGCAGGGGAGAGGACACTAAAATTTTAACTGGGGTCAGGAAATAAACTGTACATTTAACCTTAGATCTAAATACTCTAAAATTCTCCTGTTCTCCAATATTCTAAAATTCCCATTCAATGCAAGGTTTTTTGTACTGGTACATTAGGGTTATTTTAAAAAATGTTTAGAACAAAGAGCAATTTCCATTTAATCAAGCGATGTTTGTACATTTAACAGGCTGTTCAGAGGGTTGGTACAATCATCTGCAAAAAGAGAATCATGAGGAGATCAACACAATACATTTCTCAAGAATGGCAGCTTCCTATTCCTATCTCCATACTGAGGTGAGCAAAAGCAATCTTGCAAGAAGATGTATGTTTGTGTGCCTGTGGTAATTTATACAGACAGTAGCTGAAAAGCTTATCAGAAAAAACATGATATGTGGAGATACCATGCACACACACAGGATTGAAGGTTTGGCCATCATGCTGTTTTCTCTGTGTTTCAATATGATAAAATACAGGGCAGTGTGGTGCAGTAGCCTGAGCACTGAACTAAGATCAATATCACACCACACTGTTATTGTACTATTATAGTACTGTACTATTATTCCACTTTAAATGCTATGGCTGCCTCCTGTAGACTCCTGGGATTTGCAGTGTAGGGAGGGCCATTGAGAATTTTCAGCCAGAGAGCTCTTAGGCCTCACTAAACTTCAAACCCCAAAATTCCACAGGAGGCAGCCACTGGCATCACTGCCTGGGATGTCACCTGAGACTAATTCCCACTGTGGTTTAAACCAGATCGTGAACTGAAACTGGTGAAGGAGGGAAGGAGAAAGGAGGAGGAGGAGAAAAGGAAGGAAAGAAGGAAAGGAAGGAGACGGAGGGAGGCATGGTCGGAGAGGCCAGGGAAGATGGGCTGTCAGGGAGGCATGACGATTCCTGAAGTGATTTCTGAAACCGGCGCAAATATATTGGGAACCACTGTGTTTGCTGAACTGGTTTCAGGAATCGGATCTAAACATAAGTGGGAATGAGAGCCTGGTGTGGGGGCTGAGCTTCTGGGGGGAGGGAGCAAAAGAGCCCACACCCTCACCTTGTTGCCTGCACACACTTTCTCATGTCCCGACTCGTGCATGGCTGAGAGAGGTGCACTCGCCCGGTCCAGGCACCATTCTACCGCGTGAGTAGAATGGCACACAGCAGGAAGGGGGTTGCATTCAGCTGGTTGTCACCTTTTCTGTGGTGTACCCAGTGTGGTCCACCACAGCCCACACACCCTTAGTGGAATATTAACACTATAAATTAGTGTGGTACAGTATATACCTAGGACTCTGGGAGACCAGGGTTCAAAATCCCTGCTCAGCTGCAAAAAAAAAACAGTGGGTAGCCTTGGGCAAGTGTACACACCATCCTCAGAGGATGGCAAACACCCCCCTCTGAAAAAATCCTGTCAAGAAAATCCCATGGTAGGGGGTTACCTTAGGGTCGCCATAAATCTCAAACATACCTCCGCATAACATGTGTAGTATTCCATTCTCCCTAGGCTTTGCCATCACCCGGCTGCCCCCGATGAAATTCACGGATTGGAGGGTATAAACGTTTCCCGCTCGTTTTGCCCTTTCAATCCCGGGTTCCTGCTGACTCCAGGCCAGATTTTGTCAATCTCCAGTCAAGACTTTTTACTGACAAGTCGTCTGCCTGGAACAAGGCAGGATGGCTCCTTCCCCCCCATGTGACCCCCTGTAGGCCTGTTACAGCAGCCGGAAATAAAGCTTCTTCGAGTCACTTTGGAGGTATGTGTATTTAATGATGCATGATCCTAGAGTCCAAAGCGTACTAAGCCCACGCCTCCAGTCCTAAGGACTGGAGTGCTGCTTTGGTGTGGCTTTGGCCTATTAGGACTCATGCATCATTTAAAACCATACCTCCAAAGAGGACCGAAGCAGCTTTATTTGGGCCTGCTGTAACAGGCCTTAGTCACGCCTCTCTCTCCTTCTCCTCCTCTCTCCTCTCTTCCTTTTTCAGACACGATGTCTGCCGAGGGAGAAGGAGAAGGCATGGCAGGGGCTTCCTGGTCTGGCAGCCCCTCCTCCTCCTCCTCCTCCTCTCTCCTCGTCCCCAAGGGCTCAGCACAAGGCAAAAGGCAAGGCACTAGGGACTCCCTTTAAAGTCCGTTGCTTTTTTTGCCTTTCCTTTGGGCTCTCTCTGCTTGCCAGGTGTGCTATTGCTTTCTGGGAGAGGAGGAGGGGAGAAAACGCCCAGGCGGCTGTCTTCCCTCCATAGCAGGCAGCATTCCTCTTTCTTCCTCCTCCTCCTCTTTTCTTCCCTCGTCTTCTTTCCTTTCCTCCTCTTTTCCCTGGAGGACCCCAGGGCTTGTTGTGGTTTGATGCCTGATCTGCAGACTGTCATTTGTTTATACTTTATTAATCTGCCTGCACATGAACCTCTAATGGTGTTTTAAATTGGAGTTTTGGGTCATGTGCTCGGCCAAATGGCCATAATAAATTGTTGTTGTTATTATTATTATTTATTATTCTCCTTCTTCTTCCTCCTCCTCTTCCCCTTTACTCTCTTCTGTTAATTGGTTAGAGTTCCTTGGCATAGTTTCTCAAAGAGGAGAGGATGCCTTTACTTTTTCAAGAGGGCTGAGAGAGTGTGACTTGCCCAAGGTCTCCCACTGGGTTTGCAGGGCCATTTGGCGCTCCTCCAATGCTATAGCCAACCAAGCAGCCCCCTCTTTTCCCCTTCTTCTTTTCTTCTCCTCTCCTCTTCCACCTCTTCTTTCCTCTTCTATTGTCGTTATTGTTATGCTATTGTGTGCCCTCAACTTCCTTTCTTGACTTATGGCCAGCCCCTTGCCTGGATCTGGAAATTGTTAGTTTGCAGATGGCTGTTGCCTCCAGAGACTTAGAACTGAAAAGCCACTTCGGATCATAATAAGCAACTCCATCCTGAGTTTCTGGCAAGATTGTCTTCTGAAGAGGTGCTGCCTGACCTATCATTCTTCTCCTTGAGGCTGAGAGAGTGGAGAGTAGGATTGCCATACTCTATTTGTAATTCCAAACCTTTTGGACCTTCTAGTATTGTCATTATGATTTCTTTCACAAATGGTCTACCTTTCAGGATACACTTACCAAGAAGTGTTCACCCATATAAAAAATTCTATACACTGTGTGCCTCGATACTTCAAAGACTTTCGACATTTCGATGGTGGATTGGCAAAATTTCGGTTAGAAATATTGCGGTTACGAAATCATTTCGGCGGAAATCAATGCTATAGGCTTTCCATTGTACGGAGGCTTTTCGTGTTCCTATTTTGGGTTCCAGTGCGGCTTTTTTGAACCAGCACCAGTGTACTAACAAATTGACACAACAAGAGTAGAAACTCCTATGCAGTGCTCCATAAACCCAAAATGCCAAATTACATGCAAGTTTCAATGCTCTACTGACAGTTCATCTTTTTAGGCAAAGTGTTAAATCCAACAAGCACGCAAGCAAGAAAGAAAAAATGCAAAATTTTTTTTTTTTTTTTTTTTAAAAAATTTTGTTTGTAAAATGTGCTATGTGTGTGTGTGTTTAGAATTGGGGTGGGTGTGTGGCCAGAAGGGATTACATTTCTTACATCTGTCCAGGAATAATGTCAAAATGTCCTCCATTTGCTCCATGCCTAGAAACATGCATTTAGTTTAACATTTTTTAAAAATCACCCATTTTTCGTTGTTCCTCCATTTTTTAGAAATGTTGTCCTACATTTGAAAATGCTTGTCCTAGACTTGTCCTACATTGTCCCGGTTTGGAGGTCCTGACTTATGGCAACCTAATTCTCCCTCCAGTGGGGAAATGGTTGTAAATACATGCCTTTGGTCAAATGTATTTTTCCAGCAGGACAAAGGCACATTTTACTATGTCTCCTCTGGAAGAATGGAGGTTCTTCAAGGGCAAGTGGAGAGGTAAACGAAAGCCACTTCATTTCGCTGCCTCTGTCTTGCTTTGTAATGTAAGAAGGCTCTCAAAGGCACACAACAAAAAAAAATACGGTAAGCATCAATTAATTTTATTCTCTATTTTAGACCAGGGTGGCACCATAACTTCACAAGATGCACAGAATTGTGAGGTTCCCTACTATAACAAGGTATATTTCAGAGAAAGGAACTGGCAAAACCACCTCTGATCACAATAATGGGTAATAACAAACAAAAAAAAACCCATCTGTGACAAAATATTGGCTTGTTCATTCCCTTCCCCCCCCCCCCCTTCTTGTTGGTATTATTTTAACACTTTTCCTGATGAAGAAGTCAGTGGAGCTTCAAAAGCTGCACAGAATGTATTTTGTGCATTTTTGGTTGGGCCATAAAGGTATTAATGTTTTGTGGATTTGGATGTTACTGTTTTGTTTCTTGCCCAAGAAATATATGATTCATGGGGTTGCCATAAACTGGCAGGTGAATGGAAGGCACATATACACACACATACAAAGTCTGGTGGGAAGTCGAGAGTAATTGGCAGCACCCCAGAGTAACAGAGAATTCCTCATGTAACAGGAAGATTCACCCTTCTTGCTTTGTTTGCACACACCATGATGTAATTTAGAAGTACAGTAGTCAGGTATCCACAGACACTTGGAACTTGCACAATTGTGGTTATTACACCACAAAGAGAAATCCCCTGATGAAATAGTAAGGTGTTTGTCAAGATTTCCTTGAGCTTGTGTGTGTGTGTGTGTGTGTGGTGTGTGTGTGTGTAATGCCCAACTGCAGTGATCATTCAGTTTATAGTTCTTGAGGTATCAACTGAGTTACTCTAAATCTATAGAAGTTAAATCTAGTGGCTCTGAGCAGAGCTTGAAAATAATCACTTAACATTTATTTGCTACTCTAATTGCTAAAAAAAAAACCTGATAATTATTTTAAACAATTGTTATCAATAAATGAAAATTATGTTAATGATTGGAATAAGGAATAATGCTTTACATTCCTTAATTATATTACTTTTGGAATAGTTTTGGAACAAAGCTACTTTTTGACCATTTATAGTACAGGGTGTCTGAAATTTATTTTCAAGATAAATTTTGGATACCCGTATTTTTAATTTATTTATTTTTCTATAATTAATGCATTTGTAAAAATTGAGGCATAGAATTTTTTTTGGATAATTTACACTAAACATTTCTGATAAAATTTAAGAAATTATAGGTATACCCCAGTTAACGAAATTGCTTGTATACATATAACTCCATTAACGAAGTAATGGGTTTCCTGCAGATTACTTCTTTAACAGAAACTCTAGTACCAGAGATAGAAATAACTGGAATAAATAGACAACATCTCAAGTGTAAAGTATACAGCTAAACACTAAAGTTAGGTTCATTCAAGCCATTGTATTCCCTATACTTTATATAGAAGTTATTAATTTCATCAATAAAAAAGAATACAATTAAAACACCTATGTCTTTATCAAAAAACATTTTTTATTTTCTATTATAACTGAAAATAATAAACTAAGCTGTTTATTATGAGTTTCACATCTTCCGCACGCATTACTTTCCTTTCTAACTTCTGCAATTTCTGGTTCATTCATGCATTAATTACAGTCAATCTTATCTATAAATCCAGTTTTCCTATGCTCTTCTACCTCTCTATTTAATTTCCTTAGACTTTCAGGGTTCAGCTTTGCTTATTTTTCTCCTCTTTCTTTGTTTCTGCAATGCTTGTACAATATCGAACCCACCTTTAAAAGAAAAGAAAAGAAATTAACAATGTATAATCTGCGGTGAAGCCTGGGCAGTGAGAAAGCAGATGCAAGAAAATTGATTCATTTTGCGATGTTGGTGCGGAAAAGTGCTGAGGACCCATGGACAGCTAAAAAGACAGGCAAATGTGTCCTAGAAAGTAAGCCAGAACTCTCCATGGAAGCCAGAATGACTAAATTGAGGCTGTCTCTTTTTCAGCCACATAATGAGAAAGCGATCCTTTAAAAAGACAAGTGATGCTGAGGAAGATGGAGGGAAGCGAAAGAGAAGAAGACTGCATGACAGAGGAATAGTTTCACATCAGGGAGACCATGGGCCTGAGCCCGCAGGACCTGAGCAAGGAGGTAGAGATATCGGGGGCTTGGACACCTCTCACTCACAGGGTCGCCATGTCAAGACTGACTCAAAAGCAGCTAGCAACAACAATTTGTGTAATAAAATGGTTAGAAACACATTTAAAACATAAATATTAATTAAAGATGAAAAGAACAGCACACTGCTACAATACACACATTTTTGTGTTGTTTTGTGTCTTCAAGTCATTCACCCAAAAGGGAACTTATCATGGGGTTTTCAGGGGCTGAGAGTCTGTGACCCGCCCAAAGAGGTTTCCATGGCTAAAGTGGGATTAAACCCTGATCTCCAGAATCATAGTCCAACACTTCAAACCGCTACATCATGCTGGCTCTCACACATACTACATATGTAAATCTCATGCCTGCCTGACTAAAGTAATACTGGTACCCCGGGTACGATGCGCCGCATCGATTTCCGGGTCGCAATCCTTCACACTGTCCGGGGTCCGGTTTTTCGGGTCGTTTTTGGTGCTTTTTCGGCGCCTTTTTCGCCAATCGCGGCTTTCGCTATTAGGGCTATGGGGGCTTCGGTTTGCGACTGCTTTTCGGGTTACGAATGGCGCCGCGGAACGTTAATTCCGTCCCGGGGGGGCCCTGTTTTCTTATCTGCTGGCGAAAAGAGAGGCATTGTCTCCAGCAAACATGCCTGTGAAGGGCTTGCCACTCGGGCTTTCCCTTCCTCTGACCCCTTTGGCTATGAAATTAGATGTACAAGACAGAGAGGATGACCAAACTCTTTCGGCCCACACTGCCGCGCAGTTTTGGGAACCATCTAAAATGCAACTCCTAACACATACCTTGCTCTCTCTCTCTCACTTCAGCTCTCTAAAGGGATAGAGGGAGGGCTTTTATGCAGGAATGTAATGCCTCTCTCAGTATAAACTTCTAGCAATACATTTCTTGAGCCCCTGCAGCACAGGTAGCACTAGGTAGAACGGAGTTAAAGGTGTGTAAACCGTGAGCAGGAAGTTGAGGTGAAGCAACTGGTGGTTGACTGTGGAGACTTCCCTTGTGACTAATGAAGCAATTCAGCTCTGCCATAAAGAACATATTAATGAAATTGTGCATCTTCTTACTGAGATTTTGTTCAGTTCATTAATTTGGTATGTCTGACTCCTTTTTTTCCCTTCTATACCATGGGAGGGCACGCAACATATTGGCCTAATTGTTCCAGACACATCACAGCCCCCCGTTCGACATTGCCTCACTACAACTACTTTCAGTGGGACAATGCATTTCTACGAGCAGAGAGATGGAGTAGCCATGGGAAGTCCTTCTGAGCCCTTGTGATTGCCAACTGTCCATGGAACCACTTTTGAAAGCAAATGCTGGCAACAGCTCCAAGAAAGCCCACCCCAATCTGGTTCCGATATATGGTGACATTTGAATCCATTGGAGAAGAAGATCTGACCATGTTTTCTGAACCATCTGAACAACATCCACCCGCACATCCAATTCATGACGGAAAAGAAAAGGAACGGAACATTGCCATTCTTGGATGTCCTGTCATCCGCAACCAAACCAATTTTGGGCCACAAAGTTCTATACAGAAAACCTACCAGACAGACAGACAGACCGACAGGACGCGCGAACAAGAATTTCCCAACCATCCCCCAGGACAAAAAAGAAGCACTGTTAAACCGTGGGCAACAAGGATCTGTGAATCCCACTTCCGGAAGATGAATTTGAAGCACCTGGGGCTTGGGCTCTACAGGCTAATGGTTCCCTTCCAGCTCAGACATTCCGAAGGGCTGCTCCAGACCCGGAAAACCAGTAAGAATGAAGACAACAACTACCCAAAGGAAGGCATTTTTACCTTACATCAGGAGGCCACAGACCAGAATAGGGAAACTGTTTGAGGAAAACACAACTTCCAGATGATTCTACAGGGGGGGGGACTGTCTCAGAAACTCCAGCAAACTGCTGCACTCAGCGACGGAGAGGAGACCCTCTCATTCACAGCAACAGGGTTTACCACATTACGTCCATGCAGCTGTGTGACCACGTCTGCATAGGGCCCATCAAACTTGGTCCAAACATGAAGCAAGTAACATGAGGAGCTCGCTGCAGACTGCGTTGGCCAGGAAAATCGCAGTCAGCGCAACACATATTATGCTATTTGAAACCACGGAAATCTTCTGGGACTATTGCCAACAACTATTCATGGTCCAGCTACATGCACGCGAATCCACTGAAATCCCCACACACCTGGGACAACTTCACAACCAGGAATCACTTGCATCATGCTAATCCAATTTCACTTATTATAGCTTTCTTAATCACAGTTCTGGCTACTCACGTTCCTGAAAAACAACAACATCAGTCAACTCAGCAACGTTGCACCTTTCGCAAACACCCCTCAGGGGTCAGGGTCGTGCACATTTCCCACCACGAGCCATGGATCACTTAATTAATGGACACCCTGAGGCCTTGCCATTCAACAACTGATCAACACAGAGATTAACATGTTTACCACTTTCTCTCAGGATATGCCCAAAAAACCCACAAAAAACTAGGGATGCCAGCCATGAAAGCTTTCGACTTCACAATACCCAGGTCCCTAAGTACCTCCTCATATGGCATGGTGTCCAGACCCTTCATCATTTTGTTAACCTTCCTCTGGAAACACTCCAGCTTGTCCACATCCTTTTTGAATTGTGGTGCCCCGAACTGGCCACAATATTCCAAATGAGGCCTGACCAAAGCAGAATAGAGTGGCACTATGACTTCCCTTGATCTAGACACTATATTTCTATTGATGCAGCCTATAATCGCATTGGCCTTTTTAGCTGCCACATCACACTGTTGACTCATGTTCAACTTGTGGTCTACTAGGACTCTTAGATTCCTTTCTGAAATCCCTTTACCTATCTCATGAGGTGAGGGATGGGGCAGCACTGAGAGACACTGTGCATTTTGCCCTCCAGAAGCCCCATCCCCTGGAAGCCCTGCTCCTTGAACCAGTGTGAGGATGCCACTGGCATACCAGGAAGCCTAATGTAGTCAGACAGTGCCCATCGCTTCTTAAAACATTTCATACAGAGCAAAACTGCAATAATGCTCCCCTTTTGCTCATCCTTGGCATCTTGTACTACCTAGATGGTGATCTGTAGGCCTCTGGATGTTGTTGGATACTAATTCTTATCAATCTCAGTCAGCCTACCAAAGGTGAAGGACAGCAGTGAAGTAGATAGATAAGAAAGTGGCAATAAGACTTAAATGATATATTCTTTATTCCTTTATTAAATATGTTGCCTTTCTCCTGGAGTGGGATCCAAGTGACTCAAAGAAAGAAATCAATTAAAATATAATCAATGTAATTTAAAAACAGTTGAAATAATCACAATTGAAAACAATAAAACATATTTTAAAACATACAAAAAATACAAAATAAATGAAACTCACAGCTGAATTAAAAAAAAAAACCTCCCTGGTACAGTTACACATTAAAAAATCTGCTTAAACAAAAAGGTTTTTGCTTGCCAGTGAAAGGAAAGTAGGGAGGGAGGCAACCTAGGCTCCTGCAGAAGTTCCAGAGGGTGGGAGCAGCCACGAAGAAGGCTCCATCTCATGTCCTCACCAAACACACCTAGGATGGTGGCTGAAAGGGGAGAAAACATTCCCATGTAGATCTTAGAGTTCTTGCAAGTTCATATGGGGAGATATGGTCTTTCAGATATTCTGGACCTAAGGCACATAGGGCTTCATAGGTCATGCCCAGCCACACTGAATAAAGCAGTTTGTTTAGACACAAAAAATCTTGTCTAATTTCAAGTTAAGCATGTACAAAACATTCTGAGCAATGTTTCAAAGCATCTTGATATGTTCTGTGGATAAGTTAACACTTAGAATACTAAAATAAGGTGCAAAAACCAAGTGTGACATACATTATTTCGAAACAGTGTTTATTCTGTATCTGTGAGTTTATATGTCACTATGATTTTGCAGGAATTCTATATAAAGTTTGTTTCGTGGCTTGTTGATGGTGGAGCCCTGAGCTACCAAATGCTGAGTCCAGTCTACTATCAGATTCCATTCATTGATGTTAAAGGTTTGTTTAAATCCCTCCAATAGAAACATATGGGGAGGGGGGGCATAAGTTCCTTCCTCCCCCCACCCCGGCATTATTTTCCAAATTGTACTGTCTGGATGTAAAGGTTCAGTTTCATGATCATGGCTGATAGATAGACCATGATTGGAATGCATGACCAGCTTTTAAAGCCATCTGAATTAATACCCAACACCACTTCCTGCATCCCAAGTGATTGTGTGAGGAATGTACAAGTGGTGTCAGGGCCTCCTTTCTGTTGTAACACCTGGACAGCAGACATGTTCTTTTTTCCCCTTTTCTTTTTAAAATGTCTCTGCTCTTTTTGTAGAGTCTTTTAAAAATGTTTTCACTTTAGCGGTGATAGCTATAAAGGCAATATCTTAAATTGTCTTAGAATAGCGTGGCAATATGCAGGCATCTTTTGGGCTGTAAGGACATGCCTCTTAATGTCATAACCCACATGGCTGTCTGCAGTATATTAACAATACATAATTATACAAGGTCATAGACACAGTATCATAATATATGATAATTATATTTATTACAAAGGTCCAGTTTATACATTGCACTGTTTTCTTTATGTAAATGACAGGTAATCAAACTGTTGCAAATTTAGAACTCCAGCCTTAATTAATTGCCATGAGGGTGTATGAAGATCAGTATAAATACCAGAACCTCGCACCAGGAGAGTATGACACTCAGCTGGCAGTGCCTGACTATAGCTGCTAGTCCAGGTAAAGAGCTTTCTTTACAACTCTTTCAGTAGCCTTGTGTCTGGTGATGGGCCTTATTTCAGGTAGTGCTTCAAAACTGGAGTTTGGGTGAGTGAGTGATTGTCACTGTGTCTCTGCAGTACATCACTTTAAAATTATTCTCAGTGATTTGAATATTGTAGTAAGAGTAGGGATAAAAATATATTCTTATAGACTGAATATGATTTTGTTTTTCTCTTTGAGCTTCTGAATTTCGCCATGACTACCATGTCTGAAGCCGATGCTAAATTTGCTGTTGATATTTACCAGAAGTTAAGGGAGGAGCACCCACATGAGAACCTCCTCTTTGCCCCTGTGAATGCTACTTCAGCCCTGGGGCTACTTGCCATGGCATCTGGAAATGAACAGGCTGCAAAGATTGAGCAGGTAGGCATCACCAAGTAGAAGGGATGGAGCCTTGAAACCAACTCCTTTGTTACATGGCTTGCCATCACTGCTTCTCACTGTATTGCCATTATTCTTTTTCTTCTTATCTATAATTATTCTTTGTCAGTATTTGACTAAATCAAACAGTTATCCATCGCAATGTGCCTAAATAAGAAAAGGACTAATATACAGTGTGGACAATACTTGACCGGCGTTTTATTGCCACAGAAAGGCTTTAAGACACAAAGCCCAAGAATGTTATCAGCATCTATAATATAGTAGTAACACTGTATAGAGCTCTCAGCCTGTGTGGTGAGATTTATGTTTTATGAGATTTATGATAGCACTAATTTGAAATGCTTTTATTTAAGCCCATCCACCAGGTTCATGGTACATTGCACCTCCTGATCCATTCTTCTACAGTATTTTGTCACCTTGTACAAAGCTTTGATATTGGTTACTGCTTTTATTCCTATATGCATTTTTACTTAAAGACAAGCCTAAGCCTCATCATATATATTTAATTTATTCATATATTTAGCCCGTTCCAATCATTTTGTTGTTTTGATCTTTTAATTTGGGTTAATTTTAAAAAAAAGAAAATCATCTTAACAGTACTCTTAATGACAAGGGAATTTGCTGCTTATAGTATCTAGATTACTTAAATCTTGGTCTGCAAGCCTCAATAGGCATAGCCAGCATGCTTAATACCAAGATATGCTGAGGACTGCACTCCAACAACATCTGGAGGGCCAATTAACTCCCACTCCGCCTAAAAATATACCTGGATCTTTAATATGTCATTGATAAGATGTACTAGACATACTGAATCTTTCAAAAATGGGATATAGGTGAATATCCAATTTGTGGTTGATTGCACATACCATTTTGTGGTATGTGAGACTCAGGAACCCACCAGGCCATGAATAACAAGTTAATAAGTATTGATGTTAAGGTTGGAGTGTCTGAAGCAATATTACAATTTGATTCAAGGTCCTGCACTGGGATGAACTGAAAGAGAGTGACGCACCTAGACACAGAAGATATTTGGAAGCAGCTCAAAGCTTTGAACTATTTGCGGTCAGAGGAAAGGTAGGTACAGGAAAACTTAAACAAAGTCCACAGATGGCCTCCCCTCCACCTGATTCAGCTTGTAGATTTTAATTATTTTTGCTTATGTGAATGCGAAACTTCATTCAAGTTGGAGAAAAATAAGTCTGCAAAAGGATCAGAGGAAATGAGTTCTCAGTCAAAGTTTGTACAAAAATCAAGAAACAGTTTTTATATATACAA